>NC_056725.1:1643722007-1643827007 GCF_019279795.1 Protopterus annectens | reverse complement strand
TCATCTGTTTACTGAAATTACAAACCTCGTCAGACTTACACGCACCAAGGGCTAAAACCAAGCCTTCACCTAATTATGCCTTTCTGCTGCAAGGAAGAAAAACGGGTTACCATCTGAGCTACTTTGATTCAAATGTCCTTAAAAGGATATAAAGCAAAATATTATGCAGTTACTAACAACATTATTGTACCTGTAAAAACTGCTAACACTATTACGCTGTAACTGAAATTATGCCTGTGAAAAGTAATCTTTTAAATACAACTAGACTATAGTCTGTTTTTTGTTACTATAGTGTTACATAACTTGTTGAATAGACTATTGTGGTGGAAAGGAAAAGTTGCAATAGTTGTTGCATTCCAAAATCATAGCTACATTTGTTATATCACAAGATGTAAAAGTAAAGGAAGTATTACACAGAAAATTAAAGTAACAGGAGTAGATAGAGTCAAATAAAAGTATATTATAAAACGGTTTGAAATACAAAGCTTTCTAAGAAAAGTTTTACTAGCTCTAGTTCATTACTAAGAACCCACTGTAATAATCAAACAGAATGCTCCCCAGTTCAGCCAGCACCATGGTGTAGAGGGATAAATCCCTAACTATGGGCCAGGTGACCAGGGATCATTTTTTGGCTCAAGCATCTAAGGCTCTGGCAGGGTAGGATGGCCATGTCCATTCTAAGGAAAAGGGTATTTACTTGGGCATTCCCTGTGGCAAGCATGGTCCTTTGAATGAAATAGCCTTTGGATATAATATGCAAATACAGGGAAGGGGAGAAATCAGTGGGGTGGTCATTAAGAAAAAAAGTCCTCCAGTGGAAGCAGTTAATGCCATGATCTTACATGATGCTCTTAGGTTCCATGCCATGCAAATCTTTAGAATAGAGATATTCTGGAGGCTATAAAAGTGGTTAGTAGACCTGGTAAAGGACAGGGTATGGGTCAAGCTGGAAAGAATGAAGCAGAAGGGGGGAGAAGACTTTCTATATTGCTAATAGCTATGGAACTGAAAGTTCAACTGGATATATAGCCAAAATAAAGAAGTCACCGTGAAGAAAATAAATCTAAGATTAAAAGACCTAAAAGTAGATAAGATTTGTCGATGGCTGGAAGGACCACTTTTTATGGCTAGAAGTATGATCTTATCATGTAAAGTTGCCCTTCTGATTACAAAATATGTAGTTTTTTCTTACTTTATTGACATCAGTGGAACTATTTTACCAAGTTTAAAAAAATGTGTTTGTTTGTAATATATGCTGTATAGATATTCCATTTCTTTTTGATTCTGTGTCATTCACTGGCAGCTTTTGATGTAATCATAAGGGAGATAAAGAATCTGTAATTCTATAGAATGAGGTATTCAATTGAAGGGAATTTCACTATACAGGTTCAGCTGCCTAGATTCTATAAGATTCTGTATTATTGAATTGCATTAGCTATTCAAGTGTAGTCCAAACCTACCCAAGAACTTGGCAGAAACACCAAGTTGTCAATTTTCTCTCATATCAGGCATGGTATTGCTGGCATGAAACCACATCTGATATACATGTGGAGGTCCATCAGCATGAGGATGTCCAGAGCAGGAGCACCACTTCTAGTGGCATGGGCATCATACCTACATTCTTCCCCTTCTAGAATGAGGAATAGGCTAGCTTGGCAACTAGTCCAACAAGGATTTAAATATAGTTTTGAATAAAGACCATTGCAAGTCATTCCCAAAGGAGTTTGATGGATGGCTCACATGACTTCAGAACATACATGTGCTTTGAACCTGGCTCTCCGTCTGACTATTGGAGCTTGGAGTATGCCTATATTTGGAACTTAGTAGGATAAACAGTCTGAATTCCCACTAGGCAATGCTTGCAATATCCATTCCCAATTACAGGTGTAGCTTCTGGCTTTTCAAGAAGTCCAGTGAGTTCAATGAATATTTTTCATTTCAGTATTAATCCATTTGATGCATAACACACACACACACACACACACACACACACACACACACACACACACACACACACACACACACACACACACACACACTCATTACTGTAGGTGATCATTGTAGTGATTTGCATCCTCCAGCTTTTTTCCTAAGCATAATCACCCCATGGTAAACAACTGTTTATTATAGCATTATATTTTGTGTTACTACATTGTATGACAGACATTATATACTTTTCTAGGACTCTTATCCTATTTTGTTTCTTTTTTCTTATTTATTTTTTGTTTGAATATAAATGCATTTAGTTATATATTGATTTATCTGATTGCATGAGTGACTGATTATAGTAAAGATCTGCTGCAGACTACAGAAAACATCTCTACCACTGTAAGTTGTTCACCTTCTTACTGCACCATCAAAACCACAGGTTCACATGACACATAAACAGGAAGTTGTTCAAAGCTGCTCAGCATACAGCATAGAAGAAATGCAACTACAAGTTTATTAAATTTACTAAATGAAATGAATTTCCAATAAAGAAAGTAAAGTTAACCTTACATAATTTACAGCATCTAAGTGCACTTCACATATCAAGAGTATGCACTCCTCTAAAAGCTCTTGATTGGCTGGAACTTCCCAACCTCATTCTTTATAACCAACTTATAACAACCCACAAACTTCTTCACAAAATCCCTGCTCTACAAAACCTACTTCACCCAATTGCCAAAGCTAGAATTCTACAATCAAATCAGAAACTCCTACTAGAGGTAACAAAATAACAATAACTCATGGCACTTCCCCTCTATAACAACTCTGTTGCTAAGCAGTGGAACAGCCCCCCCCCCCCAATATCACAACTATAACTACCCTCACCCCTTTCAAAAATGCCATAAAATCCCATCTTCAGTATCTTTGATTATGTATTACTGGTACCATTCTACACATTGGACATTGAATTGCTGCAATGATTTTCAACTTATTTTTGCCAGTTTGTTCCACACATTTCATTTCTAATATAGTTCTCAGGTCTCAGACCTGAAAGGTTTCTCCGTTCTTTTCATCTTTGGTTATGTAACTGCAACAACCCAGACTAACCTCCTACTAATACTTTCAGCCTACCAGTACATATCTCTCTCTCTAGTTCCCACCCCACTACTTCTCCTTCCTTGCTCTACATTCCAGTTTCATTTCTCCTATTACATCTCTCTGCTTCTCCCTCTAAGTATCCTCTTCCTTTCCTATATCCAACTGACTTTATGTGCAGCACACCTACCAATACTATTATTATTTACACCCTTTGAATTATTCCTCTTCCTCTATATGTCTGCAACCTTCCTGCTTACCCTACCTTTAGACATCACCACCTACTACTCTCTCTATCAACCCCTCTACGTTCAACTCATTATTTCCCTATCAATACATATCTTTTCTCCCCTCTCCCCAGAACCCTTCCTATCCAGTCTATCTTTTATATATATTTCTTCCTACCAGCTATTTTATAATGTATATATAGCACAAATACTCTGAAGTATTTGATGTCTAAACTCTCTCATTATAAGGTATTATTTTTCAACATCATTATTAATAGAAAAAGTGTATGGCTACTCTATATGATTAAATGTAATCTCATTGTATATCAACTTTTTAATGTAATATTTTACTGTGGACATGGAGCTTTTCTGCCCAGGCCTCTGCTGAAAAAGGACATGTGTCCAGTCGGACTTTCCCAGTTAACAAATGTAAAATAAATAATAACTAATAATTGCTTCAACAAGAACCATTGCATTTGATATTTAAAACAATAGAAGAAGTCAGTATGGACACAGGCAGATACATGCTCATTTCTAATAATATATAATTAGAAGTAGGTGCAGAAACTATGGATGTGATAGAAGTATCTTGGTCTGAAGAAAAAAGAAAAGGTGTACTTGAACAAAACTATAAGCTTCTCTCTACTACACCAAAGCACAGGACCAGTCAGAAGCAAAAAAGGACACTAATATGAAAGGAAGTAACATAACTACTGAAACAGAGAAAGGGACGCTACCAGTATCCCTAACAAAAGAAAATGATTTTGAAGTGTGCTTTGTAATTGGTGAACTAGATGAAGGGAAGCCATGTCGCTGTATTTGTAAGAGAAGAGGCCATGGCCTTCATTTCACTTCAGTATATTGAAGAAAGTAATGATGGCCTGGCTAACCTCCAGATAAGCTACATGGATTTGAAGAAAGTGCAGTAGGAAGGAAATACACCAAGTAGAGTCACAGAGATTAGAAAAAGAGTAGGGGTGTGGGGGGGGGGGCAAAAAAGGAACAGCTCAACTTCATACGCGTTCTTTGAAAGGTGAAATCATGTGGTCTAATGTGTTAAAAATTATCTAACGAAAAAAAGGAATAATGACCCAGGTATTAATCACATTGTTTTTAAGTAAACGCTTGATGAAGTTAACAGCAAGACACATTATAGGTGATCATGTAGGAGTGGATATCACAAAAATAGGATTTAATCTATGTTTACTAGTATCATAATTTGAAGAACAAAGATATTTTTTTGTGTAATTTGACCAAAAGGTCAAATAACCTCACCTAGTAAAGGCTTTAAGAGTGCTTTCATAGCAAAATTATTACAGAAGTCTAATTTAAAAAAAAAAAAAAAAAGGCAATGGATATTGTAATTCTACTTGTACAGCCAAATAGTAGACATGGGTATATTATGGTAATAATTGATTATGCAGCTGAATTTCCTTTGGCCTTATCCATATGAATGATCAATAGAAAGCCCATGGCAGAAGCACTAATTTCAAATCAGAAATGGCAGAAGCCAACAGTTTGGTCTATGTAACAGACTGAAGAATGGAAATAAACAACAGGCTGAGAAAGTTAAAGCAGGGCAAAACTGTACCAAGCCAAATATTAAGAAACAGGTTAAGGTGTTTATAAGCCTAGTTAATTATTAACATAGAGTTATTACTAATTTTACAACCACTGCTTATACCTGATAGATCTATGTAGGGTAAGACTGCCTTAAAGATTAAGTGGACAGTTGAAGCAGACAAAACATTTAGTCAACTAAAATATATGCAGTATTCAGAATCACTACTAACAGATCTCAAAATTTTCAACCATTTCTAAGTCCAAAAAGCTACCACTTAGATGACCAAAGTCATATGTTTATGGATACAGTTAAGGATGATCATCCGGTAAGATCCGTACCACCCTGAAGTACTATCTACTGTGCTGAATGTTTGCTAATCATTGACCATTCTCCTCTATCCTGACGGAACAGTATGCTGAGAGTGTTTAGGAGGTGAAGAGAGTGTTGGATAGAGTGATGTTTATGAAGCTGGAGATTGATGGTGTAATGATGAATGTTGTTAGTGCATATGCTCCACAAGTTGGGTGTGCAATGGATGAGAAAGAAAAATTTTGGAGTGAATTGGATGAAGTGGTGATGACTGTACTCAAGGGTGAGAGAGTGTTGATTGGAGCAGATTTCGATGGGCATGTTGGTGAAGGGAACAGAGGGAATGAGGAAGTGATGGGTAGGTATGGTGTTAAACAAAGGAATGTAGAAGGTCAGCTTGTAGTGGATTTTGCGAAAAGGATGGACATGGCTGTGGTGAATACGTATTTTAACAAGTGGGAGGAGCATAGGGTGACATACAAGAGTGGAGGAAGATGCACACAGGTGTAGGATGGCCAGTTTGAAGGAGATTGGAGACTGTAAAGTGGTGACCGGAGAAAGTGTAGTTAGGCAGCATAGGATAGTGGTTTGTAGGATGACGTTGGTTATCAAAAAGAGGAGGAGGAGTGTAAGAGCAGCACCAGGGATCAAATGGTAGAAACTGAGAAAGGGAAATTGTGAGGTGGAGTTCAGGGAAGAGTTAAGGCAGTCACTGCGTGGCAGTGAAGAGCTACCAAATAGCTGGGTAACTGAAATTGAAAAAGGGTAATTGTGAGGTGGAGTTCAGGGATGAGTTAAGGCAGTCACTGGGTGGCAGTGAAGAGTTACCAAATAGCTGGGTAACTACAGCAGAGCTAGTAAGGGAGATGGCTAGAAAGGTGCTTGTATCACATCTGGACAGAGGAAGGACGACAAGGAGACATGGTGGTGGAATGAGGAAGTACAAGAAAGTATACAGAGAAAGAGGTTGGCAAAGAAGAAGTGGGATTGTCAGAGAGATGAAGAGAGTAGACAGGAATATAAGGAGATGAGGTGCATGGCAAAGAGAGAGGTGGCGAAGGCTAAGGATAAGGCATATGAAGAGTTGTATGAAAGGTTAGACACTAAGGAGGGAGAAAAGGACCTGTACCGATTGGCTAGACAGAGGGACCAAGCTAGGAAAGATGTACAGCAGGTAAAGGTGATAAAGGATAATGAGGGAAACATACTCACAAGCGAGGAGAGTGTGTTGAGGAGATGGAAAGAGTACTTTGAGGGGTTGATGAAAGAAGAGAATGAGAGGGAGAGAAGGTTGGATGATGTAGGGATAGTGAATCATGAAGTGCAATGGATCAGCAAGGAGGAAGTAAGGATAGCTATGAAGAGGATGAAGAATGGAAAGGCTGTTGGCCCAGATGACATACCTGTGGAAGCATGGAGGTGTTTAGGTGAAATGGCAGTGGAGTTTTTAACCAGATTGTTTAATGAAATCTTGGAAAGTGAGAGGATGCCTGAGGAATGGAGAAAAAGTGTTTCGGTACCTATTTTTAAGAATAAGGGTGATGTGTAGAGCTGTAGTAACTACAGAGGGATTAAATTGATCAGTCACAGCATGAAGTTATGGGAAAGAGTAGTGGAAGCAAGGTTAAGAAGGGACGTGATGATTAGTGATCAGCAGTATGGTTTCATGCCAGGAAAGAGCACTACAGATGCGATCTTTGCTCTGAGAGTGTTGATGGAGAAGTACAGAGAATGTCAGAAGAAGTTGCATTGTGTTTTTGTAGACGTAGAGAAAGCATATGACAGGGGGCCTAGAGAGGAGTTGTGGTATTGTATGAGGAAGTCAGGAGTGTCAGAAAAGTATGTAAGTGTGGTACAGGATATGTACGAGGGTAGTGTGACAGTGGTGAGGTCTGCGGTGGGAGTGACAGATGCGTTTAAGGTGGAGGTGGGGTTACATCAATGATCAGCTCTGAGTCCTTTCTTATTTGCAATGGTGATGAACACGTTGACAGACGAGATCAGACAGGAGTCCCCATGGACTATGATGTTTGCAGATGACATTGTGATCTGTAGTGAGAGTAGGGAACAGGTGGAGGAGACCCTGGAGAGATGGAGATATGCTCTACAAAGAAGAGGAATGAAGGTCAGCAGGACTAAGACAGAATATATGTGTGTGAATGAGAGGGAGGATAAAGGAATGGTGAGGATGCATGGAGTAGAGGTGGGGAAGGTGGATGAGTTTAAATACTTGGGGTCAATAGGTCAGAGTAACGGTGAGTCTGGAAGAGAGGTGAAGAAGAGAGTACAGGCAAGATGGAGTGGGTGGAGAAGAGTGTCAGGAGTGATTTGTGACAGACGAGTACCTTTAAGAGTGAAAGGGAAGGTCTACAAGAGGGTAGTGAGACCAGCTATGTTATATGAGTTGGAGATAGTGGCATTGATAAAAAGGCAGGAGTTTGAGCTGGATGTGGCAGAATTAAAGATGTTAAGATTTGCACTGGGTATGACGAGGGTGGACAGGATTAGGCATAAGTATATTAGAGGGTCAGCCCAGGTTGGAAGGTTTGGAGACAAAGTCAGAGAGGCACGATTACGTTGGTTTGGACATGTGCTGAGGAGGGATGCTGAGTATATTGGGAAAAAGATGCTAAGGATGAAGCTACCAGGTAACAGGAAAAGAGGAAGGCCTAAGATAAGGTTTATGGATGTGGTGAGAGAGGACATGCAGGTGGTTGGTGTGACAGAGCAAGATGCAGAGGACAGGAAGAAATGGAAACAGGTGATCTGCTGTGGCGACCCCTAACTGGAACAGCCAGAAGAAGATGATGATGAAAGAAGATGATGATTGAATATTCTCCTATGCAAAGTCTTTACCATCAGGATTGCATCATAAATTATCCAGCTGGGATTTGAATTTCCTGCCATAAAATTGTGAGATTTACCATCATCTAGGTGACAGTCACTTGAAAGCAGATGGGTTTTCTTGTGCTTATATGCCATCCAATAGTGCTAGACCTGGTAGATATCCAATAGTGCTAGACCTGGTAGATAGACCCTTAAACATGGCTCATGTTTTATTATTACTGCTAAGCCTAGGAAACACATGACTCACTGGGTTGTTGGCTTTATAAGAGGGTGTGTCAGAGAAGGCATATATATAGAGCAGGCAGGAAAACCAGACGTAGGCAAGTCTCAATAGCAACAATTGGTAAGAGCTGCCCCTAAGTCTATCTATACAGTGGTCCCAACCTCGAGAGAGTCAGCTTCCTGGCCTCTGTTTTTAGAGAGGGTTTTGAAGAGCAGTCGTCATGGTAATGTGTGTGAAGGATAAATGCAGTCTGGAAGGTATCCCTAAAACTTAGTTAGGGTATAAAAGCCATTGTACTGTAAAACAGAAAAAAGGCATTTACCTAGCAGTAAAGTGTTTTAAATGAAACATGTTGGTATAGTGATATTAGTTTTATGGCCAGCTGAGTAAAATCCTTTCTAGCCAAGCATGAAAAAATATGTGAATCATGTTAACTGATAAGGTCATTTTGAACTAAATTATTCGTATCAGACTGGATTTCTTTTCAGATCTTCCTCATATTTTTTGTAAGAAAGCAATCATGTAATTGTTACATTCATACATTTGCAATAAACCTTAAGGTAAAACTAAAAAGTAGTTTACTAAGACTGCAAATACAGAAAATTGTTACTATGTATGTGTATATAAATATACTCAAACAAATGTAGATCTATATTGATAGAGAGATAGATAGATAGACAGACAGATATTATACATATATACATGCACAAACTTTGAAACACAGATGGTTAATGCCAACATTTAGAAAATTAGTATAACAAAAGATTTACAACATCAAACAAAAACTACCACAAAAGGAAAACAAAGTTAATTTGTGTGTACAGTAATGCTTTTTCATTTGTGGTATACCATGAGTACTGCACTGCTCTCAGTGCAGTTGTTGTGTATCTCTGTGTTTTTGAAGTTTTGCCTCAGCTGCAAATGAAATTTGGTAATCGTGTTCAGTGTTTTACTCAGATTAAGTAATTCAACTAAATACATATCATGCAAATTACAGGGGCGTTGTTTGTAGAAAAACCAAGCAGTGAAATTCTCAAAAACGTAAAGAAGAAAAAAAAGATTGACTTTAGCCAAGCGATCTCTAGGTGGCGTGCAACTACATATGAGCAGAGACTGTAAAACAAAATAAAATGAAAGACATCTGAATTTCTTGACTGTGTAATACAAACAATACCTAGCAGGGATGAGAGGTATGACAAAAGCATTTTCTCAGACCTCAGAATCAGGCCCAACCCTTTGGAGGTTAACACCACTATAACTTTCATACCTTCCACTCCTCAGTGAAGTATATATATATTGTTTGTATAACTATTTTTTTAAACTCCTTTATTGAATTATCACTTGTGATATTGACAAACTTACATTTATATAAAAGTAATCAAGCCATATTACCAAGTTCACAATTCATATCTGTTGTCATATATCATATAAGCTAAGCAACATTACATAAACTGTTCAGTTCCTGCCTTTTCTTAAACCTCATTCCTCCTCCAAAACATATTTCTGCATGCATTGTTTCCACAACTTCTATTTTTAATTTGTAATTCACTCCCACCTTTTTCTGGGTCTATATTAGAAGAACAAAATGACTAAGGACACATAAAACCTAAAGTCTGAAAACAGCGAAGTTAGAAAACAGCGATTTTTTTTTTCTATGGGGAAAAAAATCTCTGTTCCAAAAAAAAAAAAAATTATAAAGACAAAATAAAGTGGGGGCTTCACCCCCCCCCACCCCCATGTGGGAGGTTGAATCTCCCACATCCCCCTACTTAAATATACCAACTCCGAGATCGCACCACAGTGGAGAAAACAGCAAAGTCCCAAGAACAGCCCTGCGATTTTTTTTTCCCTGGGGAAAAACATCGCTTCAATTGTTTTAGATTTTGGGTTTTATGTGTTGATGAAAGAGCATTCACTCATTAGGCATATCATACTTCTAATATAGACCCCTTATTCTAAAAAGCCCACTTAATATTAGTTTATTTTATCAATATTCACTATTTCAATTATAGTTTGTTTAGATTTTGATTTGCATTTTATACTAATTGTTTTTTGGCACCTGCCAGAATTAAACGTATCAAGGCCTTACTGTATCTAGACAATTCAGATCCTGTATTAAAGCTCAAAAAATAATTTCCTTAGTTACATTCATTTGCTCAACCACTATTCCTGTCAGAGTACTCTGTAGGGAATTGTAAATCCTGTCAATGCACTACATTCCCGAAACACATGTTCACAGTTAACTGTCTTCCTCCAACATTTCCTGTCTACTTGAGAAAAAAAAATATTCATAGTTTGCTTGCAGTATACAAGTATTTATGCAAACGCTTCTAGGTAAAATTCTAAATCTTCTAGATTTTGTTGCATACTTATAAGCCATACATGTGTTTTCCCATTATTTCTTTGTGAGTCGAATATCTAATCTCTCTTCCCATTCTTATCTGACCTCTTCTGATTGATTCCTATAATTATCATGCAATATTTTATATGCTGTACTAATTATTCCTTTTTTAACAGCAACATGTATTCTAGATTCCAATACAACTCAAAATGTGCAGGTCAGTATTTAGGACTCCCCCAATTCTTTCTATGTTTTATACTCTGGTATCAAACCTTGATAGGGAATGCAATATTTAGTCTGTATTCCAAATGTCTTCTTGGCATCTTCCCATTCTGCTACCTTTCCTTCTCTGATTATTTTTTCCCAGTACATTGGCTCCTTTCCCATCTTCCTCCATAAATTCCAGTATCCTGTTATCTATTATCTGCACCTCTATTTGCAGTCACCCCTATTGGCAAAATCCATTCCTGTGTTGGCTAAGTTCTCAGTATACTCTCTGCTACTTTATGAATATAATATTATGTATGATTGTTATTATTCTCCAGAAGTATCTGTGTCCAAAATCCAATTCTTTCCTTATTTCTTGAATAACTCTCTGCTTCAGCATTTCCACTTTGAATTGCAGCTTTATGCGTGTGTTATATATAAGAGCCTTAACTGTCTAGCTCTAAAATAGCACTTCAAATCAGGTACTCGTAAACCTCCCTGTCGGATTGGGAGAATCAACGTATCCTACTTGATTCTTGCCATCTTTCCCTCCGAAATAAAAGTCTTCAACTCTTTAATAATTGCTGTCTACAACTTTGCCTCTGGTTGAAAAAAATATGGTTGAGCTGTATATAAAACTAAAAGGACTAAACCATTTTTACCGCTTGCATTTTGTTATCTAAAATCCCAGGAAAGAGCTTCCATTTTCTCAGTTTTTGCAATATCTTTTGTTTCACCTCTTCCCACATATCATTAGTTGCCATGACTGAATCCTTTTCAATCTATACTTCAAAATACTTTATTTATCATAATAACCATACAAAATAAATATCCACTGTGAGAGATTACTTCCTGTCATAAACAGTAAAAATAAATATTCAAAACCAGGCTTAGACAGGAACTAAAGCAGCAATGTAACAAGTTCAACTACCAACTGTGTAACAAATTCAGCAATGTAGCTAGTTCCGTGACCAACAGAAAATAACTCCAGATAGCGTTGTTTCATAAAAACTGGAAACTTGTTTAATTCAGATACAGAGTAAGCGCTTTCACCATCAGGCTTCTTCAGACTACTAAGCTCATACATTACATTGACTTATATAGTAATAATGAAAGTTAAAAACAATTAAGTTAATTAACTTTTAAAGTGACAGAACGCTATACGATTCAAAAAACGCAGGCATTCCAAAAATACAAATAGATGAATTAAAATTCATTCTTTGATAAAATTTATACATACTGGTTTAACCATAACCTTCGGACATATCCTAATAATTCATAAAAATTGATAAACCACTACCTAATAATTCTACTCTAGTACCTAACACTCTATGGAATATATTAAACAAAAACATAAAACAAAAAATAATAAAAATTAAATTCATATCAATAAAACACAATTAATGATTCTATAATAATTAATAAAAGGACTCAACATTAGACAACTACTACATCTAGTGACAGCAAATATAAAAATTATTCCATACAGTTGCAACTCTAACCTAAATCATCGGACTAGTGAAGACTCCAGGGGTAGAGTTGGTAACAAAAAGTGCTAAAAAAGATTCATGCTGACTGAAGGATGATGCAGTACTGTACCTCCTAGGTTTAGGTATTCTTCTCTTCTTTAACACTGGTTTCAGACTCACTTTATCATTAAGTCCAGGATAATGGTCAGCTCTGCAGTGAATAATCCATCTTAATTTGCATTCTTGAAGAAAATCATCCAAGTCCCCACCCCTAATGTTCGGTGTGATATCCTTAGTAATGAATTTGTCACATAGAATGTTAACCAACTGTGAAGAAGAAGTTCTTAACAAAGGCCTTACGTTTATACCCAGTTATACTAGTGACATCACAGATTCTGTTTTAGACATAAGGATGTTTGCGTGTAATGTGCAATTGAAATTAGAACTCAGTTGTGATGATATGCTAGATTATTCTTCTAGTAACACCAATGTGTTTAAACACGTTAGCACCTACCAACCATTTTTGCATCCTATTTTGGATACTTTTACTAAGTTAGTAGAGAATGACTTTTATAGTTATTATGATACAAAAATAAGAAGTAAATCAAAATATAAGAGAAACTTAAATTTTCAGCAAAGAACAGCACTTAATGAATTGAGGAAAGATCAGTCAGTAGTTATACGACCGGCTGACAAAAGGGGCCCTATTGTAATAATGGATACTTTGGACTATCTAGAGAAAATGAAGTTGATGTTGGATGATGACACCTTTTATTTGATAACTGACATGGGAACCATTACCACCAAAGTGTTCCAAGTCTATGATATGTTAGATGATTTAATGAAAAGTTTTGTAATAACAGCTCATTTTTTAAAATATTTAAAGGTGAATAACCCTCTTATTCCAATTATACAGGGCCTCCTTAAAGTTCATAAATCTATACATAATCCGTCTATGCGACCCATTGTAGCGGGTCAAGGTTGGCTCACCGAACCGTTTTCGGTTTTTGCAGAGCATTATTTGCGACCGATTGTTGAGAAGAATTCTTTTATATTGAAAGATAGTAAACAATTTTTGATGGAACTTTATGACTATACTAAGACATTGAGTGAGGATGAGTCTTATGTACTAGTTACACTGGATGTAAAAAGTTTATTTACAGTTATACCCAATGATATAGGGGTATTGAGTGTACAGAGATATCTTGATATAAACTCTGATGTGGATGAAAGTTTAATAGACCTAATAGCCTTGTTTCTGGAAACAGTATTGGACAACAATGTGTTTATTTTTAATGAAATAACATTCATTCAGAAAGATGGCGTAGCTATGGGCACTTCTTGTGCCAATAGCTATGCCAATATAGTGATGGCTGAATGGGAAAGTGCCTCGCTCTTCCCTTTGAATGAATTCCAACAATATGTTGGTTTTTATAAGAGGTTTGTAGATGACCTCTTTTTAATTTGGAAGGGTGATGAAGCACAACTAGAGGCCTTTGTTCTGAAAATGAACAGCTTGACACATTTTCTTGAGTTTACTTTCAGTTTTTCTAGGACACATATTTCCTTCCTCGATGTTGACATTATTAGACTACAAAATGGTATGATAAACACATCAGTACATAGAAAAGCTTGCTATAGGAACACACTGTTACATCGTGGTAGTATGCACCCCAGGCATGTGTTTGACAATGTTGTGAAAGGGCAGCTCATGAGAGCCTCAAGACTCAATCCATCAGTCGAAGGGTTTAAGGATGAAATATGTAATCTTAGGAATAGGCTGCTCCAGAGGTGTTATAATGCAAGGCATATTGATACCCTTGCGCTAGAAGTGAACATTCTAAGGTCCTCCAGAGCCCGACCCTATTTTTCAGAAAGAGACGTTAATGTATGTGAGAGTTTTCATACCAGCCTTAATAAGTTAAGAATACCAATACATTTCACCAGTGATGTCAAGGAATTGGAATATATTATAGAAAGACGTTGGGAGACGCTTTTGTTGGATAATGATATAACTAGTATAGTAGGTGATAAACCTAAATTTCTGTATAAGAATAAAAGGAACCTCAAGCAGTTACTTTGCCATAAATCTTTAACTTTAAACACCCCTAGGACCGGTACTGATATTTCTAATACCATTCCATGTGCGCAATGTAATCAATGTAGATTTATTGATAAGAACATCATGTTTAAACATCCTGTGACGGATAAAGAATTTTTGTTTTATACACGCACCAGTTGTAAGAGTACCAATGTTGTTTACCTTGCAACATGTCAGCGCTGCCCAGTTTTCTATATAGGGAAAACTTGTAGACAATTTAGAGAACGCATTAGAGAACATCTTTATCAAATACGTATAGGTTCAGATATTAATGCCCTGGCAAAACATAGTAATAGCCTGGGCAGTGAACATAGGTTTAGTTTTCGAGTAATACAAATTATCACACCGAACATTAGGGGTGGGGACTTGGATAATTTTCTTCAAGAATGTGAATTAAGATGGATTATTCGCTGCAGAGCTGACCATTATCCTGGACTTAATGATAAAGTGAGTCTGAAACCAGTGTTAAAGAAGAGAAGAATACCTAAACCTAGGAGGTACAGTACTGCATCATCCTTGCAGTCAGCATGAATCTTTTTTAGCACTTTTTGTTACCAACTCTACCCCTGGAGTCTTCACTAGTCCGATGATTTAGGTTAGAGTTGCAACTGTATGGAATAATTTTTATATTTGCTGTCACTAGATGTAGTAGCTGTCTAATGTTGAGTTCTTTTATTAATTATTATAGAATCATTAATTGTGTTTTATTGATATGAATTTAATTTTTATTATTTTTTGTTTTATGTTTTTGTTTAATATATTCCATAGAGTGTTAGGTACTAGAGTAGAATTATTAGGTAGTGGTTTATCAATTTTTATGAATTATTAGGATATGTCCGAAGGTTATGGTTAAACCAGTATGTATAAATTTTATCAAAGAATGAATTTTAATTCATCTATTTGTATTTTTGGAATGCCTGCATTTTTTGAATCGTATAGCGTTCTGTCACTTTAAAAGTTAATTAACTTAATTGTTTTTAACTTTCATTATTACTATATAAGTCAATGTAATGTATGAGCTTAGTAGTCTGAAGAAGCCTAATGGTGAAAGCGCTTACTCTGTATCTGAATTAAACAAGTTTCCAGTTTTTATGAAACAACGCTATCTGGAGTTATTTTCTGTTGGTCGCGGAACTAGCTACATTGCTGAATTTGTTACACAGTTGGTCATTGAACTTGTTACTTTATTTATCATGTCCCAATAAATATGGGTATTGCTGAACCAATTCATATGTGGGCACATAGTTTATAGCAGAAGCATTTATTTTTATCTTCGCTAATTTTGTATCCTGAAAAAAATAAAAAATAAAAAAGAAATTGTCTTAGAATATTCCATAACACTGAGATGTCCTTTTCTGGTATGATCAGGTATGAAATAATAATCATCATCGTCCCCCTTTTTCACATTTTTCTACATGAGGTCAGGGTATTGTGTTAACTGTTGCCATCTTTCTTGATTAAGGGCTACACTCCTGCCTTTTCTGACACTCATGCCAGACTGTCACAGATCTTCTCTCTCACAATCCTCCACCTCTTTGCTGGATGCCCTTGTTTCCTCTTACCTTCTTCTTGTCTGTCCTAAATCTTCTTCACCATATTGCCTTCTGCTTTTCTAGCAGGTACAAAATAATATAATCTGTAAATAAAGCCAACATTTCTTGAACACCATACCAATTGTATCCTTTAATTTATGAGTCCCTCATTTTCTTTTCCAGTGGTTTTAAATATAACACAAATAACAAAGGGGAAAGATGACAACTCTGCCTGGTTCCTCTATTCAGACATAACTTATCTGAGAAGAATGTTCCTACTTTGATGTATGTGTCTAATCCCTCATATATTCTTCTAATTAACTGCATTATTGTATCAGGGAATGCAAATGCTTTCCTTGCCATACTCATAAAATCCTAGCTTACTCTGTCAAATGCTTTCTCTGCATCAAGACTCACTAATAACTGTGGTATTTTCTTATATTTTACTCCCCTCTGAATCAGCATTGTTGTTTTAATGCTGTCAACTGTTTGCCTCCCCTCCACAAAACCACATTGGTCGATATCTATCAATTTTGCCATCACCTTTGCCACTCTATTAGCCATTATAGACTTTGCCACTTTATAATCATGATTTAAAATCGAGATGGGCCTATATAAAGTTGGGTAAGATGGGTCTTTACCATCTTTAGGCATTACTGCCACCACACCTTTTTGCATGATGTTGATTCCTCCCTTCGTTTTAAAATACTATGAAACAAAACCTTCCAGATCGTTATCACTTTCTTCCTGTCTAGTTTCCAAACATCCACTGGAATACAATCTATTCCTGGAAACATTCCTGGAGGTTGGCTGTGCATCACCATTTTATCTCATCTCTTCCTATCTTGTCTGTTAGTTTTTGATCCTCATCTACCTCTAATCTTGGCATATTTAAGTTTTCCATAAATATTTCCATTTGTGTTTATTCTTGATTTCTCAACTCACAACTCAAAAAGTGCAGGTCAGTAATGTATGATTCTCCCAATTCTTTCTATTTTTGTACTCTGGTATCAATCCTTGATAGGGAAGGCAATCTTTAGCCTGTATTGCAAATGTCTTCTTGGCATCTTCCCATTCTGCTACCTTTCCTTCTCTGATTATTTTTTCCCAGTACATTGGCTCCTTTCCCATCTTCCTCCATAAATTCCAGTCTCCTGTTATCTATTATCTGTACCTCTAATTGCAGTCACCCCTATTGGCAAAATCCATTCCTGTGTTGGCTAAGTTCTCAGTATACTCTCTGCTACTTTATGAATATAATATTATGTATGATTGTTATTATTCTCCAGAAGTATCTGTGTCCAAAATCCAATTCTTTCTTTATTTCTTGAATAACTCTCTGCTTCAGCATTTCCACTTTGAATTGCAGCTTTATGCGTGTGTTAACAGCTTTAACTGTGTAACTTTAAAATAGTCCTTCAAATCAGGTAATCCTAAACCTCCTTGCTGGATTGGGGGAGTCAACTTATCCTACTTGATTCGTGCCATCTTTCCCTCTGAAATAAAATTATTCAACTCTTTAATTACTATCTACAACTTTGCCTCTGCTTGAAAAAAAAATATGGTTGAGCTGTTTATAAAACTAAAGGGACTAAACCATTTTTACTGCTTGCATTTGGTTATCTAAAACCACAGGAAAGAGCTTCCATTTTCTCAGTATTTGTATTATCTGTTGTTTCACCTCTTCCCACATATTATTAGTTCCCATAACCGAATCCTTTTCAATCCATACTTCAAAATACTTTATTTTATCATGTCCCAATAAATATGGGTATTGCCGAACCAATTCATATGTGGGCACATAGTTTATAGCAGAAGAATTTGTTTTATCTTCACTAATTTTGTATCCTGAAAAAAAAAAAAAGCAACTGTCTCAGAATATTCCATAATATTGAGATGTCCTTTTCTGGTATGATTGGGTATGAAATAATAATCATTATCTCCCTTTTTACCATTTTTCTACATGGGATCAGGGTATGATGTTAACTGTTGCCATCTTTCTCGATTAAGGGCTACACTCCTGCCTTTTTCGACACTCATGCCAGACTGTCCCAGATCTTCTCTCACACAATCCATCCACTTCTTTGCTGGATCCCCTTGTTTTCTCTTAACTTCTTCTTGTCTGTCCCAAATCTTCTTCACTAGACTGAATTCTGCTTTTCTATCAGGTACAAAATAATATAATCTGCAAATAAAGCCAACATTTCTTGAACACCATACCAATTGTATTCGTTAATTTATGAGTCCATCATTTTCTTTTCCAGTGGTTCTAAATATAATGCAAATAACAAGGGGAAAGATGACAACTCTGCCTGGTTCCTCTTTTCAGACATAAATTATCTGAGAAGAACCCTCCTACTTTGATTTATGTGTCTGATCCCTCCTATATCCTTCTAATTAACTGCATTATTATATCAGGGAATGCAAATGCTTTCCTTGCCATATTCATAAAATCCTAGCTTACTCTGTCAAATGCTTTCTCTGCATCAAGACTCACTAATAACTGTGGTATTTTCTTATATTCTACTTCCCTCTGGATCAGCATTGTTCTGTTAATGCTGTCAACTGTTTGCCTCCCCTCCACAAAATCACATTGGTCGATATCTATCAATTTTGCCATCACCCTTGCCACTCTATTAGCCATTATAGACTTTGCCACTTTATAATCATGATTTAAAATCGAGATGGGCCTATATAAAGTTGGGAAAGATGGGTCTTTACCATCTTTAGGCATTACTGCCACCACACCTTTTTGCATGATGTTGATTCCTCCCTTCGTTTTAAAATACTATGAAACAAAACCTTCCAGAACTTTATTACTTTCTTCCCACCTAGCTTCCAAACATCCACTGGAATACAATCTATTCCTGGAGACATTCCTAGATGTTGGTTATGCATCATCATTTTATCTCATCTCTTCCTATCTTGACTGTTAGTTGTTGATCCTCATCTGCCTCTAATCTTGGCCTATTTAAGTTTTCCATCAATATTTCCATTTGTGTTTTTTCTTGATTTCTCAACTTCTCTGCTTTTTAAATTGTTCATACATTTTCTGAAATATCTCTAAAAATTCTACAGGATCTCTGGTTATTTTTTCTTGTTATAGGTATTCTAAGTTTGGAAACAACCCTTTCGTCTTTCTGTTGTCTAAGTCATTCTGCCAAACATTTTTATGCTCAGGAGTTATCAAAAAATGTTTGCTTAACAGCAGTCTTTCTAAATGCATGCAATTTTTACATGGAATATAAATACATTTCAGGGTAATCCTCATCTATTGCTAGTAGCCACTTACTACTACAAATCTGCTATTATTATCTTTTTCTGTCTTCTTCTATCACTACTGGAGCACATCTAGCAATTTATGTAAGTAATCTTCTTTTCCTTTGTCCCTGATATTCTGCAGAATATCCATCCTGAAATCCTTTCTTTATCAAATTCACATGCTCATTTCTTTCCATATGTGTATCCTGTAGCATTGCTGTTTGCACTCTACATTTCTTAATATAGCTAAATATTTTTTCCATTTTGTCTGTGCCTGTGAGACCTGTGAGACCTGTGAGACCGTTCACATTCCAAGATAATATGGGGAGTGTCATTACTATGGTAAGAAGTCATTATTATTATATCTGGCATTTTTTAATGTCCATTTCCACCTTTTATGATACATGCACTCATTAATGTTTGGAAAGTTAATCCTCAATGCAGTTTTTTTCTTATCATTAACAGTGGAACATATGTCACATTCTACAGCACTTTCTGTTTTAATAAAAATCCTCAAAAAAAACAAAAAACAAAAAAACAAAAAAACAAAACATCCCCAGAACAGTACAATTACACACAACTTTGTAAATATTAAAGCAAACCCTCCTAATAGGGACATTTGTGCCAAATAGTCCACTTTTAATACAGGTCCTAATTAACTTGAAAATTAGGTTATCTCTGCTAATTCACACGTTATTACCTGTGCTTCTTCTAACATTAATTGATTTCATGTTTTTTACCTATAGTCTACCTTCACTAGCTGTGAAACTACTTGCATACTTTCAGAAATCATTAACTTTTAGCCTTGAAGAAACCAGTGTTCTGTCTTTTATTGCCTTATTTTTAGCTTGCCTCCATGAAAATGTAAGAGAGAAAAGAAAAATGTAGTCCTGTGTTGCATTCATTGTTAAAAGAAAACTTTTCATTATATCCTTTGTCCTCATACTTACTTTATTCCTCTTAAAATGTATTCCATTAGGACAAGGGTCTTAATCCAGAAATTCACCATGCTAAACTAATAGAAAACATGTCAGCTCTACATATATTATGATCTGTGAACTTTTACCCACCCACACTTCAATAACCCAAGATATTAACTTAAACATTCATTTGTCTAGCTTTTCTTCTCTTTTTGCATTGTAATGCCTTGTTGTGTTAATAGCAAAATAAGAAGAAAGAAAAACTGGAAGGAAAATGAGTCGGTTTAATTTAATAACTTTATCACATACAAAATTAATTAAAATATGCAATTTATATTAAGAAAAGTTTCATAGAAAATAACATATTTTTCTTACAGTTACCTTTTTCCATCTTCTTCCCCGCCTCTCAGAGTCCATCCAAACATCAGTAACATGAAATGAGGCAAATGCTTTACAGTTCCTCATAAGGTTAACAAAGACAACAAAAGTCCACTCTTTTCTGCTTATTCTTTTACAGCCACATTTCGCAAATGCAAATGATGCCTTGCAGCCTTACATTTTATCACTAATTTGCATTTTGCTGGCCTTCTTTCTATTTATCTCCATCTCACAACTCCAGATTCCATTTAATTTCTTTAGTACTTGTAAATCTTCTGGCCAACTCTTGTGCTTTTCTCTGTCTTTCAAACATTTTGCTTTAGAACAGTGGAAAAGTTTTCACTGGCAAAGTTTCTCTGTGTGCTTTGTTATCAGAAGAATGATATGCATAGTCCGTTTTTGCTTAGTGGCTCATTTTTTGCTTGAAGGACTTTTGCATTTCCTCCTTAGCCTGTTGTGCATAAAAAAATGACTGTGGTCCTCCAGGGGAAATATTCAGGAGACAGCTGAACACAGCAGCTTGAATCTCACACCTGCCTCTTAACATTCCCCAGTTCCTGGGATAAATGTGTTTCTTGTTTGCTGGTAGACAGTGACTATTCATTTTCTACAAATGCTCTATCATCTCCAACATTTAATGTATTGTCCTTTTGCTGTAGTTTTGACATAATCAACTTTTTTTTCTGGTAGGTTGGTATTTTACTAATAAAGTTCTTGGTTGCTTTCCCATGGCCAGATTTGGAGCATGCACATGGTGTGCCCTTTCAGTTAACAGTTCTTGCTGTGTAATACCAGTCCAGTTGCTTATTTGTACCTTCCTAAAATTAATGCAGTCTGTCCCTTCTAATTCCTTGGGTATAGCAGAAAAAATTCAGATTTTCCCTACATGCACTGTCTTCTAACTATACTATTTTTTGAAACATCTCTTCTTGGGCAGTCTCATATTCAGCCAGTGTTTTCTTCATTTCAACCACTTATTTTTGCAGATTAATCAGCTCATCAGAATATCTATTTAAAGCTTCTTCCAATTTTTCCAGTCTTTTTTTATGTGAGTTGATATACGTCTTCAGTGTTTTCTTTACCTTAATCAGCTTTGAGCACATATGATTTACTTTTTTTCCTCTAGATTACTGGAAGCCATGTCTTACATCAAAGCTGCAGACTGATTCAGATTGATTCATTGCAAATTTCAACACCCTCTCATCCCCTAAAAGGCCCATCTCAATACCAAAAGATTGCCAAATTCTGGCAATAACAGCCACACTCGTAAAAAACGCACTCTTCAAAGTTGAGAATACAGCATCCATGGGACCAGATGACATCCCAGGCTGTGTACTATATGAACCACAAAATGAACTGGCACCTCACCTAAGTGTCATGTTTAATCATAGCCTCACCTCAAGCTTCGTGCCCACTGAGTGGTGCACAGCTAGAGTTATCCCACTCCACAAGGGGGGATCCACCTTGGATCCTGGGAACTGCCACCCCATCAGTCTGGCAAGCCTGATCTGCAAGGCCATGGAACGTATTATCATGGAATTTATAAACAGAGACATTGGCAACCTTCAAACACTGGACCCCACACAGTTTGGGTTCGTGAAGGGCCGATCTTGTCTCCTGAACCTAATTGACTTCTTTGAATCAGTCTCCAGAGCCATGTACAAGGGTAAGGTGGTCTACACAGCCTATTTGGACCTCACCAAGGTCTTCAACACCATCCCCCACTCTGGAATCATAGATAAACTTACTAAACTGGGCATTAATCCCTACATCACTCGATGGGTTGCCAACTGGCTTACTGACAGAACCCACACTGTAAAAGTAGTCAACTCCAAATCCATCTCCAGACAAGTGACAAGTGGAGTACCTCAGGGCTCAGTCCTTGGACTGCTCTTCTTTGGCATCTACTTCTCTGAAGTACAGGCAAATACTAAGGGACTCTGGCTAACAAGGTTTGCAGATGACTGCAAACTGTGAGCCATTATTGAATTCCCAAATTATGTGGATATTCTACAAAAGAGCCATACAGAAACAGATGCCTGGTGCCAGAGCCATGGGCTCTAGCTCAATACCAAGAAATGTATAGGTATCCCCTTTGGGAAAAAACATGTACCCATGAATTACCACATAGGTGGCAAAACACTAAACACTGAAAGTGTGATAAGAGACTTAGGGACACAGGTGGACAGTGGTTTCACCTTCAATAACCACATCGCCACAACAGTCAGGAAATCCTTCTATGTGGCACACCTCATCACTAAGAGCTTTTCATCCAGAAAAAAGAAGGTCATTGTCCCACTATACTCATCCCTCATTAGACTGATTATAGAATACAACGCCCCATTTGGTATGTACCTCTCAAGACATCTGCAACAACTGGAAAGGCTGCAAAAATACCTCACTGAAAGAATCACAGGTCTAAAGCAGATGCCCTATGCTGACCATCTAAAGAAACTCTACCTATACTCTGTCGCATATCGTCTACTCAGAGGCGATCTCTGCTTAACATACAAGGCCATGTCAAACCCAGAGCTATTGGACATGCTACACTTAAAAAAATCCCAGTCCCTCAGAGACACTTGCTCCAGGGATCTAAACCTTGTCATCACAATGAACAAAACATGCTGGAGGGATAGGTGCCTGACCCAGAGACTCCCCAGACTCTGGAATAGACTGCCCATACATGTCAAGCAGAACACCTCTTTGGCCCTCTTCAAAAGGAACCTTGATGACTGGATGGGAGATAGGAAATTCACCCCAGGGATCACGTCAGTCACCCTGCTAGACGGGTTCAGGGAAGTAAATACTGTGAGAAGAAATAACCAGGTAATTTTTATGGCTCGGCTTGTATAGGCCCTAGAGCCGATAGCCTAATACCAACTTATGAACCTATGAACTGCTTTTTGCTGTACAGCTGCAGGATTCTTCCCAGTAAGTGTTTTTTCTTTACATTTTCTAGTTAATTTTCTTTTAGTCTCTATTGGTTTCTTCTTTGCTAGTATCCAGGTAGTGTACATACTAGCCAGTAACTGAATTTTACTCAAGATTACAATATCACTGGCTGTTGTCTCTCAATTTCTGTTTTTACACTGGCAGAGCTGAAGTTAAGCTATTAATCAGTGTGTGGCCATCTTGGAAGTCTGTCAAAATGTATTTGCTTATCAAATTTTTGCAGCATTATAGCTTGATAGAGGTCTCCATGAAAGATAGGCCTGGGGATTCAATAAATTCTGTGTAGGCTTAGCTTGAAGCCTACACAGAGTTTGCGTGTTTGCAGGTGAGCAGCAGTGCTAATTATAAATGTATTTCGCGTACTGTGTTTAAATGTAAACAAGTGTGGTTTTGTGGCCAAAAACAATGTTGCAAGCCAGGAAACAGTCTAAAGGAACATGAACAGCAGCAGTCATGTAAACCTGTTTACCCACATGAAAACTAGGTCTGAGTGATTGCAAGAAATGCCACAATTATTACCAATGTTATTAGTAAAATAAAGTTTATTGTTCCAGCACATTACATGAAAGTGTATACAGTGCAGAGTATTGTGGAAACCTGTTTCAGGCATACTGATCAAAATTTGTATAAATGATCAGTAAGGGTACATGGAATACATTTTAAATAGTCAGGGGAAGTCTGTGGATTGAATAGGGATAAACAGATAAACTGTAAGAATGACAGCTGAGTTGGTCTAGTGGTCTAATGCACTGTACTGTAGTTCAGAGGGCCCTGGGTTCAATACTTGGCAGGGGTGTATATTTAGTTTTCTCTGTGGGACAGGGTGTTAGGGTATTGATACCTTGATCAGGGCACTTGTGAGCCAAGGTTCAAGTCTAAATGGTTCTCTTTTTGATGGCACAGTGGTGTAGTGGTAGTGTTGATGCCTCACAGCAAGAATTTTTCCAGTTTGATTCTTGGCTGGAGTGCCTTCTGTGTGGAGTCTGCATGTCCTCCCTGCATTCATGTGGGTTTTCTCCAGGTGCCCCAGTTTCTTCCCATGTTGTAAAGACATGCATCTGAAGTGTTTCTCCTCGGGTCTCCACTGAGAATTAGCTTCATTCCAAATCGGACTTTCTAAGAAAACAGATGTTAAATAATAAATAAATAAATAACACAGAAAAGAGGTCAGGTGAAGCATGGTCATGTACAAAGGATGAGGTCATGTCAATGAAGACAGTTTTAGAGTGAACACTAATCACATATCATCATGATACAGTATGGACTGCACAGTTAATATATATTATATGACTGTCACACAAGGAGAAGCTTCTTTGTGATATAAGCATCCTGCCATGAGCAATGGAGACAACATATATCTGGGATTCTATATACAATAGGGGTTTGGTGCATATTGTGAAGCTGTGCAAAGTAAGTTGCCTGAATATGACTGTAAAGTCAACAGAGGTCTCACCCAAGTGGGTCAAATAATAACAGGTTTGTGGACAACAGTAAACAGAAGTACACAATCCTGGACAATATCAGAATAATACCTCCAGTAATCCCATGTCTCTGCCGTAACATGTGTGATTGTGAGTGACCATTGAAGGTTCTGCACAAACACACTTGTACAACTATTATGACATGCCAGTAATCTGTGAGGGCAATCAAGCACACTGCCGTGACACTGTAACATCTGATAGAGGTGTTAGGAAGGATGCTGCTATACCTGTATGTGACAGTATGATCAATCAAGGCTAATTGACAGGTGTCCATGGCATATATATGGCACAATTCACACTTTCATGAATGTAACTCATGCCATCAATGTTGTCATTCAGTTATGTATGTACTGTGTGCATCACAGGAACATGTATCACACATGCATCTGGTATAATACTTTGATGGTGGTTCTGCACCATCAGACTCTAATGTTTATGCAACAAAAAAAAAATCCTTAGGTGGGGCCAATAAGATATGTGAGAGTTCCCTGTGGCAAATGTGGTATACCTGAGTTATGCATCCCTGGAAGCTGTGCAGGCAGGTACGTGAAAAATGTGGCATCGTACTCAGTTACTGATGTGATGAAGGCTGTGAACAATGGAAATATTATAGCCTTTGATGTGGATGTCCTGCACATACTCAGGAGTTATGCTACATAAGAGGGAATAATTACCATTGTGGACACATGCTGGTGGACATTCCACATACCGTCTACCTGAGTACACAGTTCACATACCACGTGGTCTGCTAATAAGGGTGTGCTATCTATATTATAATTAAAAATCTCTACATGATTTTTGTTCATCTCCTGTGACTCCAGGCTATGGTAGCAATCCTCTGTGTGTGCTGCTACTGTCTATATTATACTAATATCAAACTTGTATTCCCTGATTGCCCATGATCTGTAGTCCTCCAGAAAGCTGTTTGGACAAAGGGTGTATACATCATTCTTGATATCTGTGACTTAAATAATGGACAGGAAAGGGCCTAACACACAGAGGTGCAGACCTAATCACTGGACTCTAGATTTAGGTTACTTCATTCACTTCAACATATGTATCCGTCATGTAGTGAGCCAGTGGTCTACCCACTTTGTCATATAGGTGTTTATGCCCACTTGTGCTCATAGGTTCATAGATTAGTACTAGGTAACTGCCCTTGCGAGCCATCTTTTAAGCCTAGCCAATTATTCCTTGTGAGACTCAAACCCTGCACCTTGTGTTTGTAAGGCAAACACATTAACCATTAGGCCACCCTTCCAACCCCTCAGTGTCACAGTAATACATAATTGTGGATTTTTGTTACATGCCTTGGCCAGGTCAAGTTATGCAGGATGATAGTGTTGCCACTGTGCATCACCTTGTTGACTTTCTTGAGGACATCTAAGAGGTGTAACAGATATGCTGTAGCCTGAATAAATCACACATGTTTTTAACAAACAGTTGGGATATTACCAGTGTTCACTTAGAAAAGGTCCATGATGACTTGTTGGTCTACTTCATAGATGAGGAGAGTCAGGATGTGTCTATACATGCATGCATCAGGTGATGTCCCCCTGCACAGGTCAGATGGATACATGCTGATGTACACCCTTCTATGGGAATATATTCCATCTAAAGGCTATTTTGAAGTATGGATCCACCCATTTCTGGTAGGTCAATATTTAGAGTCATGCTATAGACAATCTGTGATGTTGCCATGGCCCACAGATTCTGTGCTATTAGCTGTACAGAGCACACAGATGTGATGCCCTCTTTAGAGCAGAAACTGGGCAATGCTTGCATGTATACTTTGGCTGATGGCCAGTGGCAACAGAGGGGGGACATATAAGACAAATTGTCAGTTAGTGGATTGTCTATTTCCTCCAGTTGGGTATGTCTGGTGGCATTCACATGCAAATTGGTGCTTAGTTTTGTATTCCACTTAGCATTTTAAATGTATTGGGATAAATTATTTGGAAAAAGACCTACAGATACCCTGTGGTCATTCATCACATTCCACATACTGGTACTATGTGCACAGTCATACAACTGTAACTGTAGCATATAATGATAATATGTAGACACATGCATACCTGCACCATACTGCAAATGTCACTCTGATGGTGGAATATGAACTGTGTAGAAGGTTGATCTGCTCCACTATAACATGTCCTAATATGCCACCAATATACATACAAGTGTAAAATGCCATATCACTCAACAACAAGTACTGTTATGACTCTGTCATAGTTCTTGTTGGGGTGAATAACTTGAGATGTACCTCTCTGGATTATATGAAGAAAGGCATGACTGAACTCTCAGATTATGTGGACCAGACATGTATGACCCTAACCTTAAGCAGCCTTCTACCTTCACTCCCAACAGGATTTTTTAAATCCTGTCCTGAGCATCCACAGCTCCTCTGTGCTGGTCTTGTGGTATAGGCTGCTTGTTTTCACCTCTCATAATCCATCCCAGGGGTTGCCTCCCTGCTTTAAACGTAAAAGGAATACCTCCGGCCATCACCTGAATTGGCCAGCTTGCCTGGTACTTAGAAAAATACTACTTAGAAGACCCCCTCCCCACAAGATTGTGTAAATTAATCCATCATGGGTGCTCCCTCCCTGCTTTAAATGCAAAAGGAATACCTCCGGCCATCACCTGAAGACACCCTGAACTGGCCAGCTTGCCTGGTACTTAGAAAAATACTACTGAAAAGAACCCCCCCAACAAGATTGTGTAAATTAATCCATCATGGGTGCTCCCTCCCTGCTTTAAATGCAAAAGGAATACCTCCAGCCATCACCTGAAGACACTCTGAATTGGCCAGCTTGCCTGGTACTTAGAAAAATACTACCAAGAAGACCCCCCCAACAAGATTGTGTAAATTAATCCATCCTGTGTGCTCCCTCCCTGCTTTAAACGCAAAAGGAATACCTCCGGCCATCACGTGAAGACACCCTGAACTGGCCAGCTTGCCTTGTACTTAGAAAAATACCACTGAGAAGACCCCCCAACAAGATTACGTAAATTAATCCATCCAGGGTGCTCCCTCCCTGCTTTAAACTCAAAAGGAATACCTCCGACCATTACCTGAAGACACCCTGAATTGGCCAGCTTGCCTGGTACATAGAAAAATACTACTGAGAAGACCCCCCCCCCCAACAAGATTGTGTAAATTAATCCATCCAGGTGCTCCCTCCCTGCTTTAAATGCAAAAGGTATACCTCCGGCCATCACCTGAAGACACCCTGAAATGGCCAGCTTGCCTGGTACTTAGAAAAATACTACTGAGAAGACCCCCCCCAACAAGATTGTGTAAATATATGTTGCTTAACACTAATTAAATGTAGACTTGATGTACTATCTATAGAGTTAATCTGCCCTCCCGTGTGTGCGTTCTAGCAGCCTACCACAGACCGTTTGCCCTCTCCCCCTCCTGTTATCACTACCCTAGAATATATTTAAATCTAAGACTGGTCCAACTATCCCTGCTATTTGCTATCTCCTTCTACCATTAGGTGGCAGCATCTACCAATATAAATCCTAGATATTCTTTATAATCCCAACAAGTTTTATTTTTTCACAAACAGTTGGTTATGAGTTAATATCCTTAAACTGTAAATATCTTCTCCCCCCTGCTAAACCACCCTCTGTAAAGGCAGCCTTCTTTTTCTGGCTGGAAATATTTAGCTCATACCTTCCAACTACAGCCTTTAAACTGCTCTTTGCTGATACTTTTTCTGCCATATTCACCTCTAGTGCTCTTACCCGCTCTGTTCGCCCTACTGGCTCACTCCGCTCCCCTACCCTGCCCTGTAACATGTCCTAATATGCCACCAATATATATATACAAGTGTATCATGCCATGTCACTCAAGTCACTCAATAGCAAGTACTCTTATGACTCGTCATATTTCATGTTGGGGTGAATAACTTGAGATGTACCTCTCTAGATTATATGAAGAAAGGCATGACTGGACTCTCAGGTTATGTGGCACATACAGGTATGACTCTAGCCTTAAGCAGCCTTTTACCTTCACTCCCAACAGTATTTTTTAAATCCTGTCCTGAGCATCCACAGCTCCTCTGTGCTGGTCCTGCAGTTTAGGCTGCTTGTTTTCACCTCCTGTTATCCATCCCGGGTGCTCCCTACCTGCTTTAAATGCAAAAGGAATACCTCCGGCCATCACCTGAAGACACCCTGAATTGGCCAGCTTGCCTGGTACTTAGAAAAATACTACTGAGAAGACCCCCCCCAACAAGATTGTGTAAATGAATCCATCCAGGGTGCTCCCTCCCTGCTTTAAACGCAAAAGAAATACCTCCAGCCATCAAGTGAAGACACCCTGAATTGCCCAGCTTGCCTGGTACTTAGAAAAATACTACTGAGAAGACCCCCCCCCCCGCAACAAGATTGTGTAAATGAATCCATCGTGGGTGCTCCCTCCCTGCTTTAAATGCAAAAGGAATACCTCCGGCCATCACCTGAAGACACGCTGAATTGGTCAGCTTGCCTGGTACTTAGAAAAATACTTCCTAATACCTTCCAACTACAGCTTTTAAACTGCTCTTTGCTGATACTTTTTCTGCCATGTTCACCTCTAGTGTTCTTTCCCGCTCCGTTTGCCCTACGGGTTCACTCTGCTCCCCTACCCTGCCCCCAATTCCCACCCACCACAGTACTCCTAGCTTTATTCCTATCTTACCCCACCCTCTCAGCCTAATTCCCCAATACCAGCTTCTCCTTCATTACTCCTCCCACCTATAGCCATCCTTCTTAAACTCGGTAATCTGTACTCCACCCAATAGTTATAGCCCCCTCCTCTTTCCTTAAATCTTTAGAATACCTCCATTACTTTTTAAACCCTTTCTTCTTCATAGCCTTCTCTATTTTCCTAACCACTCATACCACTCTCTCCTTGCTCCAACATGCTCTCCTCAAGTTATCACACCCTCCAGTCATCCAGCCTCCTCTTTCTATTCCTACTTCCCTTATGCTATGCCACCTCATATTCCACCTATGCTTGTCCAATATCACCTACAAAGACAACTACCATACAAGCCCACCTTCCCCCTCACTCTTACTCCCATTTCCACTCTAGCTCCTCTTCTCTCATTCAGCCCAACCCTCTGCACCTATTCCACCCTAAACTGTTCTCCTTTAAAGTCAAGATACTGTCACCTGCTCCAATCTACAATCTACCAAAATTCATGCCTGGCAGACCAGTATGGCTAAAGGATGTTTCCTTCAACAACCTAGTCCAAGCTGGTGATATCCATCCTAACCCTGGTCCTACATCCTTTATTAATAACACTCATCCCTTACATTCTTCCTCCTACCTCAACACCCTAAAGACTTTTACAATTAATGCACAAAGTCTAAACAACAAAGTACACCAATTTCAAGCTTGGTTAAGCCATGACCAACTAGATATCTTAGCCATCTCTGAAACCTGGCTCAAGCCCTTTATCGCTGACTCTGAGATTCTGACCCCAGGATTTCATTGTCTCAGAAATGACCGACTAAATAAAAAAGGTGGAGGCACTGCCCTAGTCTACTCCAACCTTCTTACCTTAATTCCCCTCCAAATTCAAATTCCTCAATTCCAGAACACTGAACTAACTGCTGGAATTCTAAAATTACATAAACATAAAAATATCTGCATCATTGCCCTATATATCTCACCTGGTAACAATATCTCTACATTCAAAAATATTCTCCAATGGGCCTCTACTGAAATTAACTATGAAACTTATATCCTTGATGATGTGAATATTGACTGGAATAAAATCAATTGCCCCTCTCCCTCCCTATCCATTAACCTCTATAACTTCACTCAAATAACTCGACCTAACAAAATAAACCCTCCCAGATCCACTATAGACTGGATCCTAGTCTCAGATCCAAATAAAATAACCAATTCTGGCACAATTCCTGATACCTTTAGCGACCACCTTCCAGCCTTCATGCATCACTCAACTAGTTCGTCCCCACACCAGCATCAGTACATTCAAACTCATAACCTCAGTAGCTTCAACACAACTACTTGCTCAAATGCTTTCAAACAAATTAACTGGCAAATTTTAAACATCCTTCCTCTTGACAAGGCTATAGAATACTTCAACTCTGTCTTCCTTGATACTTTAAACTTACTAGCCCCACTAAGAAACAAAAGGCTCATGGGTTGGTACTAGGCTATCGGCCCTAGGGCCTATACAAGCCTAGCCATAACAATTCCCTGGATATTTCTTCCCATAATATTTACTTATCTGGACCCCTGTCTAGCAGGGTGACTGACATGATTCCTGGGGTGAATTTCCTATCTCCCATCCAATCATCAAGGTTCCTTTTGAAGAAGGCCAATGAGGCGCTCTGCTTGATATGTATGGGCAGTCTATTCCAGAGTATGGGGAGTCTCTGTGTCAGTAACCTATCCCTCCAGCATGTTTTGTTCATTGTGATGACAAGGTTTAGATCCCTGGAGCATGTGGCTCTGAGGGATTGGAATTTATTTAAGTGGAGCATGTCCAACAGCTCAGGGTTTGACATGGCCTTGTATGTTAAGCAGAGATCACCTCTGAGTAGACGATATGCCACAGAGTATAGCTGGAGTTTTTTTAGACGGTCAGCATATGGCATCTGCTTTAGGCCTGTGATTCTTTTAGTGAGGTATTTCTGTGGCCTTTCCAGCTGATGCAGATGTCTTGTGAGGTACATACCAAATGGGGCATTATACTCTATAATGGGTCTAAAGAGGGATGAGTACAGTGGGACAATGACCTCCTTTTTTCTGGATGAAAATCCCTTAGTGATGAGGTGTGCCACATAGAAGGATTTCCTGACTGTTGTGGTGATGTGGTTATCAAAAGTGAGACCACTGTCCACCTGTGTCCCTAAGTGTCTCATCACACTTTTGATGTTTAGTGTCCTGCCACCTGTGTGGTAATTCATGTGTACATGTTTTTTTCCAAAGGGGATAATTATGCATTTCTTGGCATTAAGCTTGAGCCCATGGCTCTGGAACCAGGCATCTGTTTCTGTAAGGCCCTTTTGTAGAATATCCACATCATTTGTGGATTCAATAATGGCTCTTAGTTTGCAGTCATCTGCGAACTTTGTTAGCCAGAGTCTCTTAGTGTTGGCCTGTACTTCAGAGAAGTAGATGCTAAACAAGAGTGGTCCAAGGACTGAACCCTGAGGTACTCCACTTGTCACTTGTCTGGAGCTGGATTTGGAGTCAGCTACTTTTACAGTGTGGGTTCTGTCAGTAAGCCAGTTGGCAACCCATTGAGTGACGTAGGGATTTATGCCCAGCTTAGTAAGTTTATCTGTGATTCCAGAGTGGGGGATGGTGTCGAAGGCCTTGGTGAGGTCCAGATAGGGTGTGTGGACCGCCTTACCTTCATCCACAGCTCTGGAGACTGATTCAAAGAAGTCATTCAGATTCAGGAGACAAGATCAGCCCTTCAAAAATCCAAACTGGGTGGCGTCCAGTGTTTGAAGGTTGCCAATGTCTTTGTTTATAAGTTCCATGATAATGCTTTCCATGCCCTTGCAGATCAGGCTTGTCAGTCTGATGGAACGGTAGTTCCTGGGATCCAAGGCGGATCCCCCCTTGTGGAGTGGGATAACTGTAGCTGTGCACCACTCAGTGTGCATGAAGCCTGAGGTGAGGCTATAATTAAACATGGCACTTAGATGAGGTGCCAGTTCATTTTGTAGTTCATGTAGTACACAGCCTGGGATGTCATCTGGTCCCATGGATGCTGTATTCTTAGCTTTGGAGAGTGTGGTTTCTACCTGTGTGGCCGTGATTACCGGAATTTGGCAATCTTTTGGTATTGAGATGGGCTCTTTAGGGGGTGAGAGAGGGGTGAAGTTGGCACTAAATCGATCTGCCAGGATATTGGCAATATCCTTGGGATCAGTATATTTAATGTCATTCTGTTGTCGCTCAGAGCAGATCTGAGCATTGCCATTTAGATTCTTGGCATAACTATAGAATGCCTTCTGGTTGTCTTTGGAATCTTTGGCAATTTTATTTTCTTAACTAGTTTTGAGGATTTTATGAGGGATCTCAGCTTCTTACTGAGGCTGGTGAAGGAGTTTTTTGCATCCTGGGATTTTCCTCTTTTCTGCAACAGTTTTTTCCTTCTGTTGTATAGTTTGTGTATAGCAGGGATACCACCAGATTGGCTTCCTTTTTTTGGAGAAGAGCATCTTGGTTCTATTTGGGATGGCACGATTCATGCACAAGTGGATGTGCTCATACAGTGCCTTAGTGTAGGATTCTGCAGTCAAACTTTCAGATCCCGTCTGCATGGGTGTCATGAAGTTTGTCACTTCTGACTTCAGTAGCATGAAGTTGTCTTTGGAGAAGTTTTTTTAAGGAGGTTTCCTTACTGGGGTGGTGGTGGGATGTCGATGTCATGGGTGATTTGTTTATGGTCAGACCTGATCAATGAGGGATTGACCACTGGTGTGGAGCATCTATCTCCCATGTTGGTAATGACCAGGTCTAGGATATTGGAGCCCCTGGTGGGACAATGGAATAGTTGATCCAGGGCGTTGGAATTTATGAATTCCAAGAACCGTTGGGAAAAGGAGTTGGTACCCGAGTAGTTTTCCCAGTTAATGGCAGGGTAGTTGAAATCACCCAGTATTAGGGTGTTTGGTTGTATCTTAATATTTTCCAGTATGTTTAGAAAGGTGTAGTGAGAATCTTGGGGCATAGTGGGGGATCTGTAGCAAGCTACAATTTGGATTGAAGTCTTACCTAGTGTTAGTTGCACCTGGAGAATTAAAGATGCATTGGGTTGGGCAACTAGCCTGGAGGTGTGAATAAACTTGATGAATATGGACACTCCTCCACCTTTAGTGTTTCGGTCTTGGTTTTGTGGCCGAAAAGTGTGGTAAGAGTTGTAGCCTGGTATTGCAGGGGTGCTCTCTGGAGCCTTGAACCAGGTCTCAGTTACTGCACAGATATCGATGTTCGACATTTTTAGGAGTGCCTCGAGAGAGTGCATTTTGAGATTTAGACTTCGAGCATTGAGTAGCATTACCTTCAGATTTTGCATGCTTGTATCTGTTACGGTGGTGGCTTTATCCTTTGAACCTTGCCTAAAAAAGGCACTATAGGGATGGCAAGAGCTTTAGCCAGTAACCTGAATCCCAGTGGTGACAGGTGCAGACCATCTCTGGCAAAGCATCATGGTTTGTCGATCATGCCTTTCCAGGCAGACAAACACTGGATCCTCTTTGAATGACACCAGAAGCTTAGCCAATTGTTGAAGTCAGTCATTTTGTCCTTATACTGTGGTATCATTCTGGGCTAAGGCAGGATGCTACTTAGGGCTATGGTCATAACTGCCTGGGACACATGATCCAAGAGCTCTTCCATGACTCTTTTCATGTAGTCCAGGGAGGTACGTCTCAAGTCATTCACTTCAGCATGGACAATGACAGAGTCGTATTTGTACTTGTTGTGGAGTGACTTGAGTGCATGTTATGTGGCGGATCCTGGCAACTGACAGGCAGCTGACTGTAATTTTCTCCTTGTTCATCCTGGTGAGTGGAACATCAGTGTGCCTGACTATAGAGTCACCTATGACTAAAATGTTGGGTACATTGTTTTGCCTTAGGGGCTATTGTTGGGTGGTACACTGGTGTTGTGAGCTATGTGTCACTTTGGTTGTGACTGGTGTTTGTTTGCGTTTCAGCTCCGGAGGTCCTTGTTGCTTGGGCAGGTTAATGTTAAGGGCCTCCGCATATGTTGGTTTAGTGTTGCTATGTGTGGGTGTTGATGGTGTGGGTTTTGAAGGTCTATGAGTTACCTGAGGTGTAGTGTAGGTGTTAACCTTCTCCTCTTGACTGTCTAGCACAATCATGGCCGGAGAGAGCTTTGCTTCTAGTTTGGCTATGTAAGTGCATCTCTCGAAGGTTGTAGTGTTGGGTGGTAGGAGGAGAGGATTGTCTATGTACATGAGGCAGTTCACACATTGCCCCAGTATGTCCAGATTCACCAGGTGGACAGGAGAAATCACCAGAAGCTGACCCTTGGACATGCCTGTTTAGGTGCTTTTTTGTAAAGTGTAAGGGCTGTTTTCCCTTACTTTTGCAAGTTACTTTGCAATTATAGGCTGTTTAGTGCCTACGATTAATTTCTCCTTATTGACAAGGAAAGTTGAGTGCTTGTATCAGTTTCAGGCTTCCTAGTGCTTTCCAGCAGGTTCTAGAGCAAGTGCTAGTCACAGGGGTTTAGATTTTAGTGCTACTACTGAGAAACCAGCTAGTTCTAAGGGAAAATTTGAAGAGTAGACTTTCTGGCACCTGGAATAGTTTAACTGTAGCCCCACAGTGCTGCACGATGTGAAAAATGTGCAAACACATGCGTTTTTAAGCCAGAAAGTTGGAAGGGATAGAAATCAGCCCAAAAAAGGCTAATAAAATTACAATTTCAGAGCTGGAAACCACTCCTCTAGCTTTAGATAGCCAGTACAATGCCCACCAGTCCCACTGGTAAGCAGTAGGACTTCCCTCTACCACAGCAAGGACTGGATAACTCTGAATACAGAAATTAAAGTCCTGAGACAAGCAAAGCCTGGGATATGGACTGGTTAGGAAAGGTGGGAAATGAGCAAACAAGATAGTATTTTTTTTGTTGAAACTGGCTAAACAATGCAATAATACAGTAAATAAACACAGAAAAGGCTAACACACTTAAGTGTGTAGTCCTAAACAGTAAATGCAATTAAACCTCTACAAAATTAGCAACTTAAAACTTTTTAAATGAAGCAAGGCAAGTGCACAACTGAAAAAACGATTTAAGAGGCAGTAATATAGCAGAATAAGTAGCTAGTCTACATACACAGAGAAGTCTATATATACAGAAAAGCAGCTAAAACACACAAACAATTCAGATGCAGTGCAACCTAGAGCACTTGAGTTATAGCAATATTAAGGCAAGTATAGTTATAATAAATGCTCTAAAATATACTCTATATTTCCAAAATGTTTGAGAAACACAGTCAGAACACAAGGAAATTCAGGCAATTTTTTTTGAAAGGGAAAAAGGAGAAACAGAAGGTCTTCTCAGATGTTCTCTCTGTATTAGGTAGAATGAGCTAATGACACTAGAGTGGGAGGAGTGTCCCAGATCAGATTTACATTAGGGGCGGGCAACTGCAAAGCCACCAAGTATAACAACAAGACACAAACAGGGATGGAGGATGGGGACCAGTACTAAAGCTATTAGCCTACAGAGAGTAAACACTACAGAAAGCCACAAAATGAAAGTTTTTAAACAGATAAAGGAGCAAAGAGACTCTACAAAATGCTTTTAACTGCAAACAAATCAGTTTCCTGTGCAGATTAGTTAATAGCAATAAAACACACTAAAAGCTATGCAGTAGGCAATAAAAAGTGCTATATATAAATTGCTAGAACAATAATCAGCATAAATAATCCAAAAAAAAACAGGATACTTATATATCTTAGCTCAGAGTTGTAATCAACGCCCCTCGTCCACTCTGCTGAGTGTATATAGACAGAAATCCTCTCAAAGTTAGGGCTTAAAAACCAGGAGATAGAACCTTAGACAACTTTGTTTTTTAAAAAAGCACAAAAGAACCAGCCCCCACTAGCCAGCAGCCAGTTAACACAATTTAGCCAAGGATAAAAATTAAAACTGCTCCTTGGCTATCCAAAGAGGCAAACAGATTATGCACCACAGAGATAAACTGTGGAAGCTTTACCAAAACAATGAACTGGACAATACCTTGCTCCAATATAAACAGCTCTGCATCCGTGCAAAATGACTACTCACCAAAGACAAAAAATCCTACTATATCAAACTTCAGTCCAATAACAATAAAATAAAACAAAAAGTCTGGAACTCAGTAAACTCACTCCTCAATCCAGGCTCCAAGAAAAATCCCTGTCCTGATCCAAGTAAATCTGATCTCAAACTTGGCTCTGAATTTAACTCATTTTTCATAGACACTATTACTACCCTCACCAAGACATTTCCCAGTAATAACCCAACTGCTCTACACTCTCCACCTTTTAACTCACCTCATCTGTTTGACCTCAAACCCATCTCCACTAACTTATAAAAAAAGTTTGTCCAAACTTAAACCTTGCTCTAATGCTCCCAACAATATTCCCTCTTCCTTCCTAAAATGTGCTGCTGATGGCATTGCACTCCCAGTCAGCATCATTATCAACCAATCCATAAAAGAATCATACGTCCCCAAACTCTGGCACTCAGCTTATATTCTTCCTCTTCATAAAGGAGTCAAAAATACCAGCATCTCAAACTTTTGCCCCATTGCTTTGCTCTCACCAATCTCCAAAATCCTAGAAAAATGCATCCACCTCCAACTTATGCCTTTCCTGACCCAAAGCAATCTTCTCACTCCTACCCAGTATGGCTTCCATCCAGGCCATAGCACAATAACTGCTCTACTGTCTTTCCTAGAAACTGTCAATAAAGCCCAAGATTCAGGTCACTTAGTTTCTACTGTTTTACTCAGTCTGTCTAAAGCCTTTGATACTGTTTCCCACAAGCACCTTCTCTGTCATCTCTCAAACCTTACTCTCTCACATAATGCTTTATCCTGATCTCCAGCTATCAGACAGATCATAGGCAGTCAAACGGAAGAACTCTATCTCTTCCTTCCTAGCTAACCCAACTGGTGTACCACAGGGATCCATCCTTGGGCCAATGCTTTTTAACGTCTTCATAAATAACTTTCACACTGCCATTCCTGATGCTAAAATCATTCAATATGCAGATGATTCAACCTTAGTCTGCTCTGCCTCAAACCTCTCTGAATTGCTGACTAAAACCCAAACTGCCTTCTCAACAACTGAAAACTGGATGCACCAAAACCACCTCTCTCTCAATGCAAATAAATCAAAGATTCTACTGTTCCCTCCCACAAAGACCCTCTCCTACAATAAAAACAACTTCAAAGTTTATAGTCAAACCAATTCACCTATAGAAGTAGTCCCCTCTGCCAAACTACTTGGCATTACTTTAGATGAACACCTCAAGTTTGATATTCATATTCAACAAAATATTAAGAAAAGCCACCAAAAGCTAGGTATGCTGTATAGGAATGATTGCTTTCTCTCCAACTCTACCAGGCAAACTCTGGCCTCGACTTATATTCTTCCTTCCTTATTATACAGAGCCCTTCTCCTAACCAACCTGTCCTTCTCTGTCATCTCTAAACTAGAAAACTGCTACAACAAAATATCTAAATTTGCCTCTAAATCTTAAAATACCACCCATCACTGCCTAATCCTACAATCCCTGAATTGGCTTGAACTCCCAAACTACCTAGACTATCTCCAACTCACTACTGCACATAGACTCATATTTCAACCAACAAAATGTCCTGCTCTAACTAACATCCTTCCCCCTTATACACCCAACAGAGCTCTCAGATCTGAAAATCAGAACTTAATTACTATTCATAAACCTAAATGTCCTGCTGGCCAACTTCTCCTATCTTTCTCACTAGGCAAAGATGGAATTCCCTTCCCTCCACACTAAGAACCATACCAAACTCAGAAAACTTCAAAACCCAACTATTCAAACACCTGTCCACTAAATGGAAATGCACCTGCCTTCACGCAACCTAATCCAAGGGGGTTCTTGCTCTGGTTCCCAAGCTCTACAACTCTCATACTTATCTTCCTATGAGCCTATCTAAGCTCTCAACAATTTCTATAGCTTCTCTCTAAGCTCTCACCTCCTACAGCTACCCTCACACAGCCCAACCTTGTAAATATTGTAAATAGCATTCTACTGTTGATGTGTGTATGTAAAGCGTATTTACATTTTCTTAAAAGGTTTGTATGTAAACTGTTTCCACACCTAACCCATATCTGTTTTCCTCAAGTGAAACTGTGTGATCCCTACATTCAAGCTTAATGAATTTAACTATGCATGATATTGAATGCATTTATGAGTAACTATTCTACATAAGATCTTTAATATTAACTATCATTTGTATCTAAATTGTATAATGCATCTTGGAGCTTTTCTCCCCGAGCCTCCACTGAAAATGGGTCAATTCGGCCCAGTGGTCTTCCCCGGTAATCACATTGCAAATAAGTAAATAAATAAAATGATGCCACTATATAAACAAAAAATTAGCAAGTTCACCAATTGGCTTATCTTCTCATGTCAATCCAGGGGGATCCAGTATCGCGCAGCTTGGAATAACATGGCTGACAGGAAATGCTGCTTTGCCAGAGATGGCTTGCACTTGTCTCCTCTAGGCTTTTGGATACTGGCAAAGGTACTTGCCTACTCCATAGTGCCTTTTTTAGGCAATGTCAAAACAGCAACATTTGCGACATAAAATCCAGTAGAGACAAACTCAAGGTTCTACAGATTAAAGCTAAGAGTCTGAACATGAAGTTGCACTCCCTGGAAGTACTCCTTACCTTAGAAGATGTTGACGTCTGTGCAGTCACTGAGACACAGTTCAAGGCCACAGACAGCACCCTGAACGTGCAGGGCTACAATGCCTTCTGCATGCTTAGACCTCAAAATGAGCTAAAAAGAACCAAAGGTCGAGGTGTATCCGTCTTCATTAAAGCCAAGTACAAACTGAGACTGGTCAAATAGTATGACTCTCTAGAACTACTCCATGTCCAATTAACTATAGGCAAAATACCCTACCTCATAATTGCTAGCTATAGGACCCACATCATATACCAATACAAGCACACTGCCTAACCGGGTTTACTGTTGTCACACACCATACAACCCAACACCCTAGTCATGGGTAATTTCATTTATCCTTCCATTAAGTGGTTGACATACATAACAGAAAAATCTCACCCACAGTTTTCTGGACTTTGTCAATTAAAATGCTCTGGAAAAGATAGTCTGCCCTCCTCCCGCAAGGAGCTCAAATGTCCTAGACATAGTATTCACCACCATGGGGAGTCACTGTACTAGCCCCTGTGTGATGCCTTCCCTGGTTAGATTGGACCATAAAACTGTCATGTTTGAAGTACCTGTTGGACCTGACACCCTCACGGAAGTCAAAAAAGTTTTCCAAAGCAAACTACAGACTACTAAGTGATGGTATAAAAAGTTGTATACTCCCTCATTCACAGACATCAGTGTCTTCTATACAGAGGTGTACTCAGATGTCCTGTATAAACACTTAAGCAACTGTATTAACTCAGCTATACCTGACCAGATCAAAAGGTGTACTCAGATGCCCTGTATAAACACTTAAGCAACTGCATTAACTTGGGTATACCTGAACAGAACAAATCCAGGTCCTCCCGAAAAAGCAAACCACCCTGTTGGACCTCAAGTATAAACAGGTTATATAAAAAGTGAAAGAAACTGATGTCTAAAAGTAAGAGGGGAACTGACTCAGTAGACAAATAATTCTCTCCACAGCTTGAACAAGTAAATTAGAAATCTTGTAAAATCCTCTAAAGCTAACTATGAAGCCAAAATAGCATCTCTAGCTAAAGATAATCATAAGACATTCTTTAAGCACGTCTGTAATGTAAAAGGAAAAGTCAAGCTATGGGCTTAACTTGTAGTAAATGGTATCCCTCATACTACACTGGAGGAAATTGCCAACTTGCTAGCTGACAGATTTGGTACAGACTTCACCCCCCTGGCCCCATCAGTCATACCCCAAAGTGTACCCGACATCAGTCTTCTGTCTAGTATCTCTAGAGATCAGGTCATATTTGTGCTCTCCAAGGCTAAAATATTGGCCTCAGTGGGACCAGATAACATCCCAGATTGCTTACTAAGTAATCTAAAACAGGACCTATTGGACCCACTTAGCATCCTCTTTAACCATAGCCTGAGAATTAGCTTTGTTCCAGCAGAGTGGAAAACAGCAACAGTAATCACCTTGCACAAAGAAGGGCCATCAACTGACCCTGAGAACTATAGACTCATAAGTCTAACCAGTCTTATATGCAAGGCCATAGAAAAATCAATATGGACCTTATCAACAAGGACATAGGTGACCTTCAAACTCTAGAACCAAACCATTTTTGCTTTAAGGTTAGAGCATGCTTATTAAATCTAGTAGAGTTCTTTGAGAAAGCCAAAAAAGCCCTAGATGAAGGTAAGACAGTGCATACTGCCTATCTTGACCTGGCCAAGTCTTTTGACACAATCCCTCAGTCAGGTATCATTGAGAAACTCTTCCAGCTAAGGTTTAATCCTTATGTCACTAGATGGGTAGCCAAGTGGCTTACCGGCAGAACACATACTGTCAACGTTGGTGACTCAGCCTCTACCAGTAGAGCTGTCACCAGTGGTATACCACAAGGATATGTGCTGGGCCCTTTTTGTTTGGAATTTCAGAAGTCCATGGTTAAGGATACAGCCTTTGGCTTACCAAGTTTGCTGAAGATTGCAAATTGGGTACAAAGTTAACACATGACTGAAGGGGCTAACACAGACAAATGATTGGTGCCAAAGCCACTATCTAAAACTAAGTGCAAAAAAGTGCATTATTATTCCCTTTATCAAAGTGGAATTCCCCTCTAATTACAGCACTGACAATACCCCCAAGCTAAAACCCAGGTTTGCAAGACCTGGGAACACAGATAGAGAGCAATCTGAACTTCACCAACCAGGTTTACACAGTGGTAAAGACAGCCTGCAATGTTGTGCATCTCATAAGTAAGGGCATCGCATCCAGGTTGAAGGATGTTATAACCTCTCTGTATTCAACCCTCATAAGACCATTAATAGACTAAAGTGCTCTCTTTTGCATGTACCTCACCAGACACCTGTACCAGCTGGAGAGAGAAGAGGGGTTTCTCACCATGAAAATACAGGGCATGACGTACGTGGATAGACAGAAAGCACTGTCACTGTACTTTATATCATGTAGGTTGCTGAGAGGTGGCTTAAGCCTAGCCCACAAGACAGTCTTTGACCCTGCCCTGATGGAAATGCTGCACATCTGCAAATCTAATGGGATCTTAACCTAGTCTGTGACATTAACAGAACATGCTGGAGAGACAGATATATCCTCCAGAGACTGCTGCTCCTCTGGAATAATCATCCAATTCATATGAAGCAGAGCTCCTCACTGACCTTATTCAAGTGCAACCTAGACAACGCGATAGGATACTGCAAATTTACCCTCGGATGGCACCCATGTCCCTCATGGCAGGGGTAGGTGATGTTGACATACACTCACTCTGCAAATTAAGTCCACCTAATAAGAACCATTGGAGCTACTGGGGATGAACATGGCTAGGCTTGCAAAGGCTCTAGGGCTGCTAGCCTAGTAACCTTCTATGAACCTATGAACCTATGTCAACAGTTTTCAGGGGGCATATTACTACAGCTGTTATAGAAGGAGCACATAATGCAGTGGCAGCAACAGCCATGAATACATTAGCTCACATCACAGACTATAATACTCTGTTGTAACCATACTGTACATCCACACCTCAATATAGCCCATGTCAGTGACAGCACCAGCCTCACATGAAATCCTAGCCATTATCATACCATGTAAATAAAAATCCCTACATGTATATTATGGAAGATAGTAAGACTGTTGTGCATATGTGCATATTTGTTGGACTGCATTACATTTTGTCACTGTCCATATGGGACATGTACACCGCACCATGACAGAATTAGCAATCACACATGCAGTGGTCTGGAGATGGCTTCCATAGGCTCATGCAAAGACTCTGCTTCATGATGTGTGCATGCATATTTGACATGAGGACATACTACACTCCTCTACAGGAAGGATGTCATGTGGCTAGAGGACAAAGGAGGATACAATGGGCTATTTGAAAGTAGCCCAAGTGGTAGTGAAATAAAGATCTATTCTAAACATCACACAATGAACATAATGTATCACCAACCAGATACACAAGAGTAGACTGGGTCTGATATGAACATTACACAAGTGTAGGCATACAGTATGAATGCCATGCAATGTCACAGTAACAATGCCACATGTGTCTGACTGCAACACTGTCATGTTGCACTTTATGGAGTATGATAGCTTCATGTATGCAGAGGAGAACATGTTTTGATGAGTATATGGCATGAATGTGGAGTCACATACCTATGTAAAGACATCTCAAAAGTGATAGCTGTATGTATAAACATGCAAGTCGCCTGCTGTTAGCTTAGAACACCTATATGTGTAGAGTAGATTGTACAGTAGTTAATGTTACTTCTACAACACAGATTTGCCTTGAATAATGTCAGAGTGCATGTTATGCAGGATGCCATAATCTTTGTGTGCAACAAAAAGATGTTTGGAGGAGTACTGGACATAGCTGTGGACTCAGATATCATTCTAAACATATCTATTTACAGAGCACAATACTAAACACAAGTGCCACAGCACAATTCTGGCTTTTTTAGTGTCAGAGCATACTTTACAGTTGATGACATCAGCAGAGTCTGATGAGAGGAAGATGGTAATAGCAGTGTCCTACATGCTGGTGTAAAATGCTCTCTGTATTGTCAGTCTAGTTAACAAACACACACACACACACCAATTGACTGCAGTGAGAACAAAACTCCTACCTAAGTAAAGTGACTACAGAACTCAATATTTAACACATGTCTGACTTGGAGAGTGTTGGACAACATTTTATAAGTAATGACATCAGCAGGGTCTGGTGAGGAGAAGATGGTAATAGCAGTGTCCCACATAATAATGACTGAAAGATACACAGTTATGCTCTTCTGGCTAGAAAGACACATACACAGACACAAACACACACTAGTTGACTGCAGTGAGATTAGTACCGCTATCTAACTAGGTAGATCAGCTATAAAACTCAGTACTTAACTCAAGCACCATGGCAGAAACCTGACTTTTACATTGCTTTAGGACAGTTTAAAATGGGTGACATCATCACTGGATGTTTGGGAGAATATGTTGTGAGACCTGAATTAAATGGATGTGTAGGTATGTACAATTGACAAAATATTGGTACTCCTTGGGATTGTACTGATGACTGAAGGAAACATAGTTATGCTTTTCTGAATACACAGGGCACACAAACACACACATGCACACACCCACACACGTGCACGCACACACCCACACACGTGCACGCACACACACACACACGCACACACACACACACACACACACACACACACACACACACACACACACACACACACACACACACACACACACATGCCAGTTGATTGCAGTGAGAGTACACCAGCTAGAGAACTCAGTACTTAAAGCAAGCACTATGCACAAGTCTGACATTTGCAATACTGCAGGACAATTTATTGTGGATGATATCATCATTGGATGTTTGAGAGAATATATTGGGAGGGATGTATGAAATGGATGGCTAGCCATGTACCACTGTCACAATATTAAAGATCTGTAGGTTATCAGACTGATGACTGTGAAAAGTATAGTATTTGCTGTTGGTTTCCAATGTGCAGGTATACTTTAAGTGACAGCTTTGCAAGCTATTTGCAAACAGATGTACATATTACTACAAGTATTAGAAAATCTTTATGTGTATTGTCAGTATAAATATGTACATGTCATATAAGTGAGCAGTTTTTATTTATTTCTGTAGTGTAGTTGATACATTTGGAAACAAGCACTGAGAGACCGCGTTTCAAGTGCATGGGTGCAGGAAACACATGGGAACAGTGTAAATATGTGTTCTTTCCTCAACAAGTGCCTTCGCTTTGTTTGTTTTTTTTTTTTACATGTACTTTCATGGGATGAAGACTAAATGGGCAGTAAATATAAGTAATTCATGCTATTGTGCATTTTCCATAGCACAATACTGCACAGCTGGTTTGAGCAATCAGTGTCAAAGCATTTGCACATATGAGAGCCACTTTTATACTGCTTTCCCCATTTGTGCTTACTTAAGTGATATGCAAACATGGGTCTCTGTTTCACTGAGAAAATTATTGGAGTTCTATTGGTCCACTTCCCTCCATGCAAACACGCTAAGCAGATAACCACAGCAGTTAACACTTTCGATAGCACTGAGAGTAAGATAAACTTCTGTTGCTTGGCTGAATCTATGGCAGCAGGTGTATATGCACTGAGATATTTCTTTTTGAGCCCAGATGACTCAGAGTTCGTACCCAAGCATATCTAATAGTTTTAAATATGTTGTTATAATGCAATGAAATAATTCTTTATTCTACTTTCACTATGTTTTTCCTTAGCAGAGGATGTTTAAGCAGCATTGCACAGAGGTAACTGCATCTGTGAAGAGCCGTTCACTGTTGCTCAATATTGATGTGCAGTGCCAAACTCCATGGAAACACAGAAGACAAAAACTGAAGGGCTTGATTGGGTTATTTTCACTTATGTTTGTGGTGTGTGATTCTATTTTTGACCAGATTAATGGTGTTAAAATGGGGGTAGATAGGAAAGCAGTGAAATGGGGGGCAATTGGGGGAAGAAGAAAGGGGAAGCAATATAACAATGTGCAAGAGGGAGGTAGGAAAGAACCATAGCTATCTACTTCTTCAACAGTGTAAAATGAAAATATGTATGGCGCATTGGATGGTGCCATTGTGCAGTGGTTTGGGTTGCCTCTCAGCAAGAGGCTTTCCGGTTTGATTCTCAGCTGGGGTGCCTTCTGTGTGGAGTCTGTATGCCCTCCCTGTGTTTGTGTGGGTTTCCTGCCACATTACAAAGACATATGTCTGGAGCATTTCTCCCCAGGTCTCAGCTGAAAATTGGCTCATTCCAAGTCGGACTTTCCCAGTAAATAAATGTTAAATAAATAAATAAATAAATGGCTGAATTTGGACTGTCACCTCAACAAAGAGGGGTTACAACAACACAATCATGTTGCATAGCCAACTGGACCAAATCAAGTGTGTCAAAAACACATGTGCTATGTATAGGATAATATATTTTTTTTTTTTGTGGGACAAGTGCCCATTTTATTTTTTTAGCTACAGTAACAGCGGAATGTTGGGTAAGTTTCATAGGTATATCTGGGTCAGGTAAGTAGGGTAAGTGAGGAAGCAGATGCAAACAAACAGGACAAACGACAAGACACAAGGATGATGATGAACATGACAGGTTGGTGGACACCATGATTGGGGTCAGACATGGGGAAAGTAAGAATCTAGTTCTCACCCACAGGACTGCCATCACTATTCCCTTACTCTGCTGCCTGTTGTAGTGCTTGACATCTTCTCCTTCAGACCATAAAAGAGAACATCCTCTCTAGCCAGCATAGGCATGAACCAATGACACTGTGCAAGACCCTAAGGACCAAGCATGGTAACGCCTAGCAGGTGATAATTTCCCCACTTCTGCCTGTACTCTCGGAGGGTACCACAGCACCAGCTGAGCTGCCAGGGTAGTGCTACCTGATGTGGAGGGCCCAGGTAGTGCAGGGGGCAGCGGAGGCAGAACTGACAGGTTGGGTCCCAGATGTGCCTGGCATCGGTGCAGGAGCTGGTGGAGTGGTGGTAGGCTGATCCATGGGTGGTTGGTTTATCTTCCTGTGCTGTAAAACATCTTGTGATTTGTTAGACATGGATAACATGGAAACATTTTTACAACAAATAGAAAAATGTAAAAAGAGAGATAATGGTTGGGGTAAGAGAAAAAAAGAGATAATTAATACCATCATATGTGACAAACAATGAATTATCACAATAATAAAATATTTTTCTCTACTTTTACATTTAAGTATACTTCTTAACAACTACAAACTATAAGTAATGATTGTTCAAAGTAATCCTTGCAATATGCATATATTGAACATATGCTTGGTCAGATTAAGTTAACAGCAAGGCATTTATGCCACTTCTGTTGAAATTAAGTTATGTAATATTTTTAAAGGATTTTATTATATATTTGTTACCTGTGGTATTTGAACCCACAACATCTGACTACAGCATTAGACTTGATTCCTACAGTTCCCTGGCGCTATACACTGAAGCATGCATGTTTGCTTTTACAATTAGGATATGCATGCTTAATTTGCTACTACTGTATAGAAGGGGAATAATTTAGCTAAAATAATAGTTATGTTGTATCATATACATATCTCTTGCTTCATTCAGTCTCTCTAGATGCTCAGTATGGCCTCCCTATTCACCATTATCTCTTGGATGGCTTTGGAATAAAAAGAAGAGAACAAGAAAAGAGCATTAAGCATACCAGTACTGTATATGTGCAGTTGTCTATCTAGTTATAATTCTCTGTATCAGTATACCTACACGACTGTGGAATGTCAGCAGTCCTAAACTCATCATATTAAACTGCAAATTGAACAATCATAAAAAAATGGCCATTGCTACCATCTATATACCTCCAGGTAACAACAGCCCTATCCTTGAACACTTTCTCTCCTGGATCTCACAAACTATTTCCTATGAAACCATTATACTGGGAGATTTTAACATTGATTGGAATTCTCTATCCTCTGACTCTCCAAAGGCAAGCTTTAGCCTTTTGGCTTTTCCCAACTTATCACTACCCCTTTTTCCCTAAATATACACTTTGATACAACCACTACACCTGACTGGATCCTCATCTCTCACCCCCACATCTATCACAACCACTCCGCACTTCCTGACTCCCTAAGTGATCACCTCCCTACTTCTATCCAGTGACACTCCCCCAATTGTCCAAATCTCATCAGTACAAAGAATGCCTCAATCTGTCTAATTGCAGCCCTGATATCTTTAATTGAATACTTTTCGCTTTTAATTGGTCCTTCCTTTATAATCTCTCCTTAGAACAAGCTGTACTAAAATACAATAGTATCTTCTTTAACACTCTTAACTCCCTTGCTCCTGTTAGAAAAGATAGAGTAAAGTCTAACTCTGTAATTTGAATACTTCAAGACACTTGCAAAAGAGGGATAGTGCTTGTAAAAACTGGAAGCAACATAAACCCCCTTCCAATTTTCAGAGCTACAAAGAATTACACAACTTAAAAAAATGTCATCCTCAATAAAGAAAATTTTACTTAAACCCACAAAAAAAAAAAAAAACAGTATAAACCCAAGAAATTCTAGAACAATGTCAACAAGCTTGTAACCTCTCTGCACCAAATCCCTCCCCTAACAGCTCTGCCTTACAAATTGTTACACTTTTTAACACCTTCTTAATTGACTCCATTCAGAAATTAACTAAAACAGACACAAATGCCTATCCCTCTACCTCTCCCCTACCACACATCCACTGAACCTCCTTTACACTTAAGTCCATCCCAATTGCTTATATCAGATTACTACTCAGTAAACTCAAATTATGTTCTCCTTCCACCTACCTCTTCTCTTCCTTAAACTTGCAGGCAAAAATATTGCATATTCAGTCTCCATATTAATCCACAGATCAGTTGAAGAAAATATAGTCCCTGATATCTAGAAGAAATGCTATGTTATTCCTCTTCATAAATAAGGTAACGGCACTGACCCCTCTAATTTCAGGCCTATTGTCATTTTGTCTCCCCTTTCAAAGATTCTTGAAAAATGTATTCATAAACAGCTTATCTACTACAAGAAAATCTGCTCACCCTTACCCAACATGGCTTTCACACTAATCACAGTATGGCCACAGCACTAATATATTTTACACACCATATCTCTACATCTTGGGAAAATAATAAACTGGTCTCATGTCTATTTCTTGACATTTCTAAAGCCTTTGATACTGTTGCCCACAACGTACATTTGTCTGAACCATCTAACCTTAATATCTCCAACTCTACTCTCTGCTGGTTCTCTAGCTATCTCACTAACAGACTTCAGGCTGTGAAATGGCTGTCTGCATCCTACCATTACCTTCCAGTGCACACCAGGGTCCCCCAAGCCTCCATCCTAGGACCCCTTCTATTCAACGTTTTCACTAACAACCTCTATCAAGGCTGTCCTCAATCCTCTCTAATACAATATGCTGATGATTCTACAATAATTTCTCCCTCTGGTAATCTACCCCGCCTTCTTACCCTTACCCAAGAATCTCTCCACTCTGTTGAAAAATGACTAACATCTAACCAATTCCTTCTTAACCCTAATACAACTAAACTCCTCCTCTTCCTTCCTCCCCCCTAAATCCCTCTAACACCTCAAATCCACCTTTACTGCCACCTCACTAAATAACACATCTATCGAGGTTAACCACACACTAAACTATTAGGGGTTATAATTGACAATCAACTTAAATTTGATTTTCTTATCCCAAACTGCATTAAAAAGACTCACCAAAGAGGCCTACTCTATAGAAGTAAAAAAAAATTCCTAACAAATTAATTCAAACTCTCTCTGGCACAAGCCTACCTACTACCCATTCTGCAATATGCTGTCCCAAGCCTCACTAACCTTCAGAATTAATCTTTTGACTAGGCTGGAACTTACATATAATAACATTTCTAGATTTGCTACAAATCACTATATTGCTCACACTATTGTCTTTCTCTAGAAAACCTACATTGGCTTGAATTTCACCATAAACTCCTTCTGCCTCAACTTTATGTCACCCACTTCATATTAAATCAACCCCACTCCTGTCCTACTCTCTCTACCCTTAACACTCCCTATATACCCAACCACACACTACACAACTCAGACTAACACTTTCTTCAGCTCTACAAACCCAACAAATCCATTGACAAATTTCTCTATAACCACTGAGTCACAAATGCTTTGGATAATCTGTCTCAATGTGTGAGATCAATTTCTAACAAAAACTGTTTAAAAAAACACTAAAAGGCAATCTACTAAACTCTTGGACTTGCTCTTGTACTGACCTAACTTAATCAGTCTCTATCCCTCCCTTCTACTATCAACTTCCCCTCATTTCATTTTTTTCCCTCTACTCTCTACCTATCCTCCTTTTCCCATCCTCTACTTGTTCCACGGGATAAGCTATACAATGATCTGTTCAGTCCTGAAGTGTGCTACAAGTTATTCCTGAACCATCTGTAAGAAACTGTACAGTGACTATGTATAGGATGAAACTTCCTGTGTCTACTATTATACTGTATCCTATCACTGTTACTGTGTATCACAGCACTGTTACTGTGTATCATATCACTGTTATTGTGACTATGTATAGGATGAAACTTCCTGTGTCATTTATTATACTGCATCCTGTCACTGTTACTGTGTATCATAGCACTGTTACTGCGTATGATATCACTGTTATTGTGACTATGTATAGGATGAAACTTCCTGTGTTTATTATTATGCTGTATCCTATTACTGTTACTGTGTATCATAGCACTGTTACTGTGTATCATATCACTGTTATTGTGACTATGTATAGGATGAAACGTCCTGTGTCTACTATTATACTGTGTCCTATCACTGTTACTTTGACTATGCATAAGGGGATGATTTACATCTGTAGGACGATGCCATCAGTAAGAAATTATACTTTAAATATGTATAGGATGCAACTACATGTGCTTACTGTTATACAGTTAGCTATTACTTCTTACTTTGACGATGTATGAGTTTTAGCTGTATGCGACTACTGTTTTACTGTAATGCAGTTACTTTTATAATTAACTGTAGATTATTTATCTTTTAGAGATTTTCTCCTGGGGTCTTTGCTGAAAAAGGGAATCTGCCCAGTCAGACTAACCCAATTAACAAATGTCAAATAAATAAATAAATAAATATCTAGCTAATGGTTGTGTGTATCCTGCTTGCACCTTTTGAGGTCATTATAGTGGTGCCTACACTGTTTTCCAATGTCTGGAATACTAGTCGCACTAGACACAGCCTTGCCCAGACTATTCTGTGCCTCAGACTTGTACTGGGAACTGGTATAGCCTACCTACAAGAGTCTTCAGCTGTGGTGCTTTACCAGGAGTCTATTGAAGATTCTGGATTCTTCAACATCCCACCTCTGTGCTCTAAACTGGGAATCTTCCCTTCTACCACTAGACATGTCCAACCAGAGAAAATGGTGATACTTAATAGTTATTTCCCACCAATGTGTGTTATCACATTTACTAGTAGTGCACAAACTCAAACAACCATGCCAACCGAGTTTGCACAATGTTAAGCAGAGAGCAACAGCACTAAATAGAGAGGAAAGCAGTTTATGAACTAAGAAAGGTAATGTGACAATTGGCATTAGTTTTGGTTTGATGCTGCTATACCTGTTATTTTATTTAAATTTGCAGATGTATTGGAGGTATAAATTATATGACCTGGCACATTTTCGTATGCCTTTACACACTGATAAAATTAATTTGCACAATATGGGATTTAAACCTATGCTTTAGAGACAAAACATTTTCTTCTACATAGATGATTGTTCATCCGTGCCACAGAAAAAGTGGTTGTTGAACACGCTCATTAAATATGTCTATATACATATATAAACTATATCTATATCTATCTATATATATATATATATATATATATATATATATACACACACACACACACACACACACACACACACACACACACACACACACACACACACACACACACACTCACACAAACACACACACAGTATGCCTGACAAAGTAAGGAGTTAACCAGGTGCATGTGTGACTGACAATGTCCTGGTTTATACTTTCATATGTATATGAGTATCATTGATGTCTGAAGGCCATCCAAGGACAGCAAATTACAAAAAAATATAATATTCAGTATATCGTCTGTTACATATGTAATTCATATGAGCTCCACTGCTATACATGCTTATTGTTATTTATAATTTTGTTTGAATTCTTTATTTGTTTTTTAAAGTTGAGTGGATGAGCATTAATAATATTTGTAGTGAGCTAGATTAGAACCCAGGCTCAGTTGCACTGCAGAACTAACCTTATACCTGCTGCTTGAACAGTTAAAAACAGCTGTATATTTTCATATTCATTAAGTATTTGTGTTAACCACCGCACAATGCCATTTAGTGTGTTTGAGTGGCAGCAAGAAAATTGAAGATGCAATGTATCCATTTTAAAATTAACACCTGCAGGTGTTGGGGAAGACTACTGACCACCCCAGAATGCCAGTTAGTGGGTTTGTGCAATGGAAACAGAAGATGCAACAATGTATCCTTTTTGAAATCGAGAATGTCTAAATCCTGTCTGCAGGTGTTCTGTCTGCTTCATGTGTGGGCCATTAGGCCAGGTTTGTGTGAAGGTAAGTGACATGCAAATGTAACAAGCAAAGTTCACTTTGTTTTATCCTTGTGAGCAGTGTTTATTAGGTTTCATCCTTAAAAAACAAATGTGAGACATAGACCATGACCTGCAGATAGTATATACTGTGTGCGTCACCGTGTTTAGCAGATGTGCTACACACACTCATGATTCACAGGTGTAGTTTATGTAGTGTTTATCACAGAAGTACATTACATGACATTTATTGTATCCATCAGCTTCTCATGTTTGCACTAAGCTGCACACCATGCAAATGGTATTCAAAAATAAAAATAAATAACATAAACAACATTACAAACTAAATGTCAGTACACATTAAAGATTTTATACAAGTCAGGATTTGAATTGTTATACCACTGATCCTACAAAACACAGAAAGGGTGTCTTATCCCTCTTTGCCACAGAAGAAGCTTTGCAGCAGGAATGAAAATCACTGTGCATACAAGCAAGTCCCAAATCATACAAAGCATTAACAAGACATGATACTTGTACAATCTTAGTTGCTTGTACATGTTCTAATTTTATATGTATTACAATGAGTGATCACTCAACCATTTATGACAATTATTTGCAGCAATGCAGCTCTGTCTTATCTTTGTATGGCATTCATTCTTCTCTTATCAGAGAAGTAATCTCAGACATGCAGTCAGTAAGACATTTTGTATCATTGTCCTTAAAATATATGAGAATATTAAATGGCAATAATATACAGCATTCAACAAAGGCAGGGGAGTTTGGATATTACTGAACAAAAACTGAGAAATGTGTGCTGCATACTCACATTTAAAACCTTGATACAATTACTTTTATGCTTTTAAGTGCAACCTGCGTGACACACCCACTGCATGTAAGGGAGTCTGAGTTGTTGTGTATTCCTTCTCCCTCCCACTAACCATTCACAGTTGCAATCCATTAGCAACAAACACTGAAGTAGTGCCTACACTATGTTTACATCTGCTACACAGATCCAAAACTTTGGAATTTAGCAAATCTAATACATTCACACCTCATTTGCATTTTCACTGCGTCCAGAGGCATGAGTCTACACAATAACAAGGTAACCATGTAGCAACTTAAGGTGAGAGGATTTGTGTATTTGTATAACATTGAGGATTGAATTTCCTTTAGATTTATTTCCACAGACAGCTTCTGATGTTACTAAGGTATGCTTGTACTCTTTAAGTACATGTTAGACTTGTTCACATGCTTTGAAGAGAAATATGCATTAGGAGATTAAACTGTTAAATGTATGCACTTCTTATACTTCATTCTTGGCACATGCATTTTCCATGTGCTGACTTTCACAGATATACAGCCTTATTAACTGTCATTACAAGTGTTATTGTTAGGACTGGTTACCTTACAGTCTCTTCTATCTTATTCCATGACAATGTAAAGTACTATATTGTAAATGACACAGGGGTGTAATGCTTCTGAGATGGCCGATAGACGCCACCAGTGGATTGATGGGCACACTGAGAAGTATCTAGCAATCATATACGATTGACTTTTGTATTGTACATGTGTACATATTTTGTGAAAAATTCCTAACAGGTCAATTATGTGTTACTCCTTGGATTGTACAAACTGTAATTTTCCTTTTGTTGTGAGGGGTCCAGCCAAGTACTATTTGTGTGCTTTGACATCACAAGTTGGATTTCAAGAGTCTTGCTTTTGCAATTGTGCAGTCATCCTGGTATTTCCACAGGTGTACAGGGAAAATTGTATGTAATCACTGGCATGCTGTAGTATAGCATTCAGGAACTGATGAAGGATCATGGATGCTGATACCTATGATACACTCAGCATATGCCCAGTTGGCCTCTGAAAGGTTCCTGTAGATAAAACGGTAACTGCTACAGATACATTAGTCTCCACAGGTATTGCTTCCCCTCAGTTTGCCCTTGTTCTCAGCTATGGACAATAGACATTGCAGAGTTCTTGTATTGTACCTCTATCCACCATGTAGCACTTTACAATTTCCAAATCATGCAGACCGTGGTGAGTTAACAGGGGTCTAAATATAATTTTCCTTCTTAGTTAGTGTCTATTTGCAGCAGCAGCAGCATAGACTTGTGGCTGCTGCACATACACATGTATAACAGCAACTGCAGCCCTAACAGTGTTTCCATATAGACTACCTTCCATGGCTGTATTGCATTAGGTTTTGGAATTCAAAGGGAAAACCTACACCGAGTCTACAAGATTGCTTTATAGCTTACTGAATAGCTCCTCCACCTGAATTTGTTGAGTCGTATACAATTCAGCTGTTTATGCTGTAATTAGCATGCCACAATGTTTACCATGTTTGAGCAACTCGACACACCAGGTAGAGCTGCTTACTGAATACAAAATAGTGTGCTACCATGTGCGCATTGTACCATGATGCACACATGGTCTTAACGGACAATGTAGGCTTTACTGAATATGCACCAGGAACTATAACAGTAGTGAAAGTAATAGTAGATTGAGATTACAGTACATTGATATGTATTAGGTACAATGTATTTGAAAGCAATAATTTCCAAAATACAGACATTATAATGTATGTATTGTCAGTTAATTCTGTCCTGTACCTTTAACCATGGATTATTCTCAGTGTCACAACCTTTTTTCGCAATATAGCATCCATATAAATGACAGCCTTAAAAGTTTCTGCCTGATGAATACTTGTAAATATAAACTTTTCATTTCAATAACACACATAACGTGCTCTATAAATTCAGGTGCAATCTACGTGTTCAGATGTGTTCTTTCAATGTTAGCTGCTTATCCACATAAACTGCTCCGCATGTGCATTTTGCAAAGTAAATGGTTGAATTGTATTGCTTTGAATTATACTTCCCATTTATTTTTTCACATTCTGATATAATTTGTAATAATAATGCTTGCTTGAAGAAAGTACAACAATTACGCCTAATACATTTAACATACTCTGTGACTTCCCTAAAAATAGGCGTATGTGTGTTCTTCCCAGAGGTGGTTCTACATAAAATAAATTATAACTATAGTTTTACCTCCCATGACTGAAAATGATTTGGTTGCTTTCCTGGCAACGATGTTAAAAGCTACTACTGTGCTGAAAGACCCTCTGTTTGTGTTACCATAGTGTTACCACCGACTCAAAAGCTGCTTTTTCAGCTATGCTTCTTAGCTATGCTTATGCTTAATAGCAATGACAACTGCATTGTAAACTGTACAAATGTGTTCTTGAGACAACTGTTATTATCTATATCCAGTTCCTCTTATAGACCAGCTAGTTACCCCATTTTTGTTTAACTCTACTGTTAGTATTATCAAACCTCTTACCTCTCTCCCTCTGACTTTCTCTCTCTCTCTCTTATCCTAACTTTAGGTACATAAGAATTAAACTCCATTCTACTGTGGCACCAACCTCTTACCATAACATAGAAGTGGAACTTCAGGCAAGCGAGGTGCTTATCCTAGCAACGCAGCATTGTGGTCCCTACTAGTGGCCAGCTAAACTTGTATGTGAATGCTATATCTAATACAACTTGTACTACTGTGCTTTCAAGTTGCTCATACATCACCAGAACCCACACCTATTCTACCACCCCTCCCTTAGCTCCCTTCTTTCCTCTTATTACAACTAGCCTACTTTAAATGGCTCTCATAACTGCAAAGGTCTCGTCTTAAAAGTTTTTACTGGTACAATATACTGTAAGTGCGACTGGCATTTTACATAGACCTGTCCAGACGCAAACTCCAAACTCACCCGAGTAATTGATAGATGTTTGTTGATCACATTCTGTGCCATTTCTAGGTCAAGCTGGTGATTCCCTCTTCTCAAATTACATAGTCAAATACCAGAATGAATTACCACCACCCTATACTAATTTAAAAAATGCCAAAAACTCACATAACCAATAAATGGCTGTGTCACTGCTCTGCTCCTGGCTAATCTATCTCCCACTAAGCTTGGCTATGTCTTCCTCAAATAGCTCTATCACCAAACATTCTTCAATTAATATATCTTCTGCAGACAATGACCATATCTACCTTAATTATTAACAACTCCAAGCATACTGTGCTTCACTGAATTCAAATAACAAAACCAGCAACTTACTGGCAGCAGTCTACTATCCAGAGGCTAACTCAAATATTAACCTATAACAAACGAATACTAATTAACCATATTAAAAATCATAGGCTTTAGATCAGCTAACCGGTTGCATTTATACTGAAATATTTCCCATACTAAGTTACTTGGCATAACCTTAGATGACAACTTAACCTTTGACCAACACATCCACAACACCATCAAAAAAAACACACCAAAAACTTGGTGCCCTCTACTGACATAAACACTTTTTAAACTACTGTACTAGAAAAACACTTTCCCAAACTTTTCTCCTACCTTCTCTCCTCTATGGTGCCCCCATTCTGACAAACATCCAATCGTCATTAAAAAATAAATCTGCTATAACAAAATTTCTAAATTCATTTCTAGAGCAAAATATTCCTCCCACCACTGTCACTCATTACAATCTCTGAACTGGCTAGAACTCCCACAACACCTAACTTACATACAACTAGCCACAGCACGCACATTCATCTATAATTCCTCCAAATGCACAGCCCTGGCTTCACTTCTTACTCTTTATCAACCAAACCGTTCACTAAGATCTGAAAATCAATCACATCCAAGTTAAGAGACATAAACTCCCTGTAGGCCAATACCTTTAGTCTTTTGTTGTAGCTAAACTCTGGAATGCCCTTCCACCTTCTCTATGGGCTATAAATAATGCCCCGTCATTCAAAAAATCACTCTACCAACATCTCTCCTCTCTGGCTATGCCCTTGCACCATCCCCAATTCCTCAGTCACCTGATTACCAACCTGACTCATCTCTTAGATACCCACACTCTTCTTCACTCTACCTAGTGTTCCCCCACCCTTAATCACAGCACAGTGTGCCTCACCCTGCCTCACATGGTGTAAGTGCAGATTATCATTATCTGTCTGATCTACTGAATACCTGCCAAGCACCCAAGTCTTCCACAAAATGTCGCTATACATTGCCTATGTTACTGTGTCACTTCTGACTCCTATATTATTCTATTGTATATTGTTAAATGCTGTTATTACTCTTGTATATTGTTAAATGCTGTTATTAACTCTCTACGTAATCTTTAATTATGTACATTGTTTTTTTTTTTTTGAGCTTTTCTCCCCTGGCCTCCACTGAAAATAGGCTCATTTCAGCCCAGTGGACTTTCCTGGTTAACAAAAGCAAATAAATAAATAAAATGACTGTAAATTTTGTAACTTCCTTGGCTATGTTAGTCTGTATGCATCATGTAGTTTCTAGACTGTACTTTCCAGATGTATTCTAAATGTATGTACCCTGTATTTTCTATAATTGTCATGGATATTGTTCTATACTGTATATTATGTGGAGCTTTTCTCCCCATATCCATTTGAAATGAATAAGAAAGAGCATTCCAAACTAAGAACCTACAAAATAGATATATGGTCTTGCCACTTGTCAAAAAATGCATTCCCTAAACCTAGAGTGCAATGTGTGTCAGGTATCACTCACCAGATGTCCATCATATTGATCACTGTTGCAGTATTTTAAGCTATATGGATTATATCCTCAGAGCCAGATCATGGTTAAATGGATCCCTAAGCAGTATAATGTATCTGTCCCCCCTGCATTCCCACCCCCAGTGTCCCCACTTCACCCCAGCAACTCTTCCCAGTAGTAATTCCAGTGTCTCATTACGTGCCTCTCTCTCTCTCTCTCTCTCCGCAGTTATCAAACACACTATTCAAACCTGCCAATGTGCACACTCTTTTCCTCTTTACTTCCACAATGATTACAGATATTTTGATTTAATTTAAAACTTGTATTTCAAATGTTATAGCTCAAACACTGATAGCCATTTGCTCAAAAAAATGCAATCGCACAATGAAAACAGACTTAGCATGAGCAACAGTAAACTTTTCTGCCCTCGAAGTTTGCATTCATTAAACTGCATTGAAACCCAGATACATAGAAAATGCATGCAGCTATTGAAGGATTAATTGTATCTTTGGGTAGTTTTCAAACCATGGGACCATGCACACATATTTAGTGTTCTTTGATTCACATTTCTGATTTGATTAAATTGTATTCTTTATTTATTACAGCACCACTTAATAGAGGACATTTTAAATTTGCAGTTTTGAACATTGTTTCAAGTAAGCAGTAGAACATAAGATAAGAACCAATAATGTCAAGTCTATCCGTTTCAGAACACTTCAACAGTAAAATACAACTCAGACTGCTATCATTATAAACCCCCAATAAAGTCAACATGCACAATCACAGCAGAAGTAAAAGTCATCTGAATAATTCCCCATTAAGGAGAAATGTAACTAAGGAAGAGGTTGTTGCTGGCAAACAACTTTGCATTTCAGGTCTTCACCTACAAATGCAGTACCTCCTGCCATTGAATAATACAATTACCTATATTTCTTAAAAAAATAGGTGTGGTATTGATATGCAAATGGAAATCTCTGACAAACAGACAACAGGTTCATAGTTAGTAGGCATCTCATCCAAAGGAGGACATACACAGGAGTACAACCCCCTCCCAGTCTGGTGGGGAAATGGCCCATGTTGTTACTGTAGCCTCCAGTTCAAATCTTACTGTAACTAATTATGGCCAGCTAGCAGCAGTAGTAAGGAACCCCATGCTGAAAGCTTATGCATGGCATATGGTTGTGCAGGTAAAGAGTTGTTTTGTAGTCCAGAATTATGAACTATGACATTCAGGTTATTGCTTCCTTTCTTATTATAAAAAACATAGATTACAATTCAGGCATGCAGTGATATTTATTTATTTAACATTTGCTTACCAGGAAAGTACGATTGGCACAGAGCCCATTTTTAGAAAAAAAAAAAACAGGCAGAAATGCTCCAGATACATGTCTTTGGAATGCGGAGAGAAACCAGAGCACCCAGAGAAAACCCATGCAAACATAAGGAGGACATGCAGACTCCACACAGTGTGCACCCCTGCTGAGAATTGAATCAGAGAACCTGTTGATGTGAGGCGACAATGCTAATTGCTGCACCACTGTGCCATGTTGCATGCATGCCATGTTGCATGGTGTATAGTCTACTGTCACAGTTCATCAATCAGACTTTCCCTGTTATATATATATATATATATATATATATATATATATATATATATATGTGAGTGTGTGTGTGTATATATATATATATATATATATATATATAGATATATAGATATATATATATATATATATATATATATATATATATATATATATATATATATATATATATATATATATATATATATATATATTTTTTTTTTTTTTTTCAGAACAGGTACTCGTATTGTTGTTTATAAAAGTTATGCCAGACTGCTTACTGTCTCTATCTCAGTGATGACATAAGGCATTATATAAAGTAAATTTACATTTTTAGCTGTTTTGCAAAAGAAAATCTGCTTAGTGACTGTATTTAAATAAACATATAATGAATCTGCTGAAATGGTAAGCTTAATATAAAGTGTTACTTCGGTATGTGACTGCTTGGAATTTGTCAAATTGTAGTTACTGAAATCTCTAAACTTGCATTTAATATGAGTTCGTACCTTGCACTGGAATGGAAAAAGTATTTCATGCTGTTCTTTATTATGAAATGTTTCCTCAACTTTAACTGTGACATGCTAGAAATGATTTGCTGTTCTCTCTTAACTACTCAACATCAAGTTAATTGATTAATTATATCATATACACCAAGCTGCGTCTTCAGAAATATAAATCTTTAGTTGTGCAGTGCTGAAGGAGAAGTGGCAACAGTCCTAGTGTAGATAGCAGGATAATCATGTAATCTTTTTTTTTTCTTTATTAAGATGTGTGTTATTGTCTTAAGGGAATGTATTTTTTGTTTTAAGTTCTTTGTAACTGTCATTTGTACCATTGCTGAAATGAAACTGTTGTTAATGGATGGGCCCTTAATTTTGCTACACCATGCAATTTGCATTTTATGCCCTACACCTTTCTTTCAAGGTTATTTTCTTTAATTGTAAGTGCTACCATTATTGAAATGAAATGAATACATATACAAAGCCTCTTAACACTGGTTTACATTATGCACATATGTATTCTGAATATCATTTTTTTAACACATTGTATTTGAAGTTAAACTTTGACAGTGTATCAAAATGCAGGGTAGTAAAATGTTGCATTTTATATTTAAGTACCTGAAATCTGTAGCTTGAATCACAGTAGGTCAAAGTCAAATGTGCCATGCTCTACATCTCCTAAACATAGGCAAGGCGAAGGTGCATGTGATCACGAGAAGGGCTGTCATGTGAGTTGGACTCATAACAGCATTTATAAACATAAATACTTGCTTTTGGGCCTTTGCCCACTCAGCTTGTTTGGGTCTCCCTTTTCCATAAAGGCATTTGCCATATGTCTGAAGGGACGCCATAAGGATGCAGTTTCCCTCATGGCTAAAATTGTTTCGTCACTGTCTGGATGTCTGCTGTTATATTGCTTTTTTATCTAAAACAACATGCATACTGAAGTGAATCCAGTCTATAGCTAAACAATACAGCAATGAAAGCATGCCTGCTTTCATCAAAAGTAAATCAAATATCTGAATACAAAAACATTTAAGGTGACACAGCAACCATATTGGTATATAAGTACTGCAGGTCCAACTTCACCAAGTTAAAATTGGGTTGTATTAACCTGTGTAACATCATCCATAAAAGCATGACAGACTTGTAATCACTTATCATTATACTGCTATATTATCACATTGCCATCTTATTACACTTCCATCTTATTACACTGCCATCTTTTTCTATTGCTAAAGGAGTTGTATCCTTCTCCTATAGTTTTACTGTATTTATACTACCATATTTTTCACTCATGAGTGACAGTCACAAATAATATAGTAAAGCCCCATGTACCTTGATAGCACAATATGGTGAAAATACAGTACAGCAGACGTCACTCATTTCAAATTATGGACTATTATCCTGTATATTATAATCAAGAAAAACAAAACAAAGTATTATCTTCAACATTGTCATAAGTACTACTTCCCCATACCTTTCCAGTGCTATTGTCAAAGATTCTCATTTAGAAATGGCACCCATGCCATAACTATTAGCATGAATTAACTGCATCTGACCTTTACATCAGTGATAAGCACAACTCTAATTATAAGCAGTCTATAAATTCAGTATGTACTGCTTCCAAATAATTTATAACCGTATTGCTATTTTTATCTTACTTGATACATTTTAGGTTTTCCTAAAACACTTTTCACCTGATTCTAGTGATTGAAACTAAATATGGTGGTATTAACATTATTCACATAAAATCAAATCATTTATTCATTACGTAAGCAAATTACACCTATTCCACTGACTTACAGTAATACATGGGCACGTATGTCAACAAATGTGTATAACTATACCTCAGGTAACTGTGGATGAGCTGTACTGACTGTTGCCCTCAGGAACACACGGACAAGTGTAATATATCTCAAGTTTTCCCTCTGTATAGAAAAGGGGAAATGGAGTCAACAACATCTAGGTTGTATAATTGTGATGCCTAATCCATGCCCATCCTGAATACTGTGAGACTCGGGTTATCACCCAAAACACTCAGTACTTTCTATTTGAACAAAGCAACACCAAAAGGAAGTAAAGTGAATTTAAGAAAAAGAAGTATTTTTTTCCTTATTCAATACCCTGACAGGCATACTTATAAACATTAAGTAACGCATGACGTTAAAGTCAATTGTACAGTTAAAGATTACAACATTAGTGCTAAGAAGCAAAAAAAAAGCATATATGCAAATGAAAAATGAATGACTTAATAATGTACTTTCATCAGCATAAGACAGATAAAAATACCCCTTTAAAAATATCTGTCTGGCAAAGTAAATTGATAAAACCAAACTTGCCATTAGTAGCAATTCTGTACTTGACACTCCATAGTAGTTTGGTTTGGTTATGGTGATATCACATGCTAGATGGTGTGTTTACACCCACAGAACTAAAGCCCTGTACCTACATTCTTCACTTTGGTACTGGTACATTGAAGGATGGCAACACTTATGAAGGCACAATGCCATGCTCCAAGCTGATCTGATAACGAGATCAAAATCACGGTCTATCTCTCTCAGAATTCATACCTGGGCAAGACTGAAAGATTTGTACATGGCATAGAGTGGAAAAAAGTTAATCTCTTTCAACAGGTGGGTGAGCAATCCTCTGTGCTCAATCCTAGTACAGGTATGATAACAAACAAAGACATAGGTTTGACCAGCTGGCTGAGTGGCTAGGGCAGATGACATTGAGAAGGGCTGATTTCTATGCTAAGTATTTTTTTAATCTTATCAAAATAGGCTTAAAACACATATTTCAAAATATTGCAAAACTGCAGGTAAATAAAAGAAGATATCTATATGCAACTGCAAATATGTATCTAAATATAATCCAAAGGTATGAGTTGGCTAAACCATAACTCTAAACAGAAGTGCATGCAGAAGTGACATGTTTAAGTGCTGACATGCTTTGTGTATACATACAAATGTATATCTTAGAGTAAAAAAATATATTTAAGTATATGTATATAAAGTATAAATTTGCAGAAGTGTGCGTATACTATAAGAACATATTTGCACAGCCACATAATTTCATATGAAGCAGCTATTAGCTTATTACTTAATTGCTCTACAAGTAGACAGATTTTAAAACTAAAGCTTAAGTTTGAATAAGCCACATACTGTTTGTTAATATGATAATTATATAAGACAGTCATTTCTTCCAAAATAGTAACTGTACATACAAGATGTGTGATCTCAGCAACCATACACTAGGCAGAGAGGGGGTGGAGGTTAAAGTAGTAAATGAATGAGCAGCTCAGTGGTTAGTGAGAACTGCCCTACTTTCTGAATTTAAATATCTACTGACACCACAACTTTACATGTGGTGTCAGTAAATGCAGGTAAGGTATGGACGGCATAATGCAAAGCAGTAATTTCAATGGAAATGTTAGCAAAGAATGAAGAAATTACCCATCCTATAAAGCGACAAGGTGCACAGAAACATCAAATGTAGAAAATTGAAGGAAGTCAGAATTTCTTAATAGTCCATCTTGGAGTAAACAAGAAATTTATAGTATTACACAGAGGTTCAGCAGAAATTCATTGCAAATATCTATGCTTTGCTGCTTTGATGGTTAGACTAATGCTAGAAATTTATAACTGAAGTGGTTTGTTTTTCCCTTACTGTTCAGTCAGTCTGTCTTTCTTTTGTGAATATTTCTTTTCCAACATAAACACCTACACCTGTGGGTTATAGCTCCAGATTCATAAATTATATTAGCAGAATTAAAGTATAAATGTAATGTTTGGTGGAAAGATGTTCTTTACTTCATTGAAGCTGTTTTTTGCTCATGTTACCTCTGCATGTACATTATACCTTATGTGTGTGAGAGCAATCAGGTGACAATAGTATGTGCTGCATGTACTGTAAGGGCATGTGTGAACATGTGTGTGGGAGTGGTGTGTGTGTGTGTGTGTGTGTGTGTGTGTGTGTGTGTGTGTGTGTGTGTGTGTGTGTGTGTGTGTGTGTGTGTCTGAGGCAATGTCTGAAAGCATGTGCATGGTGGGGGAGGGATTCCATACTTCTCATCTCTCTGTAGACTAACAAACACTGGCTATAATACAAGGTGGAATAATGGACACCAGGGACACTTTTTAAATCTTAATCTTGCTTTATCTCACTTGAAAAGTTAATAGAACAAAGGATTTTACAGCAAGAAGCTGAAAATAAAAAAAATAAATAAATCTGAAACTCAGTATTATATACCAACTTCATTTGTCTATAAGAAGCTATCCCATAGATGTTCTGGAACAGTTTAGAGATATGGGAAGTGCCCATGAATGTGTGTGTGTGTGTGTGTGTGTGTGTGTGTGTGTGTGTGTGTGTGTGTGTGTGTGTGTGTGTGTGTGTGTGTGTGTGTGTGTGCTTGTCCGTGTGTGTGTGAGTGAATGGGCATGTGTGCCTGTGAATGTGCAATGAATGGGCCAAATGAGTTTTTTCTTCTTTGCAACTAGTTTATCCTTAAGTCACTGTTTTTCACAATTGAAATATTGGGTCCTTTTTGCTGCAGCTCTACCTATTGTAGATGACTCATTTCCCCAGCCTTTATCTTGAATTTAAGTTGCCTTTTCTCAATTTCTGCTTTTCTATCCCTTTAAGACCTTCATATCTAAGGCAGCAGGGAAAATAAACAAAATTTTGGACCACATATCCATTGTGTTTTGTATTTTATTCCCAGGTTTCCAGGCTTCCATTTGTTTGTAGGTTTATACTAGGCTAACAACCCAACCCAGTTTTGTTCCGAAGTTCCTTAGATGCTTTTATGGTGGGGTATGTTAGTAATGTCGTAGCTAAGGGTTCTGTGGGGCTGGTATGTTAGCTGGGATTAATCTACTTACTGTTGACCTCTGTCCATCAGAGACATGGGATCAGACTGAGAGTGAATTTGTGATTTCCTGTACAGTGTTCAAGGTTTTTTAAAAAGGGGTAATGGATAAACTCCATTTCATGTATATGGAGAGTTTATTCCATAGCATGAGGATCCTTTGAGATGCATATCAGTCTCTCCAGCATGTTCTACTTATGTCACAGGCAAAATTCAGGCCTTGGATCTAGTGTTCCCTCTCCTGTTTTACAGATATGCAAAGGGTCCTTCAGAGCTGCATCTGAGGGTGGCTTATATGCCAGGCATAGATCGCCTGTCAATGGCCTGTAGGAGACTAAGTACAGATAAAGGGCAAACCATATAGCACAGGGTATTCATACCCTGGATTCTCCTGGTGAGTAACATCTGAGGGTGTTCCTACTGCTGCAAGTGCCTGGTTAGGGACATGCCAAGGGGGCATTGCACTCAGTGATGGGTATGATAAGGGCTGAGTAGAGTGGTACTATAACTTCCTTGGAACTAAATGCCATAACCTTGCTTATGACTTGGGCAGTGTGATTTTCTTATTTCTTGGCTATGAGTTGGTTGAAGGCCAGATTGCTGTCTACATATGTTACCAGATCCCAATTTATCAGGTCAACTCTTAGAGGGTATTTTATTGAAGGAGTAATTAACGTCAGTGGATTATTTACCAAGGGGCATTACAATGCATTCCTTCCCACCGAGTTTTAATATGTGGCTTTCACAGCAGACATTTGTTTGTGAAAGACCATCTTGTAAGATGTTCATGTTACAGGCAGAATCTATGATAGCTCCCAATTTACGGTCATGTGTAAAGCTGGTGACCCAAAGGCCTTTGGCATTAGCTTTAATGTCCAGTAATTAAATGCCACACAGGAGCAAGTCCAACACTGAACCCTGGGTAATCTACTGGTGACTGGATTCTTGGTGAAGGTGGTGTCACACCGGTCCTGACTTCTTGGGTCCTATCTGTGAGCCAGCCAGCAATTCAGATAGCTATGCAGGGATTTAAGCCTTGTTCTCTGAGTTTGCCAACAATACTTGCTATTGAATCCAGGTTGTGGTGTCCTAGCTCAGTGATTGAGATAGGAAAATAATAAAAATGAGCACCGTAATAATGAGTTTCTAATAAATGCATGCCATTGCTACCATCACAGACTTACATAAGATTGTCTGGTTAGCCTAGTTACTATTTTTGAGAGATTGAATTGAGGCTGAAAGCTGCTTATTCCTTTAACAGATAGAGATATTTTTTATTGGGTCAGAATACTTATTTTGCTAACACATTCTTTTATCATGATAGCAGTGAAGCTTTTTTGAGTGTGCATTTGTGTGTGTGTGTGTGTGTGTGTGTGTGTGTGTGTGTGTGTGTGTGTGTGTGTGTGTGTGTGTGTGTGTGTGTGTGTGTGTCTGTGTGTGTGTGCATGTGCACTCTTGCATGTGTATGCCTGTATTTGTGTCTGATCTGTATTATGTGAATATCTGTTATTGTGGCACTGTACTCTCATATAATGAAAACTCAGCAAGTGATGTAAGGGGTTGAAAAGACTGCAACATGAAGAGAAAAAAATCTAAATCAGAAATCAGCTGCACTTATAGTGATTTCATTTAACCTCACTGTACAATGAATAGAAGAAAACTATGTTTATAGCATTTATTTATGCTTTGAATTATGCAAGATCATGTCATTAATGAATGTTTATCATCTCATCATCTTCATAATGAAATGCAAAAACTATGCATGAACTTCAGTTCTTATTTCCATTCAGTAATATATGAGATCTTCCCGCTCCTAAGAAATCATTACCTAGAGTCCTCTCTGAGCATAACAAAGTATGCATCCTCAATGAATTTCGTTCTTTAATTTTGTGATTCAATGAACTGTAAAATAAGTCTGTGAAAAATGGGCTGGAGAGATGAAGGAAATCTGAACAGTCCCTGTTTGAGAAAAGTATAGCTGTAAAGGTATGCATAAACTTTAGTTGATAGAAAGGAAACAAAGTAAGACAAAGACAGAAAGAATAAGGGTTGCTAAAGAAGAACAGGGGAAGGACTATGAGAAAGCAAGCAGGAGAAAAAGAATATACAAAGCCAGTAAGCAAGCAGTATCCATTATAAAGACTCTCACAAAGGTCCAATCACATGTGCTCCTAAAGAACAGTAAGATTAACATAGGACAGTCAGTTTGGACTGATGAGAATCTCCCTAATGTTTTTCAACAAAATCATGGCAGTACCAGAAAATGGTATACTGCATGCCTTTGTTTTACAACATTAACCCCTGGATTTGCAATAGAAAGGCCCGCTCAGACCCTGTCTAACACCCAGCTCCTGGTGACGTTTTTTTAAAGTCATGAATAAACATGTTGATGTTTTTTTCATCTGCAAGAATGTTCATCTGGGATTGTCAGCATGTGGAAAGCAGTGCAGACTTGTTAGTTTACAAAAGACACACAGGCTACAGTACTTACATTTTTGGCAACCTCTATGTAAATCCTGGCAGGAGCTGAGTATTATGTGCAATTTTGGAATCATTAAAGAAAAAATAATTATATATAATATATACACACATGCATATGTATATATGCATACACAAGTACTGCATGACAATAATAATGGAAGCATTAATTTGCTTTCATTATTACTGTTATATGTAGTCATCACTTTTTTAAATAGTTTTTACCAAACATGTTTTCAAAATAAATAAAGGTACAAGGAGCTAGCTAAGTCAACAGACAGAGAACTGGGGGGGCATGGCATTTATGATCCAAGCTGGAGACAGTACCTTTCATTGGCTCAAGTGTGGCAGCATGCACAACCAGCAGAGAAATAAGACCACCAGCACTGTGACATGGGAGCTCACATTGCACTACGGCACCTAACCACAAAACTCTGGATGGTTGCATCTATGGTGGGAAATAAGATGGAAAAACTGATGGCCGCTGTTGTGCATCTTGTGTATTCAATAACATGATGAGACTGGATGTTCATTTAAGTAGTTTATTTCACACAAACACATCAGGGTGGATGACTGAAACATTAAATTTAAGCAAACTAACTGACTGACTACTACATACATGCTTGCTGTTGCTCACTGAAAATGGCACTCTTGCTTGCATGTGCTCAGTACTTATATGCACATGCTCACTGACTGGAATGGCTCTTAAAGGTACAACACACAGTCTGATCTACATCCTCCCTCTTTGACTAATCTGTCCTGCAATGCAAAATGACAGCTGGATGAGTTTGCAAATTATACAGATATATACAAACAATAGCAATCATGTCCAGGTTACCGTGTATTTAGGATTAGATCTTGAGATACTACTTGACCTCATAATGTAATAATTAGAACTGGGTTTAACAACAGGGACAGTCACTGGGGAATGTTATTCTTGAGGATTTTCTGGGATAGCTTCAGGAACAGGAACAGACGATGAAATGTTCTCTGGAACAGAAACACTGGAGAAATCACTATGAGAATTACAGTCTCTGTTACAAGCAAAATGTTGCAACACTGACTCGGACATCGGTATTAAATGTTTCCGATTCCTCCTGAATTCCATACCTTGTGACTCAATAATGTACGATCTTGGCTCTTCATACAAATGTTTCACAAGTTCTGTTCAGTTAAGTCTTTTTGCTGTCTGCGTCCTCACTATCTCTCCTTCTTTAAATGGATTCAGAAGCTTGCTAATTTTATCATATTAGAACTTTTGGGACAAACGCTTCTTTAGGAGTTGAGCTTTTACTGCTTTGATGTTTTTAGCACTTAGAACCAACAAGTTCTTACTGATTGTCAGTGTGGTTCTGATTTGTCTTGACATCAACCTATGGGCAGGTGAACCAAGAAAATTGTTGCAAGGCATGTCTCTGAGATTAAGCAGATTTGGAAAAACATCAATATTGTCATGTTTAGACTTTTCAAACAGCTGTTTTGCACTTTGATCTACATGTTCAGCCACGTCATTTAATTGTGGGTATTCAGGATTACTCGTCACATGAACAAAGTCCCACATTTTAGAAAATCTTTTAAACTACTGGCTTGCAAACTGTGCAGCATTGTCAGAAATTACTTTATGTAGACTATCATAGACAGAAAAAATGTCTCGTCAACTTTATAATGACAGTACTGGATGCCAGAAGAGGAAGTAGGTCAATACTGAGCCAATCTGAATAAGAGTCTACTAACACTAAATAATGTTGACCATTCCATTCGAAAATATCTGTAGCTATTGTCGACCAAGGTAGTTCAGGAATCTGGCTTAGCTGAAAGTTCTTTCTCAATATCTTTTGACATAGAAGGCCAAAATACTAGTCCTCCCACCCTTCTTTTGGTAGAATCAGTTCCTGGATGGCCATGATGCAAGATTTTAATATACTCTTCTTGCAAGAATTTGGAACAATCACCTTTGGACCTTTCATGATGATACCATCTTCTATCAAAATCTCGGCTCTGTAAGTAAACTAGTGCTGCGCATCTAGTGGCAAACAAGATTGCTTTGACAGCCATCCTCACCTGATAAAGTGGCTGAGCATCTAGAGAATTAGATCTGAAGTTGTGTGAGTTCTGTGCTCATTAAGACATGTAGAAGAAAAATTTCTCACTTCCATGACTTCAAAATCAAGTTTCTCATTTTTATTATGTTGTGTTTTTTTCTGGGTGATCTGGATAAAGTATCAGCAAGATAAAGAAATGTGCCTTTTGTGTAAATTAGGTAAAACTTGTAATTTTGCAATTTTAACATCATGGGTTGTAATTTAGCAGAAGCTGTGTGCATAGACCTTTTTTTTTAAATAGTGACCAAAAATTGATGGTCTGTCTCAGTTTTAATAGATCAACCATAAATATAATCATGGAACTTTAAACATGCAAACACAATTGATAAGAGCTCTTTCTGTATCTTAGCATACTGCATCTCGGTTTGGTTAAGGTTCATAGGTTCATAGGTTCATACTAGGCTATCTGCCCTAGGGCATTTATAAGCCTAGCCAGAATGTGTTTGGCTTTCGCCACCCATTTTAAATTTATTTTGCTATGCCCTTTTTCGAGGTTAGTATACTGTGCCTCTGTCTAACAGTGACACAGAAGTGATACCCGGGGTAAACCTACGATCTCCCATCCACTCATCAAGAATCCTCTTGAAGAGAGTCAATGAGGGACTCTGCCTAACCTGGACTGGGATTTTATTCCAGAGTGAAGGGAGACTCTGGGTTATGAATCTGTCCTTCCAGCATGTCCTATTTATTTCAGTGCTGAGGTTCAAGTCTCTCGAGCGCGTAGCTCGATGGGATTTGGGTTTTCTGAGGTGCAGCATGTCCATTAATTCCGGGTTGGACATGGCATTATACGTCAGGCACAGATCGCCTCTGAACAGGTGGTATGCCACTGAGTAGAGCTGGAGTTTCTTTAACTGGGCAGCATATGGCATCTGTTTGAGCCCTTTGATCCTCTTGGTGAGGTACTTTTGGGGTCTTTCCAGTTGCTGCAGGTGTCTGGTAAGGTACATCCCTAAAGGGGCATTGTACTCAATTATGGGCCTGATGAGAGATGAGTAAAGAGGCACGATGACCTCCCCTGATCTAGATGTGAATCCCCTTCATGATTAGGTGGGCTATATAAAATGTTTTTCTAACCACTTTGGCCACGTGGTTGTCAAATGAGAGATTGCTATCAACTTGGGTCCCCAGGTCCCTAATTACTTCTTCTGTACTTAATGGATTACCACCTATGTGGTAATTTGTGGGCACTTTGTTTTGCCAAAGGGGATGACTATACACTTTTTGGCATTTAGCTTGAGGCCATGGCTCTGGCACCAGCTGTCTGTTTCTATGAGGCCCTTTTGGAGGATGCTTGTGTGGAGAGTCGATTATGGCGCCCAGTTTGCAGTCATCTGCGAACTTGGTCAGCCACAGTCCTTCCGTGTTGGCCTGTACCTCCGAGAAATATTACCGAACAAGAGAGGTCCCCGGACTGAGATGATCCTTTCCATAGCTTTGCAGACCAAGCTAGTCAGGCTTATGGGGCGATAGTTTCCAGGATCCATTGAGGCACCACCTTTATGGAGAGGGACCACTGTTGCTGTACGCCACTCTTTGGGCACATATCCTGTAGTAAGGCTGAGATTGAACAGTAGTTTTATGTTTGGCTTTAGCTCTTCTTGGAGTTCATGTAGGACGCAACCCGGGACACCGTCTGGTCCCATTGATGCTGTGTTTTTTGCTTTGGAGAGGGCGGCTCTTACCTGAGCATCTGAGATGTCAGGGGGGCAGCACTCTGCTGGGATAGATATTTGCCCTTTTGGTGGGGAGGGGGGGAGAAGTTTGCGCTTAACCTGTCAGCTAGGATGTTGGCAATGTCTGTGGGTTCAGTGTATTTTTTGTCATTTTGGACTAATTCTGAGCATATCTGAGAATTACCACCCAGGTTCCTAACATAACTAAAGAAAGCCTTGTGATTATCCTTAGTGTCCTGTGCAATTTTTCTCTCGAAGCTGGCCTTAGACAATTTTATGAGTGTCCGTAGTGTTTTGCTAATACTGATCAGTGATGCCTTCCCTTTTTGGGATTTTGTTCTATCATTTAGTAGCTTCCTCCTTCTATTGTATAGTTTGTTTATGGCTGGGGTCCACCAGACAGGACGTCTGCCTTTGGAGGATTGGGTCTTGGTTTTATTTGGGATCGCATGATCCATGCATTCCTGAAGGTGTTCATAGAATGCATTTATAAAGGATTCTGCGGTCTGGGCCGTATTTTCCACAGGCCCGGGAGTTCTAGATTGATAGCCTACTGTTCTGCCTTCTTGAAGAATGACTGCATCAAGACCAAACTTCAAAACATCACAAGAAGAGTTACAGTTTTTTGAACATCATAATATCTTAAAGTGGGTAGATTAGAAATTCTCTGTTTCAGGACATCAAACGTTGTTTGGTGTAGTTCTGACCAGGACCAAGTTAAATCCTTGTGTGTCAGCTGTCTTTCTGAAAGGTCACTCAAATCTGGAACAAAGTTGCACAAATAGTTGACCATGCCAAGAAAACGTATGGAGGTCACATTGTCTCAAGCTGTTATCTCAAGAATTGCAGTTTGCTTGGAAGGATCTGGTTGCAAGCCTGAAATGATAAACAAATGACCCACATAAGTAACTTCTCATAGCCTGAAGTTGCATGTCCCAGAACTTTCCTGAGGTTTCTATCATGTTCGACTTCGACATTGCCTCCTACAAGAATATCATCAGCTATTATAGTACATGGATTGCCAGAAAAAAAAAATTGTTCCATTGCATGCTGAAAGACTTCACTGGCAGAATTTATCCAAAATGGCACTCTCAAAAATCTATACCTTCCAAATGGTGTACTGAAAGTGGTTAGCAATGAAGAATGACAGTCAAGGAAAATTTGCCAAAATGAACTTTTTGCATCTAAGACAGAAAGAAACAGTGGCATTTGTCATAAGGGCAGCAACTTCTTTGCCTGTATGCATTGGATGCTGAGATTGTTTTAGTGCTTTGTTCAAATCTCTTGGACCAATACATATTCTAATATCATCTGAGCTTTTCTTATGAGCTCCCTCCATGGAGGATACCCACTCAATTGGTTCTTCTACTGGACAAATTAATCCTAGATAGACCATTTTGTCTAGCACAGTTTTGACTCTGCCTTGCAAAGCTACTGGAATTTTCTGTGCTGGTCTGATAACTGGGTTTACCTCATGATCTAGCATCATGGAGTACACAACTCGGAGTTTGCCTAGCTTGTCTTCAAAAAGATCAGCATGGTCAGAAAAAAAATAGTTTGTATGAAATTCTCGATGTTACATGTGGTTACATGGTGGACTTCTGCATTAAATGAAAGCAGTCCCATTTTCAAACTGTCTTTGAGCTCATATATTTGACAATTTATTAAGTTAAATCACTGTCTCAAAGCAAAATCTTTCTCACTGCATCATCTTTAATACCACACACAAGCCTGTTTTTATCAACTCATCTCTTAATTCACCAAATCTACATGTTATTGCCTTGTTTCTCAAGTTAGTTATATATGCTGCAAAAGTTTCACCAGGCTTTTGATCTCTTGTGTAAAATATATGCCTTGCTATTGTAGTATTCATTTGGGGGTTACACATTTCTCTAAATTTACATTTTAAACACTCAGGGCCTTCCCAAGTTTTAGATGGTACCAGAATATGGTGGTCTTCCCCCTCCCCTGCAGACACAGGTGGGGCATACACAAATGAATGTTCCATTTCAATGGCTTTTGAACCAACTAAATTAAGCAGAATAAGTGAGTTTGTACTTGGCTCTTAAAAAAAAGAAAAAGCAGACTGAATGAAAATATCATAGTATTGCTCAAACACTCTCCAGTTTTCAGCAACATTATTATCAAATACTAGTGGAGCAGGTCTGTAAAATCCTTGTGCCATGCCAACAAAATGCTTTTGTAATTATATTCAAATGCATACACACATATACCAGATACTCGAAAAAAATATTCAACTCCACCACAGTGTCTTCGAAATAACTGTATTTTGTGAAATAACTGCACTGTAATACTTCACAAACATGCAAACAGTTTGCAAACCTAGGATATCTTGAATAGCTTTAGTTAATATGAAAATGAAGCACATATTTAAAAAAAATGGTTGTTTTTCTCTTTTTTATATATCTTATATGATTTAGTAGTTATTTCAAGCACTTTTGTAAGCATTTTGAGTATTATTATCAATATATCATAATTTCAAAAATGTCATTTAACTAGAAAGTCATTTTGAATGTTTTAAATGCTTTGTTTTATATTTGTTAATTAAAAATCATTTAAATGAGTTTTATTACCCAGATTTGTTTTTCTGATCTGTTTGCAAGTCATTTGAGCAGGGATGATTCACTCCTGTACATTCCTCCAACTGTAACTGTGCACGTTATGGTCTTGAAGAAGTTTTGCTTTGGACCCCTTGATAGCATTACATAATTTTAAACATGGCACTTCTGACACCATATCAAAATAAGATGTATTCAATAAGATGATGAGACTGGATGTTCATTTAAGTAGTTTATTACAAGAGGTTCTCCGTTTTGATTCTCAGCTGGGGTGCCTTCTGTGCGGAGTCTGCATGTCCTCCCTGTGGTCGCGTGGGTTTCCTCCGGTTGCTCTGGTTTCCTCCCACATCCCAAAGACATGCAGTAGGTGGATTGGACACTCTAAATTGGCCCAAGGTGTGAGTGTGTGCGTGTGTGTGCCTTCTGTGGAAGGTTGGGCGCCGGGCTGGCAACTCGACACTGTAAAACTCCACTGCCAATCATGAGCAGACAGGTGATCCGCTGTGGCGATCCCTAACTGGGAAAAGCCGAAAGAAGAAGAATTACACACAAACACATCAGGATGGATGACTGAAATATTAAACTTAGCAAACTAACTGACTAACTACTGCATGTGCTTTCATTTCGGCTGCTCACTCAAAATGGCACTTTTGAATGCACGTGCTCAGTACTATTATGCACATGCTCACTGAATGGAATGGCTCTTAAAGGAACAACACACACTCTGATTCTGATCTACAATCTCCAAGCACGAGGAGCGAAACAAACACACACAAAACTGGGTAGCAGCATAAGATTAATGAACTAGAAGGACTTGCTGCTGAAGTAGTTTGGCAAGCCATTAAAAAAGAAGTTATGTCCCTACCATAACGTTCCATGTTAGTTGTCTTCATCTCGCCTTCTTTCTTGCTGGTTGGGGATTGGAGCCGATTCTCGGCTCTGACTCAGCCATCTTCATAGGTTCATAGGTTCATAGGTTTATACTAGGCTATCTGCCCTAAGGCATTTATAAGCCTAGCCCAAATTATTGTGGCTTACGCCACCCCTTATATGAAAAAATACTGTGCCCATTAGTTTGTTGTGCCTCTGTCCAGCAGTGACCCAGAGATGATTCCCGGGGTAAACCTATGATCTCCCATCCACAGGTCTAGATTTCTCTTGAACAGAGTCAGCGAGGTGCTCTGCCTCACATGGACCGGGATTTTATTCCACAGCATAGGGAGTCTCTGAGTGATAAATCTATCCCTCCAGCACGTCCTATTTATATCCGTGCTAAGGTTTAAGTCGCTTGCTCTAGTGGTTTTGGTGGATTTGGATTTTTTGAGGTGGAGCATGTCCATTAATTCCGGGTTGGACATGGCCTTGTATGTCAGGCACATGTCACCTCTGAGCAGACGGTATGCGACTGAATAGAGCTGGAGTTTCTTCAATCTGGCAGCATATGACAGATTTTGGAGTCCCTTTATCCTTTTGGTGAGGAACTTTTGGGGTCTCTCCAATTGCTGCAGATGTCGGGTGAGATACATCCCGAATGGGGCATTGTACTCGATCATTGGTCTGATAAGTGAAGAGTACAGGGGAACAATGACCTCACTAGATCTGGATGTGAATCCCTTCATGATCAGGTGGGCAATGTAGAAGGTCTTTCTAACCACTTTAGCAATGTGAGTGTCAAAGAAAGGCCACTGTCAACCTGGGTCCCCAGGTCCCTGATAACCTCTTCTGTGCTTAGTGGATTGCCACCTATATGGTAGCTTGGGGTTACCTTGTTTTTCCCGAAGGGTATGACTATACATTTTTGGCGTTTAACTTCAGGCCATGGCTCTGGCACCAGCTATCTGTTTCCGTGAGTCCCTTCTGAAGGATATCAGTGTCCGATGCACTTTCCACTATGGCGCCCAGTTTGCAGTCATCTGCAAACTTTGTCAGCCAAAGTCCTCCCATGTTGGCCTGTACTTCTGAGAAGTAGATGCCAAACAATAGGGGCCAAGGACCGAGCCCTGTGGGACACCACTTGTGACCGGCTTGGAGTCTGACACAGCGCCAGCAACTCTAACCCTGTGGGTTCTGTCCTTAAGCCAGTTTGCAACCCATCTTGTGACATATGGGTTTACATTTAAGCTGGTAAGTTTTTCTACAATACCGAGTGGGGTATTGTGTCGAAAGCCTTTGCAAGGTCAAGGTAGGCTGTATGGACTGCCTTTCCTCATCAATGGCCTTGGTGACTATTTGAAGAAGTCGACCAAGTTCAAAAGGCATGATCTTCCCTTGACAAAGCCAAACTGGGTCGGGTCCAATGTCTGCAAGTCCCTATATCTTTATTTATGAGCTCCATTATGATCCTCTCCATAGCTTTGCAGACTAGACTTGTTAAGCTTATGGGCGGTAATTACCAGGGTCCGTAGAGGCCACCTTTGTGGAGTGGGACCACAGTTGCCGTCGCCACTCCTTGGGCACGTATCCTGTGGTAAGGCTGAGATTAAACAGCTGCCTTATGTGCGGGTTTAATTCCTCATTTAGCTCGTGTAGCACACAGCCGGGGACACCATCCGGTCCCATTGATGCTGTGTTTTTAGCTTTAGAGAGAGCAGCTTTCACCTGTGCATTTGAGATGTCCGGGAGGCTACACTCGGCTGGGATAGTTATCTCTCCTTTAGGGGGGGGAGGGGGGTGAAGTTTGCACTGAACCTGTCTGCCAGTATGTTGGCAATGTCTGTGGGTTCAGTGATTTTTGTATCATTTTGGACTAATTCTGAGCATATCTGTGAGTTTCCACCCAGGTTCCTAACATAGCTGAAAAAGGCCTTATGATTGTCCTTTGAATCCATGGCAATTTTTCTCTCAAAATTGGCCTTAGTTGATTTTATGAGTGCTCGTATTTTTTACTAATAATGATCAGCGGTGACTTCCCTTTTATGGATTTTGTTCTATCATGTAATAGCTTTCTCCTCTTATTGTAAAGTTTGTTAATGGCTGGGGTCCACCAGACTGGACGTTTGCCCTTTGTGGAAAGAGTCTTGGTTTTATTTGGGATTGCCTGATCCATGCAGTCCTGGAGGTGTTCATAGAAGGCATTTGTAAGGGCTTCCGCAGCTTGGGTTGTAGTTTCCTCTGACTCAGGGGCCTTGAAGGATACCACACCAGTCTTGAGTAGTGTGAAGTTTGCTTTAGAAGTTCTTCACTATGGTCTTTTTGTTTGGGGTGGGGGGGATGTGGATTTCCAGTGAGATTAGTTTATGATCAGATCTCACCAATGAGGGATATACTTCGGTGTGGAGCATTTTGTCCCCATGTTTGTGACAATGAGATCTAGTATATTTTCTCCTCTCGTGGGAACAGTGACTAGCTGTTCCATGGCATTTGAATTTATGAACTCCAGGAACCGTTGGGCTAGAAAGTTAGGGCTTGAGTAATGTTCCCAGTCTATATTCGGGTAGTTGAAGTCACCCAATATGATGGTGTTTGGAGATACATTTATACCCTCCAGTGTCTTCAGGAAGGCTGTGTGGGGTTCCTGAGTTTGAGAGGGTGGCCTCTAGCATGCTACAATTTGTAGAGCAGTTTTGCCTATTGTTAGTTGCACCTGGATGGTTTCCGGAGCTTCATGCATTGCCACCAACCTGGAGGTGTGAGTATCCTTTATGAATATGGATACACTCCTCCTTTTGTGGAGTGGTCCGGGTTTTGGGGCCGGAACGCATGATATGAGGTAAAACCTAATAGTGCCGGGGTGCTCTCAGGAGCCTTGAACCAGATTTCAGTTACAGCACAGACATCGATGTTCTCCATACTGAGAAGGGCCTCGAGTGCGTGCATTTTGAGATTTAGACTTCTGGCATTGAGCAGCATTACCCTCAATTTCTTCCCATTTTTGTTTTCTAGGGTGGTAGGTTTAGAATTTGAGCCTTGCCTAAAAAGGCACTATGGGGTGGCAAGAGCCTTAGCCAATATCCGGAATCCCAGGGTGACAGGTGCAAGCCGTCCCTTACTTGAAGCAGCATGGCTTGTCAAGCATGTCATCCCAGGCAGACAGACACTGGATCCCCTTTGAATGACACCAGACATTAAGCCAATTGTTAAAGCTGATCATCTTGTCTCTATATTGTGGCATCATTCTTGGTGAAGGAAGGATACTGCTCAGGGTTAGGGTCATACCTGCCTGGGCTACATAATCAGAGAGCTCCTCTATGTCTCTTTTCATGCAGTCCAGGGAGGTATGTCTCAGGTCGTTCACACCAGCATGGACAATGACTGTGTCATATTTGTACTTGCTGTGGAGTGACCCAAGTGCTTGTGTTATGTGGCGGATTCTAGCGCCCGATAGGCAGCTTACTGTGACCCTCTCCTTGTTCAGCCTGGTGAGTGGGACGTCAGTGTGTCTGACTATGGAGTCACCTATGACAAGTATGTTTGGTGTTGTATTTGGCCTTAAGGGCTGTGACTGCTTTGCACACTGCTTTTGTGGTTTATGTGTTGCTTGTGGGGAGTCTTGAGGTAGCAGTTGTTTGGGTGTCTGCTTTGGAGGCCTCTGCTGTTTAGGTAAATTTTTACTCAGAGCCTCCGAGTATGTCTTTGTGTGTTTATGTGTTTGATTCAGTGGAGTGGTAGCATTATGTGAGGCTGGTTTTGTGGTGTGTGTAGTTGCCTTCTCCTCCTGTCTGGTCTTGCCAGTCCTGAGTTGAGAGAGCTCAGCCTCCAGTTTGGCTAAATAGCTGCATCTCTCAAGTATTTGTGTTATGTGGGAGGAGGAGAGGGTTGTCTGTGTACATGAGGCAGTTATAACATTGCCTCAAGATTCCCAGATTCACCAGCTGGACCGGAGAGGAGATTGACAACTGACCTTTGGACATGCTAGAATAATATTGGGAAATCCTTAATTGAAAACAAGGGCCAGTGGGGAGTGAGGGTGTAGTGCTTTTAATTTTTAGTGCTGACTTATATAATTGCTTTAGTGAGCAAGTGCCAGGTAACTTGAGTGCAATGTGATACAAGTAACTAAATGCAAAAACGACAAACAGTAACTTTCTTTCAAGTGAAACAAGGAAATAAGTACAGTAAGCAATGCAGATATCACTAGTGATCCACAGAAGCGCTGAGAAGTTGCGTATTAGGTGAATTAGCTTCCAGGGAAATAACAAGCAAACAAACAACAAGTATATAAACAAAGCTAGATTCAGTAGGCCTGGATCTAGTCTATGCTAGAGCAAACAAGGTGAACCAATTTCAGTAAGATACAGTTCAAATATTCAGGCACCATAAACCTTTAACCAGAAAATTCCCAGCTCAGAAGGGCAGAGTCCAGCCTCTTCTCCCACAAGAGTGCAGTCCACGAACCTTCTTAATGTAAAATAACTGGCCTGAAGCCCAAGTGCCTAAACCAGAACTAATACACTTGGACACTGGGCTCTCAATCAGCAGTTCCCAACTTAGAAGGATGAAAGCTACCTGTCCTGCCACCACAGTGCTTGCCACAAACCTTCCTAATGTAAAACAACTGGTCTGAAGCCCAAGTGCTTAATCCAAAAGACTTGAATGATAGCTACACTTTAATCAAGTTACAACCAAGCAGTAATAAATACCATTGAATACTTTAGAGAATGTCTGGATTAGTGCTCAAGTTACACAAACAAAGCTAGATCCAGCAGGCCCGAATCCAGTCTATGCCACAGCAAACAAGGCGCACCAACTTCAGTAAGAAACAGTTCAGATATGCATGCACTATAAGCCTTTAACCAGAAATTCCCAGCTCAGAAGGGCAGAGTCCAGCCTCTCCTCCCACAAGAGTGCAGACCACGAACCCTCTTAATGTAAAATAACTGGCTTGAAAGCCCAAGTGCTTAAACCAGAATTAATACACTTTTAGAATAACAGACACTGAGCCCTCAATCAGCAGTTCTCAACCTAGAAGGATGTAAGCTACCTGTTCTGCCACAACAGTGCAGACCACAAACCTCTCAGTGCAAAACAACTAACTGGTCCGAAGCCCAAGTGTTTAAACCAAAAGGCTTAGAATGAGTTACACCAAGCAGTAATAAATACAATTGAGTATTTTAAGATGATGCAAAAGTAAAAGAAGTAGGTAAAAACACAAGTACAGTAAAAGCAGATGAAATTTTTTTTTTTTTTTTTTTTTTTTCTGAACAAGTGCTGAGATCAAAGAAACAGATTTGAGTGCTGAAACTAGAAAACTGGCTAGTTACAAGAAAAAAAACAAGCTAGAAGGCTTCCCTCAAACACAGAAGGGCTTGGGGCTCAGAAGCCTACAAATAGTCTGTACCACTTAACAAGAAAGGCAGGAAATAAGCTTAATTTTTTTTTTTTTTCTATTTCCCAGATGCTCTCTTTGTACACAGTAGGAGTGCCTGAAATCAGAATATGATCTCACTGCACTCAGTTGAGTGAGCAAATGAGATGGGCCCAGAGGCAGGCTGAGGGCGGGCAGTTTCAATGCCACTAAGATTAACACCAAAACAAAAACAGGGCGGGTGGGTGGGAATAACTGAAGAGCAGAATAACCAGTTAAAAATTCCTTCAACACTCCTTCATACACAGTTTAAATCAATTTAAATACTGTATTTTTTAAAAGAAAAAGTGCATAAAAAGGTACTTAAATTCTCTTATACGTCCAGTTGAATATAACCGAGTTCTTAGCTTGCCAAGCTGAAGTTTTAAAGCAGGAATTATTTCACATGCACCAGTTTAAATATGCAAGGACAGGAAATCACTGAATGTGGCTACCACCACACCTGTAATTACTAGCAAATAACAAAATTCAGCCAACACTAGCTTTTAGTTCAAGTTACTGAAGAGCAGAATAACCAGTTAAAAATTCCTTCAACACTCCTTCATACACAGTTTAAATCAATTTAAATACTGTATTTTTAAAAGAAAAAGTGCATAAAAAGGTACTTAAAATCTCTTATCTGTCCAGTTGAATATAACCAAGTTCTTAGCTTGCCAAGCTGAAGTTTTAAAGCAGGAATTATTTCACATGCACCAGTTTAAATATGCAAGGACAGGAAATCACTGAATGTGGCTACCCCACACCTGTAATTACTAGCAAATAACAAAATTCAGCCAACACTAGCTTTTAGTTCAAGTTACTGAAGAGCAGAATAACCAGTTAAAAATTCCTTCAACACTCCTTCATACACAGTTTAAATCAATTTAAATACTGTATTTTTAAAAGAAAAAGTGCATAAAAGGTACTTAAATTCTCTTATACGTCCAGTTGAATATAACCAAGTTCTTAGCTTGCCAAGCTGAAGTTTTAAAGCAGGAATTATTTCACATGCACCAGTTTAAATATGCAAGGACAGGAAATCACTGAATGTGGCTACCCCACACCTGTAATTACTAGCAAATAACAAAATTCAGCCAACACTAGCTTTTAGTTCAAGTTACTGAAGAGCAGAATAACCAGTTAAAAATTCCTTCAACACTCCTTCATACACAGTTTAAATCAATTTAAATACTGTATTTTTAAAAGAAAAAGTGCATAAAAGGTACTTAAATTCTCTTATACGTCCAGTTGAATATAACCAAGTTCTTAGCTTGCCAAGCTGAAGTTTTAAAGCAGGAATTATTTCACATGCACCAGTTTAAATATGCAAGGACAGGAAATCACTGAATGTGGCTACCCCACACCTGTAATTACTAGCAAATAACAAAATTCAGCCAACACTAGCTTTTAGTTCAAGTTACTGAAGAGCAGAATAACCAGTTAAAAATTCCTTCAACACTCCTTCATACACAGTTTAAATCAATTTAAATACTGTATTTTTAAAAGAAAAAGTGCATAAAAGGTACTTAAATTCTCTTATACGTCCAGTTGAATATAACCAAGTTCTTAGCTTGCCAAGCTGAAGTTTTAAAGCAGGAATTATTTCACATGCACCAGTTTAAATATGCAAGGACAGGAAATCACTGAATGTGGCTACCCCACACCTGTAATTACTAGCAAATAACAAAATTCAGCCAACACTAGCTTTTAGTTCAAGTTACTGAAGAGCAGAATAACCAGTTAAAAATTCCTTCAACACTCCTTCATACACAGTTTAAATCAATTTAAATACTGTATTTTTAAAAGAAAAAGTGCATAAAAGGTACTTAAATTCTCTTATACGTCCAGTTGAATATAACCAAGTTCTTAGCTTGCCAAGCTGAAGTTTTAAAGCAGGAATTATTTCACATGCACCAGTTTAAATATGCAAGGACAGGAAATCACTGAATGTGGCTACCCCACACCTGTAATTACTAGCAAATAACAAAATTCAGCCAACACTAGCTTTTAGTTCAAGTTACTGAAGAGCAGAATAACCAGTTAAAAATTCCTTCAACACTCCTTCATACACAGTTTAAATCAATTTAAATACTGTATTTTTAAAAGAAAAGTGCATAAAAGGTACTTAAATTCTCTTATACGTCCAGTTGAATATAACCAAGTTCTTAGCTTGCCAAGCTGAAGTTTTAAAGCAGGAATTATTTCACATGCACCAGTTTAAATATGCAAGGACAGGAAATCACTGAATGTGGCTACCCCACACCTGTAATTACTAGCAAATAACAAAATTCAGCCAACACTAGCTTTTAGTTCAAGTTACTGAAGAGCAGAATAACCAGTTAAAAATTCCTTCAACACTCCTTCATACACAGTTTAAATCAATTTAAATACTGTATTTTTAAAAGAAAAAGTGCATAAAAGGTACTTAAATTCTCTTATCGTCCAGTTGAATATAACCAAGTTCTTAGCTTGCCAAGCTGAAGTTTTAAAGCAGGAATTATTTCACATGCACCAGTTTAAATATGCAAGGACAGGAAATCACTGAATGTGGCTACCCCACACCTGTAATTACTAGCAAATAACAAAATTCAGCCAACACTAGCTTTTAGTTCAAGTTACTGAAGAGCAGAATAACCAGTTAAAAATTCCTTCAACACTCCTTCATACACAGTTTAAATCAATTTAAATACTGTATTTTTAAAAGAAAAAGTGCATAAAAGGTACTTAAATTCTCTTATACGTCCAGTTGAATATAACCAAGTTCTTAGCTTGCCAAGCTGAAGTTTTAAAGCAGGAATTATTTCACATGCACCAGTTTAAATATGCAAGGACAGGAAATCACTGAATGTGGCTACCCCCACACCTGTAATTACTAGCAAATAACAAAATTCAGCCAACACTAGCTTTTAGTTCAAGTTACTGAAGAGCAGAATAACCAGTTAAAAATTCCTTCAACACTCCTTCATACACAGTTTAAATCAATTTAAATACTGTATTTTTTAAAAGAAAAAGTGCATAAAAAGGTACTTAAATTCTCTTATACGTCCAGTTGAATATAACCAAGTTCTTAGCTTGCCAAGCTGAAGTTTTAAAGCTGTTTACTGGCTCGAGGCTACCTCTTATCCCATAATGCCTAGCGATAGCTACCCAGATCTCGTTTGAAATAGCTAACTCCAGACATAACAAGAGAATAAACCAGTGAAAAGAACTGGTTGACTTATACCTCTCATATCCTCTAAATTAATAGAGGGAAACAAAGAATACTCAGCCAGTGAAAACAGACTCCTCTCGATCCACTAGGACAGGGGGACGGAGGGCTGGACGCAAGAAAGAAGGCAAGATGAAGTCAACTAACATGGAACGTTATGGTAGGTACATAACTTCTTTATGTTAAGTTGTCTATCTCGCCTTCATTCTTGCTAGTTGGGACAGCGTCCCTAGCACCTAAAATCATGGCTGGCTCAGTGGAACAGACTCTTCAGAACAGTGGAACCAAAATCAACTCTGCTTTGGGAGACCATATCCACCTTGTAATGAGAAATAAAGGTATGAGGATTTGCCCACGTAGCAGCTGCATATATGGAATCCATGGGCAACCTAGACTGGAAAGCTACAGAGGTGGCTAATGCCGTAGTAGAATGGGATAGCCATCTTGATAAAGTAACCTTGGAAACTCGGAGACCTTGTTTGTTTAAGGCATAAGACAGAAACAAATGGTCTTATTTTGTTATTTCTTTAGTTCTGTGAAGGTAACGCAATTGCCTGTGCACATCCAATTGGTGAAGTTTGTACTCTGCCTTGTTGCTATGATTGGAGAAGAAAATGGGGAGATCTATAGATTGATTTATATTATGTTCAGAGCAGACTTTGGGAAGAAACAAAGGATTTGTCCTCAGAGAAACTCTATCCCTATGAAAAACCAGATAAGGGGGATGGACACATAGTGCCTGTAGTTCTGAGACTCATCTGGCTGAAGTAATAGCAACCAGAAAGAGTGTTTTCCAAGAGAGAACTTTGATGGAGCATGATGCCGCTGGTTCAAAAGGAGGCAAAATTAAGGACGTTAGGACTAGAGTAAGGTCCCAGGGAGGAGGGCGGGTCTCTCACTAGAGGTCTAAGAAGAGATGTCCCTCTCAAAAAGGCTTTACAGAGCTTGTGAGACATGATGCTTGAATTCTGTAACCCAATGTGAAAATTAGAAATGGCTGCTAATTGCATCCTAATGGTAGCGGAAGCAGCTCCAGAGTGAAACAGTTGTGCTAGGAACTCTAGGATCTCATGGACTGAGGCTGAGAAGGGATCCACATTCCTAGACTCAGCCCAATAAGAAAAACGTTTCCATTTGCTAGCATAAGTCCTGGTGATGGACTTATATGAGGAAATGATAATCTCACGGACTGTTGGGGAAATGCTAGGGAGCTTGGCTAAGGTTGGAAGTGGAGCAACCAAGCTGTGAGCTGAAGAGTCTGAAGGGACTGATGCAATCCGCCTGACTGATGAACCAGTAGATCTGGAATCGGGTTCAGAGTCCAGGGCTTATCGAGAAGATAGAGGTGTAGGAACGGAAACCAAATATGTTGAGGCCAGTAGGGAGCAATGAAGATCATTTTGCAACCCAACGACTTTGCTTTCTGTATGAGTCTTGGTATAAGGGGAAAGGGAGGAAATGCATAAAGGAGTCCCTGAGGCCAATCGTGGACTAGAGTGTCCCTGGATAGGTGACCTGGAAGCGGAAGGAGGGAGAAGTAGTTGCTGCATTTGCTGTTGAATGGGATGGCAAAAAGATCACAGCAAGGCTGTCCCCATTTGCGGAAGATCAGGTCCACAACTTCCTGATTCAGAGACCACTCAAGGGGCATGAGGATAGCTCTGCTGAGCCTGTCTGCTATGACGTTGGATCTCCCAGGGATGTGCGTCACAATTAGAAAACATTGGGAGGAAATTGCCCACTGCCACAGTCTGAGTGCTTCTCGACACAAGGGGTAAGATTTGGTCCCGCCCTGTTTGTTGATGTACCACACTACTGACATATTGTCTGTTAGGATTGCAATGGTCCCGGAAGGAAGAGAGTCTTGAAGGGCTTGCAACACTAGGAGCACAGCTCTCATCTCTAGGACATTTATGTGCAGATGGTACTCGTGAGGTTGCCAAGTGCCTTGGACTGTCCTTCCCAGATAACCCCCCCCACCCTATCAAGGAGGCATCTGTGGTCACTGTGGCTACCGGAGGGGGCTGAATGAAGGGTCTGCTCTGAGTCACTAGTGGGGAAACCATCCACCAGGAAAGGTGCATTTTGCATGCTTCTGCAACCATGATCATGTGAGACATGGGTAGCTCTTGGAAAGACCACTGTGTGAAAAGACGCCACTGAAGAATCCTCATACGGAAGCATGCCAATGGAAGAAGGAGGATGGCAGCTGCCATGGAGCCTAGAGTTTGAAGGACATATTTGACTTATATCTTTTTGCTCTGCATTAGAACTTGCACTTGTTGACGAATAGTGGACACTCTTTCCAGTGGTAACCTTGCGAACATTTCCTTTGTGTTTAATTCTGCTCCTATGTAAGTGATAGACTGAGAGGGCAACAAGGAAGATTTTTCGAAATTTATGGTAATACCTAGCTGGGTGCAAAAAGTGATTGTGTAATCCCATGCTTGTAGGAGTTGATGCCTGGTGGTAGCAGTGAGGAGCCAGTCTTCTAGATATGGAAACACCTGGAATCCTTGACATCTCAGGTGAACCATGACCACTGCCATACATTTGGTGAATACCCTGGGGGCTGTGGGGAGACCAAAGGGCAGAGCTTTGAACTGGTAATGACTGGCCCCCACCTGAAAGCGAAGAAATCTTCTGGAACGTCTGGCCATCTTGATATGGTAGTACGCATCCTGAAGATCTATTGAGCACATCCAATTGTCCTGACCCAGAAAGGGTAGAATGGACTGTAGCGTGACCATCCAAAACTTTGTTCTTTGTACAGATCTGTTTAATCTGCTGAAATCCAGAATGGGTCTCCAGTCCCCTGTCTTTTTTGGTACTAAAAAGAACCTTGAGTAAATTCTGGATCTGAGCTGGTCTGCGGGGACCTCTTGGATAGCTCTTTTTCTTAGCAGTTTTGAAACTTCTATAACTGCTTGCTCCCTCAGATTGGGTGGAACATCTGGAAGGGCCTTCTTTGACTGTAAGAGGGTTTGATGGAAGGGAATTTTGTAACCTCCGGATATAATGGACAGTACCCAGCTGTCTCTTATTAAATTTTGCCAGGCTTTTGGGTACAGCGAAAGTCTTCCCCCGACTGCCTCCATAGGTGAGCAGCTAGACAACCTTTCAGGGATGCTGGAAGGCCTTGTCAGAGAAGGATTCTCTGTTGCCCTGGTTCTGCGGACCCCCTCTGCCACGAGGGTGGCATCTTTTATTGTTGTTTCTCCCTCTGCATCTGGAGGAAAAATCACTACGTGTGTCAGGCAAGGCTCCCTGAAATTTGCGGAACCACATCTTCCCACTCTTCTGACCCTTGGGGAAGGGTCTAGAGGGAATGGAAAAGCAGACTCCCATGGTAGAGAGAGTATTGTCCTCTTGCTCACACCTAGTCAAAGTGTCTTTCACCTGTGGCCTAAAGAGAAAGGAGCCATCAAAGGGATTGTTGCTGAAGGACGCTTGAAAGGGTTCAGCAAAATTACACAGCCGCATCCAAGCATGCCTCCTGAGGGCCACAGCAGGAAATTTGGAATGTTTGGAAGCAAGTTAGTTATTGTCTTCAGATTTCAATGAATAGTGGACGACATATCTTGCTACTTAAATCAAGTGACCTATTTCTAATTAGTTATTTAGTGGAGTTGACAATGCATAGACTGATGGAGGAGGACTAATTAAATATTAAAAATACACCTTATAAAGTGGTGCATGAATGATTAGAGAACAAATTAAACACCATTAAATTAGGTTATGTAGTAGAAACTTTTCTGATACACTCACTGATGAGTAGGATATTGTGTTACTATGCAAGGAAAATGCCCAGGATTCAGAAACCCTTTCAGCCATGAGTAGTAACCTGTGGTAAAAAGGACCTGTTAGCATGGTCATGGCAATGATTCAGAGATTCAGAGAAACAACAGCCACAATGAGGAAAGACCTCATTATCAGCAAATGTGCATGTCTCTAAATTGCCTTCTTGAATTCCACAAGCATTAATAGGCCCTATTCTGCTGCCTTTGTAGTAATCACCACTGTTAGTGAATACAACATGTTTGTACATACACACCACTCATTCACGCATCTAAATACACACACACATGCACACACACATGCACACACACACACACACACACACACACACACACACACACACACACACACACACACTCACAACCATATCTATTAACTGTCCTAAAGTTTAAAGAATGTCCCAGATATGGCCTCTAATTTCTCCCCATCACTCATAAATTACAAATGATCACACTTAGTGAATAAAGCCAGTCATTACAGTTTCATTCTTATTGTTCAGAAACTGTATCATGTTGTAAAATATGTTATGTTATTAGCTGTTTATGTGGATTAGAATAATATTTATAAAGCTTCCCTGTGGTCCTTTAGTGTTCCCACCAGGCTTGGTCTAAAGCATTAAGCATGGCCTCCATATATCATGGACTACTACATTCTGTCAATAATGTTAGATGTAAGACTTTCATACTTTTCTTTCTCCTAATATGCCTTATACTGAAACCTTGAGTTCTATTAACTTTTTAAGTAGATTATGGTAATTAATGAGTGTCTCATTTCCCACTATATGTTTTTTCTGCTGCAATGTATGTTGCTCTATTAACTTTTGAAGTGGCCAGGGTGTCTTATAGCCACCACCCCTCTACTTAGCCCCCTACTGAAGACCACCCATGAAGACAGACATACACACATACAAACACACCCCCTCACACAAGCACACACACACACACACACACACACACACACACACACGCCGCGCGCGCGCACACACTCAGCAGGCACCAATCAAACCTCTGCATGCACTCGCACATAGACCACACACATACATACATAGACACACAGACACACACACACACACACACACACACACACACACACACACACACACACACACACACACACACACACACACACATACATACACACACACACTCTCACAGTTCCCCATAACTACCTGTCAACTAAGAGTCCTGGCACTTATACCTAATACAATCACACCAACTAAAAGTAATGGATGAAAACATACTTTTGGCTAAGTTAGTTAACACAGGTGGCAGTAAGGATTTTCACAGCCAAGTGGTTTATGAATCACTCGTCTTCATAAAGCAGATACCACAGGCATTTCTGGAGGAAAAGCACGTCACTAATTATCATAATCCTTGCAATGCCTCATTAGCATTTGCTGTAGGCCAGAAAGCTATCCCATAGTGGTGCTGCACCTCTTCAAGGTAAGTGGTATTGTAGGGCTGTCTACAAATGGGAAATCAGTAATAAAAAGGGTTTACTGTTGACAGTAACCTTACTGAATCCTGGACTGCATCTTAAGGGATGTTGACTAGTACCTAATTCCATGTGGCCAATTCTGGATGTGCTGCTTTTGGATGTCTTTTATGGTGGATTGAATTAGGATTGGAATAATAAGCATAGCTTCTATGCGTAACACAAATATTGAAAAAACAGACACAAAATGTGGGGTGGAAAGGATGAAATTATGAAAGAAAACTGGAATATCAATATGAAACACAGGCAACTGCTTGCCTGGTGAAAATGCAAACTTAATACATCTACGAAAAATGAAAAAAAGAAAAAAAAATGATATTAGAAGCATGGGGACTGTGGAAAGGGATGTTGCATAGTCTTATTAGATAGACAAACATCAGGCAAACTATCATGAGAAGGCATTAATATATCTGGAGGGAGAATAAGTAGAGGAGAAGGTATTATGGGTGGAAAATTAGAAAAATCTAAATTGTTCTAGATTCAGTCAGTGAAAACTCATCTGTGCCACTACTACAGTTTCTGGAAATGTTGCCATCTTTGCAAAGAGATAAATGACATTCATATGTGGGCAATGCAATGATGGATAAACAATATCAGAAGCCATATAAAGACCAAAACCTCCTGACATGTGCACTCTTGAAGAAAGTGAACATACTGATACAACAAATAAATTATTATACATTATTTTGAGGGAATTATTAAAGTCCTATAGAGTGCTGTATATCAAAAAGATTGTGTGTGTGTGTGTGTGTGTGTGAGAGAGAGAGAGAGAGAGAGAGAGAGAGAGAGAGTGGAATGTTATGAAAACCAAAGGCCAAGTATGAGTGTATATGTATACAGGTTACAGGAAATCAGAGGAAGTGTTCTTTTTAAACCTAAAAAGTAGTGGATGTCAGGAAAAAAAATGATGGCTGTGCTCTAAACATAGCAGTAATGTACATTAACAGTGTTATTTGGAATAAATAACACTGTAATTTGTGGGAAGTTCTGATTTTCCCTGAAAATTCTTGGTTCTGAGGTTACCTGAGAAGATCATGAGATTAAATGTATGGTCAAAAATGTAGTAAACTGAAATGTCATGAATGCGTAATATTACATGTCACACACGTTATAGAGTGTGAGATTGAGCTGGGAATGTAGATTATCATTAAGGTTCTGCAGCTTATTCAGCAGGTCAGAAAATGTGCAAATACCGTATTTCATGAGTTTGTCATGTGACATCAAGGATCGCTACACTGAGTTACTGTAACAGGCCTTAACAGCCATATAATACTTTCTGCAATAGTGCCATTAATTTTCGTTTGCTATTCTTACTTCTCATGTAATTAAAACTACATTTCTTTGTAGACAGTGATGACAGGACTTAGAAATCAACCTGATCTATTGTAGCAAAATCTGAGTCACGCTGCAGCTTCCTGCCTAGAAACAGCCAAGAGCAACTAAGAAACTAATCTAAGCAACATCTTTATACTGTCCTTGCTGATCAACCTTCGAAGAAATTTATATTCAGGTTCAGTACTGTTACATTTGCTCTTTGCTTGCATGTGTTATAGCTTTCTAGTCAGCACACTGCAGTGGTTTAAGAATATCTGAGTAATAATTCAATCCAAAAATGACGTATTCAAAATCACTTTTAAAACCATAATCCTTTAGTTCAAAACATTAAAAGTTGCTCTGTTCTGTATTTCTATTTCCTTGAATCACTGATAATAAATTCAGTAACTTTCAAAGGACAACCAATTAACAGTTTCATCCCTGTGCTTCAATGTATTCCCCTGGTGAACTGGCCTCCAACTGAATGAATGGAAATAACAGCAAAATAGCATCACGCACTCTAAAGTATTTAAATGAAGGCTGCAGCTACCAGGAAGTAGTGCAGCTGATAAAGGACAATATTATCAAAAGATGTTTCTTCAAAATACATTGAACAGACTTAGTTTAATGAAATATCAGACTAAATGCAATATGACATGGCTGAATGACCGAAGTGCTGAAATCAGATTTACAGCTGGGGCTTCAGCTGGGATTAATTTAGGGTTTAGAGCCATTTCAATGTTAAGGATCAGAGTTAAGGTCAGTGGAGTTAAAGGGTGTAGTTCTAAATGTCACGTGGCTGGAGTGGAGTAATTTTACAGTATTTAAAATTATATGTGTGATTATTTGGTTATTTATTTATTTTGTGTGTATTTTATTAAATATGATTCTTCCTGAGTTGATAGTTTGGGTTAATATTATTTAACTGTGAGTAAGCATTAGAGTTGCATTTGGTAAGTTATCAAAACATAGCCAGATTTTACTGCTTCATAGTGGCCTGCGTATTGATAAATTTCAAGAAGTATAACCTCTATAGAAGCTAGAAACTTTTACTATGATTCTGTTATGGATCTTTTGATAGATGTCTTGAATGTCTGACAGAGAATACCTGAAGTAGCAGCCAATCAGCAACTGGTAGGAGCAATGTGTGTGTGTGTGTGTGTGTGTGTGTGTGTGTGTGTGTGTGTGTGTGTGTGTGTATGAGTGGGAAGTAAAATGAAGTGTATGTATAATTTGTTTTACTACTGTTATTTATCAGGATTGTTCCAAAGGGAAATCTGCTCTGCTGTGCGTGTATCTCTTAGACAGAGTGAGAGAAATAGACAAGCACGTTGTTTTATTTATTTATTTATTTGAAGTTTGTTTGCCAGGATAGTCCATTTGGTCACAAGAAGCCCATTTTCAATGGAGTCCTGGGAGAAAAACTCCAGAAAATTACAAATAAATAGTACACAGTGCATATATACATTACAGATTATCTCACAGGAATATAAAGTAAATATGATAAGAAATGGTTAACAATGCATCAGTATAGTTCATTAAACAGCAATAAAAAAAACACTTTTTTATACAAAAGTAGCAGCATAGGCTAACTGTTAAGTAGTTGGTCAAATAGTTCAACAGAGCTGTTGAACTATTGGAGGCAGTGATAGCGTATTTTGTTCTAGGAGAGTAGGAAGTGGTATTAGAAGGATTAGGTAGGATCGCAACAGGAGCACTTTCATTGTGAAGTTAGGTGTGTGTGCAACAAGGTTTTAAATGAGGAGAGACTGCTGGTGATGTAGATAGGAGATGGTAGAGAATTCCAGAGGCATGCAAGAGAGAAGGACATTAGGTGATTCCCAGCTGGAAGTGTGGGTTTGTGCAATTTAATTAGTTTTTGGGAATTAGATCTTAGAAGTCATTCTGGCTCATGCATTTCAAAGGTAGTGGCTATGGAGGGACAAAGAGAGGGGTTGTAAATGAGTTTGTTTGCTTGGGTGAGTTGGGTATAAGTGAGAAGGTTAGATAGCTCAAGTCAGTTTAGTTGGTGAAGAGAATTACAATGGTGAGAAATGGCTCTGTGACCTGCTGCAAATTTTGATATCTTGTTACAGCAAGAGGAGAGTTTTGTTTTGAGGGAGGATTGCAGGTTGGTGAGGACAGATGCACCATATAGGAGGGATAGGATGAGATAAGTATTGGCTAGTATAAGCCTGGTTGAGGGAGAGATATAACGATTATGGTGGTATAGCATACCAATATTTTTGTGGGGTTTTTTTTATATTTACTTGCAAATGTTTGTCGAATTTTAGTTGATCAACTATGAGTACTCCTAGTATTGTTTTTGCTAGTTATTATGAATGAGTGTTTATCTAGGGAGGAGGTTTTGGAGGTGGTGAATAACATAAGTTTAGTTTTGGTTGCATTAAGTGTCAGATGGTTGTCTAGCATCTGCTGCTCAGTAGAGGAGAAGGTGCTTTGGATAAGCTTATTTAGAGCAGGGATAGAAGGGGAGGAGCAGATAATGGTAGAATCGTCGGCATATCAGATGAGGCTGGAGTTTGGAATGGCTTGGTAGAATTCGTTAATGAATATACTGAATAGTAGGGGATCTAAAATGGAACCTTCGGGGACACCTGTGGGAGTATTAAGGAAGGGTGAAGTGGCTTTATTCCATTTGACTGCTTGTTGTCTTGTTGTGAGGTAGCTGGAGAACCACTTGGTATAGAAAGGGGATAGGTTTAGTTTGGAGAGTTTATTAGGAAGCAGGTTGTGGGAAATAGTTTCACACACCTTGGAGAGTTCATGGAGATGGGTGGACATGAAATGTCCGGAATCGCGGGCTTTGTTAATTGTTTCAAGGAAGGAGAGGAGGGCAGTGGAGGTGCTATGACCAGATCTAAATCCATGCTGTGTGGGGATAAGAAGCTGAGTGTTGATGAGATAGGGTAAGTGTTGTTGGTGGATGCATTTTTCAAGAAGCTTAGAAAAAGGGGATAAGATAGCAATAGGGCAGAAGTTTGGAATGTCATTATTATTGCCTCCTTTATGTAAAGGAATAATAAAGGCTTTCTTCCAGAGCTGGTGGGGGGGGGGGGGGCTGGCTTTTTGAGACAGAATGATTAATATGCTGATAGGGAGAGCAATGGCTTCTGTGGCTACTTTTAGGAAGTAGGAGGGAATTTCATCAGGAGCATTGGAACCAAGTTTTAATTTTAGGAGAAGTTTTTTTTTTTTTTTTTTTTTTATGGTGGATATAGAGATGGGATTGATAGAGAATGGTGGAGGGTGGAGGCAAGGGATGCTAGGGGATGAAAGGATGGGTGCAGGCTGAGGAGGGGTTTCAGAAGTGTTGGTGAAGGATGATATTAGCTTGCTTATGGACTTTATGAAGAAAGAGTTAAATTTGGTGGCTAAGTCCAAGTCAGAGGCATCTGTGTTACGGCAAGGGTTTTCTTTTTCTCCCGGGTTGAGGAGAGATGAGATTCCTTTCCAAAATAGTTTGGGATTGGTGTTGTGGTTGGTTTGGAGAGTGGAGAAATAGGCTTTGTGGTCTGTGGTAATACGTTTTTTTTTACTTTATTTCGTGTTTTTTTATATTCGTTACAGGTGATAGTGGTTTTATTTTTTATGGTAACATGTCCAGGCTTTGTCACGGAGTCACATAGTAGCTGAGGTGTTTTTGGTTAACCAGGGTGCAGGGTTACTATTTGTACATTTTGTTTTTAGAGGGCCAAAGGAGTTGAGCAGGTTTGTGAAAGTAGAGTTAAGGTAGGAGAGAGTGTTATCTAGGGGAAGAGTCTTTATTGATTTCCAGTTTGTGCTTTTTAGTGCATTTGATAAGGTTTCAGAATTGAAAATTTTTAGGCAGTGAGTGGAAATATAGGTGTGAGTTAGTTGTATGGAAGAGGGGAGACAATGGGCAAAAGAGGGGAAGTGGTCAGCTAGTGGGTCTGGGAGAATACCACTATCAGAGATATAGTGAGGATGGGATATTAGAATCCAGTCTATTATACTTCCAGTAATGGAGTTCTTGGAAGGCCTGGTAGTGGAATTGATTAGTTGCATAAAGTTATATAAGTTAATATTGAGTGAGTTAGTGGGAGATTGGATTGCGGCCCAGTTTATGTTCACGTCCCCTAGGATTATGGTTTCATGAGTAATGTTGGTGGAGACCTAGGAGAAAATATCTTTAAGGGATGAGATATTGTCTCCAGGGGAAATATTGAGGGAGAGAACAAATATGAGTTTATGCTTGTTTAGGTGGAGTAGTGTTGGTATCATTTCTGTCTTGCTAAATTTGGGAAAAGGTTTGGTATAGGAGGTGACTAAGAGGGATGCTGAGTAAGGGAGTGCTACACCCCCCTTTTTTGTGTTCTGTCATTCCTTAACATGCGGTAGACAGGAGTTGTTAGTTCAGAATCCTATTTGTGGGGCTTAAGCCAGGTTTCTGAGATGGAGAGAATATCAAGCTGGTTATGTAGAAGCCAGGCATAAAGGTTTGGAATTTTGTTACATAGGCTCTGAGTATTTAGAGCTGATAAGTGGAGAGGTTTGCTTGCTACTTGGGGGCTGGGGTTGGGGGGCTGGATTCAATGTGGTGCAGGGGCCTGGGTTTGGGTGGATGTCCCTGGAGAGAAGGATAGAGATAAGATGATGGATGAGGTATTTGGTTTGTTTAGGGTGTAGCATATAGGTAGAGAGTTTTGTGAATATTAGACTAGTATAGCTGGGAACAGTGTTTTCAGAGTTAGGTAGGAGTCTATAGGGGTACAGCATGCTGGTGTTCAGGGGGTAGAGACTGGGAGATATAAGGTTAACAGTAAATGGGTACTTTGTAGAGGATAGGGTAGTGGTGTGAAATGGGGGGTGTGGTTTGCATTAGTAGGTTGGGTGATATAGTTTAGGTAAGTTAAGGTAATTAGAAGTATTATTTGAGTAAGTAGGGATAGAGGCTTGAGGGTCATGAGGTTGGTTTTAGGATGATAGTAAGGGGTGAGTTAAGTTGAGAAGTTAGTTTATTTGATTAAGAGATTATGGTTTAGGTTAATTGTTTGGTAGTTTTTCATGATAAGTAGTGTTTGGCAGTAAACTCTGAAGGGTAGGCTTACTTTAATGGGTGAACTGTGGGAGGGGATTTTGGTTGTATAATGGGTAGTTTGGATTGGATAGTGGAAGTGGTGGTAGTGGCTAGCTAAGTATAAGTGTAGAGGTACTGGGGGTGGGAGGAATTTGGGGGCAGGGTAGAGGAGCTGAGTGAGCCCACAGGGCAAACAGGGTGGGTAGAGCCAAGGGAAGGAAGAGTCAAGCTCAATGAACAAAAAAAAAAAAAAAAACAATCAATTAATTGGAAGGTAAGTTCAGAGGAAAGTATGCAAGGGCGGTAAGGGACATTCTAGCAGTGGTATAGGAAAAGGATTAGAGAGGTTCAGAAAGGTAAAGATGGCATCACCGGAAGGAAGGAAAAGGAAGGTAAAGTTAAAGAGTCTGGGGGAGGGGTTGGAATGAAAAGAAAGTGAAAGAAACTGGGGGAGGGGTTGGAGAGAGAGTGGAGATGGATGTCACAGTGGTCTAGCTGGTTGGAATCAGTACTGACAGGGCCAGGGCAGCAGTGTGAAACAGCACTGAAAATAACAGTCAGAAAGGAAGCAACTGTGAAAATCAGAGCTGAAGAGATAAAAAGAGAGCAAGCCAGATATGGAAATGTTGCAGATATAAATTTAAAAACAGGAGACAAGGGGTACAGAAGATGTACTAGGGGTTAAATAACACTCTAGAATGTGGCTGGCAAATTAAACCTACCTATATTGGAACTATTGAGAGTTAAAATAACATTAAACTAAAAGCTATCTGTACTATTGTTAGTTAAAACAACTAGGATATGGTAGGCTGCTGGCATTGTGCTGCCTTCTGGTGACCCAAGTAAGCTACTACAGACAGAAAAACTAGCCTGTGTGTATGTTCACCTGCCCTGTAGTAATACTTTAAATGATAAGGAGAAGTTCACTTTTAATGAAGCAGATAGTCTTAAAAACACATTCAAAGTGTGGATAAATTATAGTAGAAGGAACACCTACAGTTTAGCTAGAAAGTTGTGGTTTTTAGTTTGTTTTTGGAGCTGCTTCAGGCAGGTAACTTAAGCAGATTTATAACACTTTCACAAGGTATTTTAGTGGGCGAGTTTGTTGGGCAGGTAATGACCACAGAGTGCCACAGCTCCAAAGGCAAACCAAAACTTTAATATGTGAGTGCTTTCATTCACTCATATCAAATGAACTTCTTCAGACAAATTCAAACAGTAAAACTCCTCCTTATAGAACCATGAATTCACATGACCAATAAAATGCATTGCATCACAAGTTTAAAACTGGTTGTTAAAAGGCATATACATATTTATAAAAATATTTACATGTACTGTAAAAGAATTTTTAAGCACAAATTGAGCATTATTAATATATAAAAACAATCAAAAAGGTGCATCCATACAAACCTATAAGTACTTAAAATATTGTGTTATAAGAACATTCTATACTGAATTTCATAAATTCATTCAGCGTAATAAACTTTTAAGACTGAGTAAACAAATAATAGAGCACTGCTCATTAAGGCATGGATAACTATGCACATTTAAAGTAAGTTGCCACCATAACTCTTGTCTTTTGAGTAATAAGGATGTATGCCCACCTCTAGGGCTCTCCATCACCTGGTTGATTACCTTAAATTTAAAGTGGTGTCCAGGGTTGTCCCTAATGTGGTTTGCCAAAGCATTATTTTCTCTGTTTCTATTTATACTATAAGTGTGTTCGTAGATCCTTTCTTTGAACCTACAATTGGTTTTGTTGATATAAAACGCCAGGTAGAGTTGAATTCTTGCCAAATATACCATGCTTTTAGAGATACAGTCATATCAAACAGTGAGCAAAAAATGCCTATTAGCAATTGTATAGTCCCTACCTATATCTATGTATCTGCAATAGTTACATACTTCACATTTAACCATTCCTGGGTTCCTGTTGTACAATTTATGCTCTTTTTCCAATATATTTTTAAGTTAGCTTTTTTTCTATACACAGCTCTTGGTAGGGCGCCCAATTTAGATCTATGATCTATGTCTTCCATAAGGATACACCAGTTTTTTAACAGGGTGCCCCATATGGAGTCACCATAAGGTGCATATGTAGTAATCAGGCTGACAATATATCTGTTCTTATCAATATTGTTATTACTATGCATTGGCATATTTATGTCAGCGCTATTACCCACAGGGGTGGCAGGGCTAGCCATATGAGCTAATAAGGCTGGTAGTCCCATAATGGGTGAGTAGAGCTCCCCCTTCTTTTTATATGGACTTCTTTTATGAGTCCCTGCAGTAACACGTTTGGAGAGCCCCTTCTTTCAAACATTTTATGTACTTGTAGGTTTGTATGGATGCACCTTTTTGAAAGCGCTCACATATTTAAGTTTTGGCTTGCCTTTGGAGTTGTGGTCCTTTGTTACTTATTTTATTAGTGCTTTATTTGTTGTTTTTTTGATGACCACAGAGTGTTTAACCCGTTGGAATAAGAGTTGAGTTAGAAAGCTGTTAGGAGCCATTAACTCCTTCATAGTAATGCAATGTATATGTTTAGGACTGGAGCAGGGTATTGCTATGGTTAGCACACATAGATTCATAGGCAGGTATCAGGCTACTGCCCCTAGGGGCTACTTTGGGCCTAGACAGTTTCCTTCAGAGGTGAGAATCAAACCCTGTACCTTGTGTCTGACAGGTAAACACTTTAACCATTATGCCAAAGACCAATCTCAAAAAATGTGTCAAATGAGCCAGTCAGGAGTCATACCTACACTCTTCTGAGTCGTAAATAACCATATGTTTTGTGATTCACTTATGAAGTCATTCAGTGTTTCATGATTCTCTGTTTTTTGTTCTATCATTTGTGATTCTTTTGTGTTTTCTACCTTTCATGATACTCATGTATATATCTAACTATATATATATATATATATATATATATATATATATATATATATATATATATATATATATATATATATATATATATATATATATATATATATATATATATATATATATATATATATATATATGTGTGTGTGTGTATGTGTAGGAGTGTGTGTGTGTATATGCGTGACACACACACACACACACACACACACACACACACACACACACACACACACACACACACACACACACATACACACACACACACACACACACACACACACATATATATGCATATACATATACATATAGACACATCCTTAAAAAAACATAAACAGTGCCATAACATTAGGGATAACAGGCAAACACAAGCAAAGTTCCATGTTGTTTGTCAGACAGAAAGGGTATATATTACATCAGGTTAGTCTCTGCATACTCACCGTCCACTATCTCACCTTATAACATTGTATCCTTACAAGTAATTTTTCTGTACATGGATCTTCTTTATTTGGTGGGTTACTTTAATTGGTACCATCAGTTTACTAAGACCTAAACGTGGGCACTCTGTCTCAGGATTTGGTATACCATTGTCTCTTATCCTTACCAGCCCTCATAACAGCATGGACATACATTTAAAACCATTGTTTGCCATTTTTTTTCGCATGTTTACTGGTCTCAGTGCCCTTTCAAACTCCCTTGGGGACCACATGGCAATAATGTTATATCAGATCTTCAAAAGAAAAAGAAATTTTCAAATTGTAATTAAATGGCATTATCTCTCAAAATGTAAAGATGCAATTGTACTTGCCTACTTTAATTCTGTTTCCTGGTTACAAATGTATTGATCCCCTTCCCTTGTGTGTTCCCAGCTGACTATTACCTTCCCATCTTTAGCATTATACTTTGCAGCAATGCATGTATTAATTTTTTGATGTCAACATTGCTCTTAATTACACTGTTAATAAATTGCCTTCTATCTAAAATTTGTTTTGGCTTAATAGGCATTGTAGACCCCATAGAAACAGTTGTGCCTTGCTGTCCCAAGAAATAAAGCACTTCCTGAGAAATACAAATACAATTTAAAAACTGTAGAAGATAACACGGTTATCATTCATCAAAATAATTAACCTGTATCCTTGGCATGAAATAAGAATCACAGTTAAATGGTTATCTAAATGTATGGCATACACTACATTGTCATTTGGTTGATAGCCCAAAGTCCTAATGGGGAAATACAAAACACCTTTTAGGTCATTCAGAGCTTACCATTCCACTCAATCTGCAGGTATCACTTTTCTTATGCCCCCTTATAGTGCGCATTCTAACATGTATGCTAAGCATTTTTAGTACCCTAATCCTTACTGCAAACTGTAGCCACACATCTATCTTTCAAACAATCCTTTTCTTCAATATTTTGTAGTGTTATCTACCATTGTAGTGCTTAACAGCCTTTTTAAATAACCATTTCTGTTTTTCATAATAATCACTCCTTGCACCTATTCGACTTGCATGTTGCAAAAATATTTTTTTTCCCTTGGTGTAGTGCCTAATGGCAAGAGTATATCAAAACATTCCCTGGGATTCATCAAACTTGGTGCAGGAATAGTGCTATTCCTGGATAGAGCTGCTCGTGCTAGTGCAGCACAGAAACATGCCTTGCATATTCACAAAGGAGCACTGCTGTCTAACCTGCATGTGCACGATCTGTGAACAAGTGCAGGGGGCATGTCCGAGCATTGCTCACACAGTACACTTGCCCCCCTGCACTCTAGAATTGCCGTATGGCAATTCTAAAGCAGCTAACATTTTCTGTGGAAACTATCACAACATAACAGTGTCCATGGACAAAATACATTAGAGTACACACAGAAGCACAGTCCTCTACAATGGTCCAGCACAGATAATGTCCACAATGGTATGCCAGTGTACATGCTGGCATACCAAGTAAGTAAGCATGTTCCTGAGAGGAACATGTAAAATAATACCCCCTGTATGATGTAGTTGTCCAGATGCCCTGCCCTAAGAGGCAGAAAGCAATGTGCATATCCCTAAAGAAAGTAAAAATAAAACATGTTTATTTTTTTTCTGTCCCCAATAAAGTTTAAGTGTAGCTGAGCGGGTGTGCGTGTCATGCAGCTGTGTATAGCATAGCTTAAACATCTGAAGTACCTAAATAGAAACGTACAGGAAAAATAGTCAAAGTGAAACAGCGTAGTGGTTAGAGTGTTCACTTAACAGCGCTCTTTCACATTTCAAGCCGCAATGCAGTCCATTCATTTTTATATGTGAAAACAGCACTAATAGTATCTTTTTTATAAATAGGTAGTGAATAATATATATTTGTTAACCAGGGTAATGTAGCAGTCCAAATGTGATGTGAACCCCCCATATAAACACAAGTGTACCATACAGTATAGCCACAAAAGAATATAATGTAATGAAAGCACATAGGGGGATGTTATGGAAGGGAAACATACATATGCTAAGATGTCATTAAGAAGGAATTAACCCCTCAATCCTGATAGTCCATAAAATGAAAGCTGAACAACGTTAAATTGTGCTCAGCTATGCTTAACGAGAGTAAGCATTGCTTAAATTTCTATGCTTAGCAATAATCAGCATAGCTAAATGGATTTGCACACTGGTAAGCAGTGCTTTGCATCTACCCCTTTAAGCAATGCTTATTTGTGCTAACCGGGTTTGCCCGTCACTTAGCCTAGCTCAGCATATTCAAAACCATACAATCATGGCAAAGTGTGGGAAATCAGCCCTATTTAAACCTTGCAGGTTGGATCACAGCCCATAAGCAGTTGTAGCTCATCACTGCAGGCACTATGACTGGCGTTTCTGATGGTGTGCGCTTTCAGGCACACCGCTGGGGCATTCTGGAGTCCAGAGCCATATTTGGACTCATAGTAAAACACCATGAAGGGAAACTGCTGCAGGACCAGTACCAGGGCACCCAATACAAAGACTCTAATTATAAGCTTTGTACAAACATACCACTGCCCAACCCAAGGCCATAGGTCGAAGTAAAGTGAGGTTATACCTGGATAGTAATGATTAGAGCAATGATCATTAGAATTGTGAGCAATTGAAGCCAATACAGTTGTTAACTGACATCTCTCTCTCTCCCTCACCCTATCTGCACCAATAATCTAAACACATAAATCAGTGGGTATGTTTTTCAGCAAACCTACTGTTGGTAAATATGTCCTATTGCTCTACAAATATTTAAATGTTTGACTATTAATGTTCCCTGTTCAAATACTATCATTGGTGGTCTGTTGCTATCAATGTAACCTGCATGCCTTTATAATGTCCACTGTGGTTCCATATAGGGATGTGTTGTGTTTGCTATACAACTGTTCCAAATCTGTTCTTTTGGGTTAATGGGAATACCTATGCATGCTGTCATAACTAATCCTGGAATGCATTTTTCATGACTAACCAACATGTATTATAAAACTGCAACACCATAGCATGTCTGGAAAGGCCGATCCCAGCGGATCCGACTGTCCTGCCTCAACTGACCATGGCACCAGGCCCCAGCACATCTGGGACCCAACCCAGGACCTCATCTTCTGCTGGTCCTGCACCAACTTCGGCTGAAACTGCCTCAGAGGATGGAGCCCGTTCCCCCCGTCAGAGCGGGCATGGGCATGACACTGTCACTCATCGTCAAAAACAGGGATTCTTCAACCAAGTCTGAATGGGGGGGGGTAAAGCCATAAACCTGGGAACATATCCCAAATACTGGAGTAGATAAGGTGAAACAGTTGATGCAGTAACACCTTCCTGTCTTTTGAACCATATATTCACTGGAATAGCAAAACCAAATTACTCCCTACTATTCACGGACATACATCTTCACATCATCCCACTGATGTGTCAGACATACACAACACATATGGGGCCTAGGCAACAGTACATCTGATAACTATCAGGACATAACATCACATCAGGGAAACTACATTGAGCTGCTATGCATGTCACCAAGTACTGTCTAAACTACAGGCAGACTGACACAACACAAACCCAATTTTGCTATGGGGGAATACACATGTAATTGCAAATATATCAGGCAATACAGGGATGTAACAGCACTGACCAACAGACACCAGTGTGAAAGTGCATACACAGAAACAATCTCACCACATTCAAAGTGAAAGACTGGTAAGCCACAGGAACAGTAGGGTATATGGACTGTGTGAACAAAACCATCAGCATGTCTGCCACTCACACACTACCCTATATATACTAGCCCAATTCACAGTGTAGTCTGATGGCTGACTGTGGTATGAGACATGCCTCAATCTGCCCCTACAAACATATAAAGCTGATGGAGCACCAGAAGCTGGAGCAGCATACAAGGTCAGACAGAAAAGGACCCTCAACACTTACATCTACCCCCCCCCCCCCCACACACACACACACACACACACACACACACACACAGGCCAAATAACACATTCACAGTACAATGCTATACAATCCTGACAGTCTGTCAACAATTGTCAGAAATACACAGTCCTCTCAACTGTATAAAGTCCCACAGAATGTCCAGGCTTCATCCTCATATATAAGGCCTTCTACACGTAACATGTCTATCAGTCTGATACATCACTGGGATGGTATCTGGAATGAAGTCACTATATAATGATATACTACACCTATACACCTCTTAGAGCATAACATCTGGACAAAGCTTGACATATTTGGGGGCAGAGTCCCAAACACAGGGGCAATATTGACATATTGCTGTCATAAACTGAGAAAGTTGCTGGTGTAACAGAGTTGTTGCAACATATCTGTTCTGAGGGATATGAAGTCAGAAACACACATGGATGTTACCATTTATTGACTGCAATCCTCAGAGTAGGCTACCAGATTTCTGTGCGTAAAACTTTGTGAGTAACACACCAAATATAAGAGTCCAAACTCTGGCCAGTCTGTGAATAGGCCTAGATTTGGAAGTTATCATCTTCTTCTTGCTTTTCCCAGTCAGGGGTCGCCACAGCAGAACTTCGGTCCGCTAATGATTGGCGGTAGATTTTTTACTGGTGCCGATGTGCCAGCTCGACACCCAACCTACAACGAAGGCAAGCCCATTCTACGCATGTCTTTCGAATGCCACTCGACCGCGGGGAGGACATGCAGACTCCACACAAAAGGTGCTCCAGCTGAGAATCGAATGGGAAAACCTCTTGCTGTGAGGCAACAACACTACTGCTGCACCACCGCGTCTTCTAGATTTGGAAGTTATATCCGCCACATAATACAATCAGACTTAAATTCATGTAGAGCAGCCATATCCACACAAACCCTGTCAAACTAGCATTAGTTCAACTGTATAACAGCAATACGTACATTCTGTCCCTATGTCTGGAACATTCTCCCCCAGTTTGTAGGGCTGTCTTCACAGTGTTTGTTATAAGAGGTATTCCCAACTACACTCTATGATGCTGTTTGTCACACACCTCCATAAAGTACTCCTCCCAGGCAAGGAAAAGGGGCAATGCCCACATGAAGTACTCAGTTATAGGTGTGTGTTTCCATGCTATTGGGTATGGGAATGATACCACAGCGGTTTCACATGCAGTTAGCAAGTGGGGCACTCCAGTTGGTGCACAGGCCATCAGCTACTCATGAGCATTACCTACTAAAGGCAAGATGATGCCAATACAAAACAGATGTATATCCTACATCTGTCTCAGAGAGAGAGAGAGAGAGACACACACACACACACACACACACACACACACACACACACACACACATACAGAAACAAACATACATACACACACGCACATTGAGACTGATGGTGTATACCAACTGAACTGAAATCAAATAAACACAGCTATGTCAAACAATCAAGCATGTAATGGAATGTAGTAGGGGGCATGTAAACATGGACAGTAGGAAGCTCAAACAATATTATGTCTCAACAACAAATGGCTGTACTGATATATTGCTCAGCAGAAACTATGGCCATAAAAACTGTGTCTGTCTTCAGTGACACAGAACACAGCTCAGGGCCCTGAGTTACCCCAGGAAAGGATGACTCACATATGACCACTACTGGAGTGTGTGTTGCAAAAAACTGACTGTGACACTGCAAGGTCAACCCAGCACAAGTCATGCCAGCAGTAACTCTGCTACATCCAGTTCTGACTTGTGCCTCTTTTTTCAAAGCCAATGTCTCCAACCCATATAACATAGCTGGTCTCACTACTGTTTTGTAAACCTTCCCTATCACTCTTAATGGTACTTGTCTGCCACAAATCACACAAGACACTCTTCCCCAACACCCACATCCTGCCTGTACTCACTTTGTCACCTTTCACCCACACTCGCCATTACTCTGAACTGTTGTTCCCAAGTATTTTCACCTATCCGCCTTAGCAATCTGTACTCCCTGCATCCTCACCATTCCTCCATTCTCCCTCCTATTCACACACATATAGTCTGTCTTTGTCCTGCTGACCATCATTCCCCCCCTCTAGATCATACCTCCACCTCTCCAGGGTCTCCTCAACCTGTTCCCTACTCTCTCTACAGACCACAGTGTCATCTGCAAACAGCGCAGTCTAGGAGGACTCCTGTGTGATCATGTCTGTCAACCTATCCATCTCCACTGCAAATAAGAAAGGGCTCATCGCTTACCCCTGATGTACTCCAACCTCCACCTTAAACACACCTGTCACTCCCAGAGCAGAACTCACTGCTGTCACACTAGCCTTTACATATCCTGTAGCATTCTTATGGCTTTTTCTGCCACTCCTGTCCACCTCATACAGTACCACAACTCCTGTCTAGGCATTCTGTCATATGCTGACTGTAAGTCCACAAAGACACAATTCAGCTAAGTCCGACCTTCTCTGTATTTCCCCATCAACACTCTCAGAGCAAGCATTGCATCTGTACTGCTCTATCCTGGGAAGAAACCATGCTGCTGATCAGTAAATCCTTACCTCCCTTCTTAGCTTAGCTTCCACCACCCTTTACCATTACCTCATGCTGTGACTGATCAGTGTTATCCCTCTGTAGTTACTACAGCTCTGCACACCACCTTTATTCTCATAATCAGTACCCAAACACATTTCATCCACCCCTCACACATCCTCTCACTTTCCTAGATTACAGTAAACAATCTGGTTAAAAATACCATGCCATTTGTCCTAAACACATCCATGCTTCTACAGGTATGTCACCTGGACCAATAGCCTTTCCATTCTTAAACCTCTTCATGGATATCCTTACTTCCCCCTTGATAATCTGTTGCACATCCTGATTCACCATACCCACATCATCCAACCTTCTCACTCTCTCATTCTCTTCATTCAACAGCCCATCAAAGTACTGTTTCCACCTGCTCGACACACTCTCCTCGCTAGTGAGTGCAGTTCCACCATTATCCTTTCTCAGCCTTATCTGCTGCACATCCTTCCTAGCTACATGCCTTTGTCAAGTCAATTGGTACAGATCCTATTTTCCATCCTTGGTGTCCAACATTACATACAACCCTTCAGATGCCCCATCCTCAGCCTTTGCCACCACTCTCTTTGCTATGCACCCAAACTCCCTGTACACCTATCTGACAATCCCTCTTCTTCTTGCCCAACCTCTTTCTCAGTATACTCCCC
>NC_056725.1:1643597007-1643717007 GCF_019279795.1 Protopterus annectens | reverse complement strand
AAAATGGCCATGGAGGCTTTACAAGGCTAGCCCATGGGAATAAACTGGCATCATGCCAGCTGACGATACTCTCCAGCGTGTCTACTGAGTATAGTCCCAGGTTGGGTATTCTATTCCCCATCCACTCCTCCTGATTTCTCTTGAAGAGGGCCAGTGATGTGCTTTGCTTGACATGTATGTGGTGTCTATTCCATGGCATGGCCAGTGTCTGGGTTATGAACCTGCCCCTCCAGCATGTCCTGTTGATTGTGAGGATGGGGTTGAGGTATCTGGAGCATGCTGTGTGGACATCTTGGCTTCCTCAGATGTAGCATTCCTGACAGGGTTGGGTTAGACATGGCTGTGTATGTCAGGCTGAGATTGCACCTACGTAGCCAATATAAGACCGAGATTCATTGCAGTTGTTAGATTCTGTTTGTATGGGGCAAGTGTGTAGTATCTAAGATCCTTTTTGTGAGGTACATTTGCAGCCTCTCCTGTTGTTGCTGTTGTCTTGTGGGGTACATGATAAATGGGCCATAGTACACATTGAATGGCCTACTGAGGGGTGTGTACAGGGAAACACTGTCCTTTTACTTCCTGGATTCAACACCCTGAGTCAGGAGAAGTGACACATGGAAGGACTTTCGGAAGACAGTGGAACTGTAGTGGTCACCATACAGCTCACTGTCAACCTGTGTTCCTCGTTCTGTTGTACCAGCATCAGTGTTCAGTGGACTATCATCAACATATTACTTTATGGGAACCATGTTGTACCCAAAGGGGATGGCAACACATCATCTGTCATTGAGCATATGTCCATGGTTCTGACAACAGTCACAGGTCTCAGAGAGGCCTTTGTAAAGGATGTCAACCTCACGTGGGGGGGCAATTATAACACCCACCTTGTAGTCATCTGCAGACATTGTCAGCCAGGGCACCTTTGTATTGGGCTGGTCCTCAGAGGTGCAAATCCCAAACATGAGGGAACCCAGGTCCACAACCTGTGGTACTCCACTCATGACTATTCACCAGTCTGACATGGAGTCCGCTGCTTTCACACTGTGGGTTCTATCTGTGAGCCAGTTTGCAGGCCACCTGTGGCTCCCTACCTGACTGCGTTTGTGTATGATTCCTGAGTGGGGAGTGATACCAAAGATTAGATGAGCAGCCTATCTTGTTATCTATTCCGTACTGTCACATAGTTGTTGCACATGGCACAATGCTTATAGGGATGCAGAGTATCTACTTGTCCCTCTACAGTGGATATAAACTGTGGGCCTTGTAATGTGAAGACTGGGACATGTACTGGGTGGGTAACAGCAAGAAGTAGCAACTCCCCAGTGGTATGGTTCTCACACAAACACAACAACCCCCCAGACCAGATACTGTTCAATCTCTCTCACACACACACACACACACACACACACACACACACACACACACACACACGCACACACGCACACACACGCACACACACACACACACACATGTACTTCTCTTCCGACATTTTTCACCCCATTATTTATTGCTTTGTCCAGATTTCTGGCAATCTGACACTGGCAGGTTTTCTCCTAGCAGTTAGCAGCATGGTCTTTCTTTGCATTTTGTAGACTGAGTTATGTTGGTGTTATGGACCCCATGACACTCCCTAACAGGGCACTGAGGGTAAGGCATGGGCATTTGCCACAGGCCTGTAGGACAGGTGTGAAAGATGCAGGCCATCTGTAGCAAGACAGTGCATTCTGATGATCATATGTCCCCAGGCTGCTGGCAGTGGACAACCCTGGGATGGTCCCAGTAAGTTGACTGTAGGTGTTACTGATAATTGCTTTCTGTTTGTGTTCAGCCATCACTCTAAATGATGGCTGGATGCTGCCTAAGGATAGGGGCATGTTATTGCATTACTGTGGGACTGTGTGTGTGTTTGTGTGTGTGTGGGGGGGGGGGTTATACATCTTCACACAATACACATTTGCAGAGACTATGCTGATATTTGCTTAACATTTTGGTCCCATTTAGCATAGTGGTGTACCCTATATTTAAGACTACAGGAATAACAGTATTGACCACAGCTCAGATTGTTCTGGCATAAACATTTGTAATTTTAGACTTCTTACCTTTCAAAGTCATACTGCCACTCCCAGACCTGCTGTGTTATCACTGTATAAAAGTCTGTAGGTGGGCATTTTATGGATTTCACCATGTGGGGGTCTTTGTCAGACATTTATGTATGTTTTTCTACAGCCAATCTGTTGGGTGTGGCTGGGGGTGGGTATGGGACCTCCACTTTGACATCCATGCATGTGACCTATGACCCCCCCCCAGTTATTTGGCTCACCACATATACTGCAGTGGTATTTATCAACTAGGGTGGTACTGCATGATGTGGGTAGGCCAGTACTGGGAATGCACTTCCTGCTGTCCCACAGAGCTGTCAGTTTTCTGCTGCTATCACAGTAAGCCACCCTATTCCCTTGCATGCTTGAATCAATACCATATATATGATATCAGAACATTCCACTCCATTTATTTATTTTGTTAAGGAGACTGACTTACCTTGTGCCTGGGGCTGTTGTGAGGATGGTGCTTGAGGGCTGACTATGTTGGATGCACACAATACAATGCCTATACATAGTAAGGTATAGGTGGTCTGATGTTTGGCATCCATTTTACTGTGTGTGTGAGTCAGAGAGAGAGATCAGTCCCTTGGGCCCTGCTGTGTCAGTGTATGTGCTATGCATTCCCTCTTTGCCAAGGACAGGGCATACTGGGCATGCCTCCATCGGCCTACAGGGGCAGGCTCAGGATGTTCCTCCTCAAAGTCCCTCTGTGCCTGTGGAGACCTTGGCAATGGTGGAGGGCTGTGTGGCCCTTCTCCATTTTGTTCATGCTGCAGCTGTTTCCGCAGGATCATGTTATGTAGCATGGCACATATTATGAACATGTGTGCACATGTGGCTGGAGAGTACTGCAAAGCTCCAGCAGATATGTCAAGGCATGAATTGAGCATCCCAAACACACAATCTATAATGATCCTGGTTTGTGCCTCATGATGGCATTCTTGTGTGGCTGTGTGTGCATTTCTGATGGGTGTCTTCATCCATGGCTCCAGTGCATAGCCAGCATCCCCCACCAGATGGCCATATGGGATGTCCCCACTGGCAAATGCCCTGTACAGCTGTGATGAATGCCAGATGTGGGAGCTGAGATAGCTTCCAGGGCTGCCAGCACACCAGCCGAGGCCAGACCCAGACTTTGGAATCCGGCCGACCGAAGGGCTGCCTGACGACAGGACAACCCATTTGTAAGGACTGCAGATGCATCCTTGAAGGACATCACCTGGGCATCGCACACGACCTGGCAGTTGATGGAGTGGAACCCCTTGCAGTTTAGGTAGACCCTACCCTGGTCACTGGGTGGTGCTTTGATGTGGATATGCATGCAGTCTATGGCAACCAGTACCCCTGGGTATTTTGCTATATGGTGGAAATGACGCATATTGCTGGTCCTCTCCTCACGGGTGCTGGGGAAGTAAATGTGATCAGCAGCATGTGGTTGCATGGCATCCAGGAACTGGTGGAGTATCCTGGATGTAGATGCTTGTGAGATCCCCATGATATCCCCAGTTGGTCTTTGGAAAGTACCTGTAGCTAGTATTCTTAAGGCTACACATACCTTGGTATCCACTGGGATGGGTTCCCCTCTGTTGGTTCTGGGTTTGATGCGAGGCCAGCACAGCTCAGCAAGTTGCTGAAGTATGTCCCTGTCCACCTTGTAGCACTCTACTATCTCCAGATCATGTAGCCCCTGGTAGGTTACCCTGGGTCTGAACATTCTTCTCCTCCTCCTCTGCCTGAGTTGGTTGTCAGCATTATCCTCCTCACCACACTCAGTCTCTAGCACATGCTGATAGATCAGAGCAACAGCAACCCCTAACATGTTTTATTAATTTTGTCAGTTTAAAATTCCTCTGAATGTGTAAACCAGTGGTGTAAAGTTTGTGGGAAAAACCAGACTGAAAGGTGTTAGCATAATTTGTGTTCTGGGCTGCTGCCTGTGTAATTGGCTGATTCTAATACATTCCACCTCCCAGCTATGGTAGTTCTCCTTGATCGGCTTCCTTCTGCTATTTCCCCTTTCCATTTCCTCCCGTTTAAGCCCGGATGTGTGCCGTGCATACCCAGTGCACAATTGTAAACAGTTCTGCAATTTCTGTTGTTTTTTTTTTTTTTTTTTAAGCCTGGTGCACACTGCGTGCACCCATTTTGCTAAAGTAAACAGTTTTATGCAGAAATGGCCCTCCCTGGATGCGAACATGCTCTGCATTTCATGGAATAAGACAGTACAGCCTCAGACACACACCCTTCCTTAGCTGTGCTTAGCTAAGGGCAAACACAGGCGATTGAGCTCCAGTGTGCTTAGAGCAAGCATGACACACACCCTTTTCATGTTAGCTGCTTCTCCTGTCTACTTGGTGATGTTAGAGCATCTGCACAGTTAGGTGCAATCTTACACATGGAAGAAATTTGTGATTCAGTATAAATCCCCTCATTTGCATACACCGCTGCCTTACTCCATAGTTACCACACTTAGACTGGGCCTTTCCCCTCAGCAACCACTATTTCCCGGTATTGTTTTCATTCTGCATGCCATTGACTGTAATGGCAAAAATGCAGATTTCTGTAAAAATTGATTTTTCCCATTTTTTTAAATTTTTTATTTTCGGTACAATCCTGTTTGACTGCCACTGTTCTATGCTTAAATGGCTGAGATCGGCCAAAAAAAATAAAAGTTTTATTTAAAAAAAATGAAAGTATTTATCATGCCAATGGCCATATATTTAGCCATTGGCATGCCTAATAGATATAATGCATGCTTTATTATGAGCTGTCATGCCTTCGTTTTCTAATTTGCAGAAATGTGTTCAGCTAGTAAGTGAACACATTTCTGCTTCTTACACTATTCCTGCACGGACACCTGCCTGTTTGCCGAATCACTAATTCACCTCCTTTGCATGGTTTTCACCAACAATTGAGGTAATTAGCATTAGGCAATGCTGTCCTTGCAGAACTAGTGCTGCCAAGGTCGTGCACGTCAAATCAGCTGTTTGCTGAGTCACTCGGTGGCCATATTCCATGCAGCAGCTGCTGCACTATTCCTACACTCTGTGCAGGGTTCAATGAATCCCAGGGATTATTTTGTCACAAAAGGTTTGTATTCCTTGTGTTTCAAAAATAGCTATTCCTCCATCTGTCACTGAAATTCTAACATACCTGATTTACAAGCATTTCTTAGTTTCATCCTGTCAGACATCTCAACTATTACAACACCATGTTTTAGGTCACAGTTTAACACTACCTCTGTCCTTTTTCAGACTATGAGTCAAACACTTACAAATATGGATAATGATCTAACTGGTGTTTCTTGACTGAAGATAAACTTTGATGAAGTGGTCGTCCAACAGCTTGTCTGCCTGTCTAAATCGGCTTTTGTTTTTCTAATGAACTTCTTAAGTGGTTCTCCAGGTGCCTATAAGGCACACAAATATAAATGTATTTTGGTGTTGCTCAATCTAATCCTTCAGTTCCTAGCACTGGAGTCCCTAAAGTTTCTTTTCATGAAACAGTTGTGTTCTTGCTCTTTATCAGCAAATTTAATCTTTTCCTTCTGATTAGCTTACGATTCTCTGGCTTGATAACCTTCTTCTAAAAGGAGACAGAGACAGCCTGCAATTTTAAAATTCCCTTCAAACAGACTTTCATAAATGAAACCGAAAAACACACTAGTGGCTGGTGTTAATATTCTTTATAGAATGGGCTTACTGTGCATCGGTACCCTGACTGGAGAACGAGCGTTCTCGAGCAGAGTATTAATTTACAAGTAATCCCCTCAGTGTATCAAGCTGCTGTGGATCTTGGACTGAGAAAATGGAATGGCTGCCATTATTTTACACTCACCAAGCAGCACTTTTGCTGTTTAGTGAGTGTAAAATAAAATAAAAGTAAAACAAAGTGTGTGTATGTGCTTGTGTGTGAAAGTGTACGCGTGCATGAGTGTGAGAGAGAGAGAGAGAGAGAGATTGAGCTACTTTTTTATGCTCCTTAAGTAGCACTTCTGCTAAGCAAGTATAAAATAAAAAAAGTTTGTGTGTGTGTGTGTGTGTGTGTGTGTGTGTGTGTGTGTGTGTGTGTGTGTGTGTGTGTGTGTGTGTGTGTGTGTGTGGTGTGTGTGTGTGTGTGAGTGACAGAAATATATTATTGTTTGTATGTGCATTTATGTAGCTATATGTGTGTGTGAGTGAATGCGTGCATGAAAGCAGCAGAGAGAGAGAGAGAGAGTGTGTGTGTGTGTGTGTGTGTGTGTGTGTGTGTGTGTGTGTGTGTGTGTGTGTGTGAGAGAGAGACAGAGAGAAAGTCAGGAGTGAGAGTGATCTGGTGATCATTGGCAGCATCACATCACATCTTTGTGTAAATCTCCTCCATACTTCTTGGCACAATAAATCTGGACAGAGCTAAAAATAAATGGGGAAACAAAGGGCTGAAAATGGGGATGGATTTTAAATATTGCTCCTATAAAGTTAGAATGTTGCTAGTATAACAGGGTTTTCATTAGCATGCATTTTTTTTCTGAAGTAGAGATGTATGTGTGTCACACCTCTCAACCTCTTAGTGCTAGAAATCTAGAGAAAGCCTGTCATAATTGGGGGACAAAAGCCCAAAAATAGGGACAAGATTTAAATATTGCTGTTATAAACTTAGAAAGCTGCTAGGATAACAGGGTTAAGTGAATGGACAAACTGTACATCAACACCCTGATTGGAAAAGGAACCTTCTTCAGCATGTTATTAATGTACAAGTAATGCTCACTGACAAGCAAGTCTGCCACTTCATGGGAACATATCAAGCTGCCGTGGAGCTCAGACTGCAAAAAAAAAAAAAAAAAAAAATGAATGGCCACCATTACTTTTACACTTGCTAAGCAGCAGTTCTGCTGTTTAGCGAGCATAAAATGTATAACAAAAAAAAGAGAGAGAGTGCGTGTGTGTGTGTGTGTGTGTGTGTGTGTGTGTGTGTGTGTGTGTGTGTGTGTGTGTGTGTGTGTGTGTGAGAGAGACAGAGAGTGAGAGATCAATAGAGTGAGAGAGAAAGTGAGAGTGATGCTGTGACTGAATGCGTGTATGAAAGCAGAGGAGACTGTGTGTGACAGAGATCGATAAGAGTGAGAGTGATCTTGTGTGAGTGAATGCGTGATGCATGTATGAATGCAGAGGAGACTGTGTGTGACAGAGATCGATAAGAGTGAGAGTGATCTTGTGTGAGTGAATGCGTGATGCATGTATGAATGCAGAGGAGACTGCATGTGTAAGACAGACTGACAGTGAGAGCAACCTTGTGTGATTGAATGCATGCTTGAAAGCAGCAGAGACTCTGTGAGAGATTGAGGAAAAGGGTGAGAGACTGATCTTGTGTGAGTGAATGTGTGTTTGAAAGCAGACGAGACTGTGTGTGTATATGTATGTGTGTGAAAGCAGAAGAGACTGTGTATGTGTGTATGGCAGAGAGAATGGGCTGTATGTAAAATTGTTCCGTTTTACTTGCTCATTATTTTTTTAAGCACTATATTATTTTTTTGTATATGTTTGATGTAAAATGATTCCTCTAACACCATTAACATATACTACAGCAAGTTTGAAACATTAGGCGGAGGAACTATTTTACATAAAACATATATAAAAATAATATAGTACTTCAAAAATAAATAAGCAAGTAAAACACAACAGCTTTACAGACAGCCCATTCTCTAAGCACAATAATGCCCTCCAGGGTGTGTGTTAATGTGTATTTAATGCCCTTCCAGGGGTGTAGAGACCCAACACCACATATTTCGTAAAGCACAGTATTTCAGAGTTTATTCTGGATTTGAATATTATTACAGCCTCACAGCACTGCCTGTTCGTACATAGTTACAAGGGTTGTATTTTCATTGTGTTTGTGCATCCTTTGTAGGCATGGCAGACAGGTTTCAAAAACCCAGTCCACTTGTGTTTGTCAATAATATTGCAAAGAACTGGAGAGTGTTTGAGGAAGAGTATGACATTTTCATACAGGCTGCATTTTCTAATAAAGATGCCCATACAAAGGCATTTATTCAACTTAATCTAGCTGGGTCAGAAGCCATTAAAAAGGAATGATCATTTGTGTATGCACCTGCTATCTATGCAAGAGAAGGGGAAAGCCATCATATTGTTGTTCTGGCTGAGTCAAGGAAGGACCCTCAGTGCTTAAAATGTAAATTTAAAGAAATATGTAACCTCCAGACAAACATTAGAATGGAAAGGCACTTATTTTATACAAGAGATCAAAAGCCTGGTGAATGCTTTGCAACATACCTAACTGGTTTGAGAAACAAAGCTAAAACATGCAGATTTGCTGATTTAAGAGATGAGCTGATAAAAGACGGACTTATGTGTGGTATTAAGGATGATGCTATGAGAAAAATTTTGCTTGGTATCAGTGATTTAACTTTGAATAAGGCCATTGAGATTTGTCAGATATATGAGCTTATGGAAATGCTCACAAATATGCTTACAAATGAGAGATGCATGCTTCCAGTAACTTCTAGAGCTCATGTTGGTAGTATGTAGCACTTGATTAAAAGAAAGAGGCCCAAGCACATAGCAGCAACTGTAGCTCCTGCAGCACCCACTGGTAACCCCCAGAGCTTTCCAGCAAATTCCACAGTGTGCACAGTCTCAGTGAAGCATAAGAGTGAGCCAACAAACTCAAAGCATGGGCCTCACCCAGTTTCATTGCCAGCTGCCGTAATTGTGGTGGAAATCATGAATCTAAAAGGAAAAAAATGTTTAGCATTTGATCAGCAATGCCACAAATGCAATAAGTGGAATGATTTCAAGAGGTTTTTTTATCAAAAACCCTACATTCTTTTATTAAAGGGGAACATTTCAAGAAATTAGTTGATCAATTAGAAAGCTGCAACCCTACTCTTGATGTCGATGGCATATCAGTGCTTCATGAAACAGTTAATGCAGTAGATTTATGGGCAAAGAATGAGGTATTTTGTACTGTTTGTGTAAATGGAAAACCTATAGAGCTCAAAGCTGACACAGGTTCTAAGTGCAATGTTATGTTACCAGAAACATTTGCTAGAGTGTACCATGGTGAAAGGCTTGATTTGGCAGAATGTGCGAAGCTTGTTGCTTATGGTGCTGATGAAATTCAGACTGAAGGCTCAGTAGTGCTTTTATGTTGCATTGCTGGGAGATGTTGCGACTTGTTATTTTATGTTGTCAAGAGGCATGTCCAGTCATTACTAGGGCTCACAGACAGTTTGAAAATGGGACTGATTTCATAGGTTCATAGGTTCATAGGTTGGTACTGGGCTATCTGCCCGAAGGCATATATTAGCCCAGCCACATTGTGCGGTATTCACCACTCGTTTAGTAGTTCCCTAGACCCTTGTACTAGCAGCTAGTACCCTTGGCCCCTATCTAGTAGTGCTGTTGGTGTGATCCCCGGTGTGAACTTTCTGTTACCCATCCACTCATCAAGGTTCCTCTTGAAGAGTGATAGTGAGGGGCTCTGTCTTATGTAGATCGGGACCCTGTTCCATAGTAAGGAAAGTCTCTGCGAAGGGAATCTGTCTCTCCAGCATATTCTATTCATTGTTGTGTTGAGGTTTATATCCCTAGAGCGTGTAGCTCTAGTAGATTTGGTTTTGCTAAGATGGAGCATGTTCAACAATTCTGGGTTGGACATGGCTCTGTACGTTAGACAGAGATCGCCTCTGAAAAAGCGGTATGCAACAGAGAACAGTCTTAGCTTTTTCAATCATGCTGCATAGGGCAACTGTCTGAGGCCAGTAATCCTCTCAGTTAGGTACCTCTGTGGTCTCTCCAGCTGCTGGAGATGTCTAGCCAGGTACATTCCAATTGGTGCATTGTACTCAATAATGGGTCTGATGAGGGAAGAGTAGAGGGAGACCATTACATCCTTAGATCTTGATGCGAACCCTTTCATGATCAGATGGGTCACATTGAAGGATTTTCTAACCACTTTGGCAACATGGTTATCAAAGGAAAGCTGACTATATACTTGGGTCCCTAGATCCCTTATTTCTTCTTCAGATTTCAGGGTCTTACATCCTATGTTGTAGTTTGCGGGTACTCTGTTTTTTCCAAAAGGGATTACTACACATTTTTTTGCATTTAGCTTGAGACCATGGCTTTGACACCATGCATCAGTCTCATTTAGGCCCTTCTGGAGGATCTCCATGTTGGCCGGAGACACTATTATAGCACCCAGTTTGCAGTTGTCCGCAAACTTAGTCAGCCACAGCCCTTCCGTGCTTGCCTGTACTTCTGAGAAGTATATGCCAAACAGGAGGGGCTCCAGGACAGAGCCCTGAGGCACACCACTCGTTACTGGTTTGGATTCGGACATAGATCCCGCTACTCTTACTTTATGGGATCTGTCTGAGAGCCAGTTTGCGATCCATCTTGTGACGTAAGGGTTTATGCCCAGGCTGGTGAGCTTATCAATAATACCTGAATTGGGAATGGTGTCAAATGCTTTAGCAAGGTCAAGGTAAACTGTGTGTACCTCCTTTCCCTTATCTATAGCCTGAGTAACTGTCTCAAAGAAATCCACCAGGTTCAGGAGGCATGATCTGCCCTTGACGAAGCCGAACTGGGTGGGGTCCAGCGACTGGAGGTTCCCAATCTCTCCATTTATGAGTTCCATAATGATTCGCTCCATAGCCTTACAGATCAGACTGGTCAGGCTTATTGGTCAGTAGCTCCCAGGGTCAGTTGTGGCCCCACCCTTGAGTAGCGGGACCTCCGTTGCCATACCGTGTTAATAAGGAAGTCCATCAGGTTAGCTTAAAAGACTACTACTCTAATTTTGCCCAGTACATTTTTTCTACCTATGCTGACCTTTCTGAAGACAAACAAGGCAAGTTTCCAGTTGTGTATTCCGTGAAGTTAGACTCAGATGTCGGTTCGGTTATCAGGTCAGCTTGATAAGTTCCAATAGCTATGCAGAACAGAGTCAAAGCTGTGTTAGATGAAATGGGGTGACAAGGTATGATTTGTCCAGTTGCTTTAACTACTCCAACTGAATGGGTATCTTCCATGGTGGTAGCTTAAAAGAAAAGCTCAGATGACATCAGAATATGTATTGATCCAAGAGATTTGAACAAAGCACTAAAAAGACCTCATCATCCAATGTGCATAGTTGAAGAAGTCACAGCTCTGATGACAAATGCTACTGTTTTTTCTGTCTTAGATACACAGAGTTCATTTTGGTAAATTCAGCTTGACAAGATATCCTCATTACTAACTACTTTCAGTACTCCGTGTGTAAGGTACAGATTTTTGAAAATGCCATTTGGAATAAATTCTGCAAGTGAAGTCTTTCATGATGCAATGGAGCAAATTTTTTTGAGGGTATCCTTGTGCTATTATAGTATACAACATACTAGTAGGAGATAATGGTGAAGCTGAGCATGACAGAAACCTCAGAAAAGTTCTGGAAAGAGCACATCAAGTGATTCTTAAGCTCAATCCACAGATATGCAATTTCAGGCTACAAGAGGTTACTTATGTTGGTCATTTATGTACTAGTTCAGGCCTACTATCAGATCTTCTAAACAAACAGCCATTCTCAAAATGCCAGCTCCAGACAATGTTCAAGCCCTGCAATGTTTTCTTGGCATAGTTAACTACCTAGGCAAGTTCACTCCAGTCTTGAGCCAACTTTCAGCACTGCTTAGAGAGCTGACACATAAAGATGTATCCTGGTCTTGGTCAGAGCAACACCAAAGAGCATTTGATATCCTGAAACAGAAAATTGCTACTCCACCAACACTCAGATATTATAATGTTCACAAGCTATTTACTCTTTCATGTGATGCTTCGAGATTTGGTCTAGGTGCAGTCATTCTACAAGAGGGTCAACCTGTTGCCTATGCATCCTGAACTCTTACCCAAGCTGAAATGCAGTATGCTCAGATCAAGAAAGCGCTTTATGCAGTTGTGTTTGCATGTTCGAAGTTCCATGTTAATATTTATGGTAGGCCTATCCAGATCAAAACAGACCACCAACCTCTAGTCACTATCTTGAAAAAGCCTATGTATTCAGCTCCTGCCAGATTGCAGTGTATGATGTTGAGATTGCAAAAGTATAATTTCACTCTTGTCTACAAGAAAGGCAATCTTCTTTATCCTGCTGATACATTATCCAGATCACCTAGAAACACCACTGAACAGCATGAGAATGAGAACCTTGATTTTGAAGTCAAGGAAGCCAGAAATTTTTCTTCCACATCTGTTCATGAGCTGAGAGATTACACAGCCACAGATCCAGTTTTACAGATGCTCAACCAGTTTATCAATCAAGGATGGCCATCAAAGCAATCTAGTTTACCTCAAGAAGTCCAACATTATTTTCCATACAGCGATGAGATTGGTATTATTATGAAAGCTCTGAAAGTCATTGTTCCACAGTCCTTGCAACACGAGTACATTACTATCTTGCATCGTGGTCACATAGGAACCAACTCTACCAAAAGACGGGCAAAAGAACAAGTATTTTGGCCAGATGGGCAAGACGACAAGTATTTTGGCCTTCTATGTCACAAGATATTGAGAGAGCACTTTCATCTTGTTCTGTGTGTAATAGTACTAAGCCACATCAGCAGAAGGAATCACTTCATCTAAACCATATTCCTGAACTACCTTGGTCGACAGTAGCCTCTGACATTTTCAAGTGGAATGGTCAAAATTATTTGGTATTAGTAGACTCTTATTCTAATTGGTTTGTGATTGACCTACTTCCTAACCTAGCATCCAGTACTGTCTTTACTAAGATGAAGAATCATTTTGCAGTCCATGGTAGTCCACACAAAGTTATTTCTGACAATGGCATGCAGTTTACAAGCCAACAGTTTAAAAGATTTGCCAAAGAGTGGGACTTTACGTATGTCGCCAGTAGCCCAGAGTAACCCCAGCAAATGTGCAATTCAAAGTGCAAAAGAGTTTCTAGAGAAGTCAAAAGCAAGACGATAGTGATGTTTTTCTGAACTCTTGAATCTCAGAAATATTCCTCATGATAAACATCTTGGTTCACCTGCCAAGAGACTTCTGCCAAGACAAACCAGAACCACACTACCAATCAGTAGTCAATTGTTGATTCCATGTGTTAAGAACAACAAGTAAGTAAAAATCAATCTGTTGAAGAAGTGTTTAACCCAGAAATGCTACTAAGATAAAACCAGCAAACCACGCAATCCATTACAAGAAGGAGAAGTGGTAAGGATGCAAACGTCCAAAGGTTATGATCAGATTGGAGCTGTGAAGAATATTTGCCCAGATCCAAGACTGTACATTGTGGAATCACAAGGAGTAGAGTTTAGGCAGAATCGTAAACATTTGATACCGGTGTCCAAGCCTATAACACAGCACATAGCCTGTGCGAAAGACTCTTTAACTCAGAGTATCTTGTCCAGTGTTCCAGTTCCAGAGAAAGCTCCACATAATATTCCCATTCCTGTGATGAATCCAGACATTCCTGACATGAGTTGTTTACCAAAGAATGTCCCTGTTGCTAAACCCAATCCAAATTGTTATGTTAACAGATCTGGTGATATCTCCAAACCATGTTATAGATACATGGCAACTTAGACATGAACATTGTGATTGTTTCTAATGTCTACAATAATCCATGTCTAACTGCAATGTTGTTTTTACTAAGGGCAATCTTTTTAAAAGGAAGAATGTAGATCAATGTGCATGTATATAGACCTTTAAGAAGCTATCTGAAGGCTTGCACAAATGTACAGATACTGAGCATGCCCGGGGTAACTATATATATATATATATATATATATATATATATATATATATATATATATATATATATATATACGCAAGGTCTGTCTGTTAATCAGGTCATTTATATTTTATGATGCTGGTATCCATCCTGATTTGTTTCTATGTAATAAAACCACTAAATGAAGTACCCTGCCTGCTTGTCATCTATGTTAGAGAGGGACGAGTGACAAAGGGTATAACTTTATTGTAGTTTTGTAGCATGTCCCTTTCTACTATAATAAAACAGTATTGAATTCACTGCATAAAAATAAACAAATTCACTTCATATGGCATTTTGTTCTCCTTATCCAGTAGATGGAAGCTAGATTTAACCTGTGTGATTATCCAGTAGGCATCATTATTGGTGTAGTGCAAAAGGTCATGAAGCATGGGTCATAGGTAGTATCTGGTCTATTTATAATATGGCTAACAATGCCTATCAAGATGTCACTTGAACTGTAACTATGACAGCCGCATTCCATGTCGATTCCCTGAAAATTAAATTTGCAATTAAGAATAACTAGCATAGTTTGGCTTCACACTCAGACATAAATAGTAAGACAAGGATGACACTTACTGTATTAATAAGAGATAAATTATGAATCAAGAGTAACTGAAAACAAGGTAATTGATATTTATGGAATATATAAATTTGAAGCATGCAGCCAATCAAAATTTACAGCTCAAAGTTCACATCATTATCATCTGAGTAAAGAGAAGATTCTTTAAACCCCAGGTATTTTATATGCATGTCAAATTATGTTGTGCATGTTGCTGTACATTTTGATTGAAAAGCCTTCTATATAAGCAAGACAGGAAAGACATTTTGCAACAGAATACATGGAAATACATATGTGGTAGAGTACAGATATTGTTATGTTTAATGTTAAAATATTTTGTGTTTATGTGTTAGTCTTTCAACCCTTAAATGTTAAAGGTAGTGAAAGAAAAACAATAAAAACAACTTAGAGTTCAAAGCCAAGTATTAATGACTCTATCTGCTTTACATATCTCTATATATCTATATCTATACACACACACACACACACACACACACACACACAGACATATATATATATATATTTATATATATATATATATATATATATATATATATATACACACACACACACACACACACACATACACATATATATATATATATATATATATACATGCATATATACAGAAGATAAAACAAAAAAAACGTAAACTGTTTTTACAACATATTCAGGTTTAAAAGTATTTTTCACAGAATCAGTTTATTTTTTATCTTCCATTTGCACATTTATATAGTATTTCATTGACATATATTTCAAATTTGTTATAAAAATTTACATAATGTCTTTTAAATTATCTTATCGAATATTGGCAGCTTGTGGCACTTGGTAAAACATACCATATGATTGTATTTTGTGGATATATTAGTCTGATACATGTCAGCTGGAAAGTATTTATTGAGTTAGGTCTCCTTCTTATTCACAGTCTCATGAAGTGTATGCTAAGTGATCGAGATGGATCATTTACTATAATTGTTCATTTTCTAGTTTTATTACCACAGGGATGGGTTTATCATATGCACATTCAACTCTTGTTTTTCCTTTGTGGTTTTTTTCATAGGTTCATAGGTTCATAGGTTCATACTAGGCTATCTGCCCGAGGGCATTTACAAGCCTAGCCCATAGTTTTGTGGCTTACGCCACCCCTTTAGTATGGGGAACTATACCCATTATTTTGCTGTGCCTCTGTTGAGCAGTGACACTGAGGTAATCCCTGGGGTATATCTGCGATCTCCCATCCATTGGTCAAGATTTCTCTTGAACAAGGCCAGCGAGGTGCTCTGCCTCACATATACCGGGATTTTATTCCACAGCATAGGGAGTCTTTGGGTGATGATGATTTTTAATCTGCTAAATTATAAAAAATTACCAGAATGTTCAACATATAATAGTGATAGCACAGATGTGATTGCAGCCCTTATGATGTGGTTATTTACATGGTTCAGAAAGGAATTTGCTCAATATGGTACACAGCTACCTGTGCTGTGCTACTTGCCCTATATAAGTAGAATGGCTGTGAGATGACTACCAGCCCACAGTCACCCTGGGATGAATATAGCTGTTTATGAAAGAGGTATATGGGAACTTTGCTCCTTTCAAACAAAAGAAAGTCAGCAATAAAGGTGGAAACCCACAGTTTAATACAAATAATAAAAAAATCACATAACAAGGTAGAGGGAAATAAGCCCAACTACCTGCCCCAAACCGATTTCAGCTGTAATAGCCTTCTTCAGTGAGTAAACATGAGCAAACCAAAAATCCACTCATATCTATATATATATATATATATATATATATATATATATATATATATATATATATATATATAGTACATAAAACAGTTGATTGGTGCATTCATAATTGGTCATTAAGCCCACATGGAAATAAAGCTCCTAACTTAATAATCCATTTACATTCCTTAACATTAAGTATGTCGTGCCATCCTGATTTGTCCCTACATCTACCCAGAATACAATCTATAACAGTAAAATAAAAAGATGCAGTATTGTGTTTGCACATTTGTTTATACAAAGCATTGGTAGGACGTTTGTTCCTAATGTCACTAAGATGCTCGCCAATCGTGAGACGAAAAGGTGTAGAAGTTTGTCCCACATAGAGTGAGGAGCATGAACAAGTGACCATTTTTGCTCTTTTGTCAAGATTTCATAGAGTATCTTGGCCTTGGATCTTGTCTAGCTGGCAAATGCAGACACAAGGACACATGCAAATATATTCATTACACACACACACACACACACACACACACACACACACACACACACACATATATATATATATATATATATATATATGTGTGTATGTGTGTGTGTGTGTGTGTGTGTGTGTGTGTGTGTGTGTGTGTGTGTGTGTGTGTGTGTGTGTGTGTGTGTGTGTGTGAGTGTGTGTTCGTGTATATGTGCATGTGTTCACTATATATATATATATATATATATATATATATATATATATATATATATATATATCCACACACAGATGGCCCACTAAAGAAAGTATATCCACAAAAGTCCAGTAACAATAAGCAGCATAAAAAATATATCCATTCAATGCAAACGATATTCCAATAAAGTTGCTCAAAATGTAGATAAAATGTTCAGTTTATTAGCATAAAACAAACACTTAAGCGCTTTCACGGATATTAACCGCTTCCTCAGACGTATCAACTGACAAAAAACTGTTCTCATATAAATAAAAAATTCAAATACGTTAATTACGTTAATTAATTAATTGAGACTCATTCTTTAGTAAATTTAAAGTGCTAGTGCTCTATAAGAACAAAATACAATAAACTTCATCATCTACTGCTAATCTAATATGCTGTAAATAATATATTGCTGGAACAAATACATTCTATAACTAATGAAAATACGAACGTACTATGTATTCCTGTTACATAAAATTCTAACAACAATTTTAAAAGCTATGGACCATTCGTATATAAATGCTCATTCATTCTTTAGCGAATTTAAAATGCTAGAGCTCTGTCAGGACAATGCACAAGACATATTACAACAAATAAATTTTTACATCTACTACTAATCTAACATAATCTATAAATAGTGCATTATAAAAACAAATACATTCTATGTCTAAATAGATCAGTAAAGACATACAATATGTTCCTGATGCAAAAAACGATCATAAACGCTATGGACACATAAACTACCTAAATTGATGAATGAATAAATACTTATATAATAATATATAATAAATAACAATTAAATACTTAAAATATTTAAAAATAGAATCAGCAATGTATTAGTATTTGAGAATTACCTTAACGATCTAGCTCTCAAGATTGGTTTAAGTGAAACGGCATCATTCATGCCATATCCTCTATGGGCACCAAGCCTAAAGATCCATTCTATTTCAGCGTATTCAGTATCGTTGACTATATTGCCTAACCTTAGATTTACGTACTGAACATACAAAATTTGAAACATAAACACATGAAATTCACCTTCACTGATAACATGTTTTGCAAGTGCGTTGTACTCTTCTTTTCTTGCTATGCTATAGTAATGGTCCCTCACTCGTTCACGAAGGGTACGGTTAGTCTTGCCAATATAAAAACGATAGCAGATTTTACAATATGCAACATAAACCAAGTTTTTGGTTGTACATGAACCATTAACCTTCAGTTCCCAAAGACGTCCTGTTTCTGGATGTCTGTAGAATCTGGATTCGTCTATATATATGCATTGTTTGCAACCATTGCACTTTTTTGTACCAGAAAATCTCGGAGCAAAACCTATCTCAGGTTGTATATTAACCACATTCCGATAACAAAGCTGTTGTTTTAAATTCCTATTATTTTTAAAAATAAATTTTGGTTGTTCACCCAATAGTTCTTTCGTCCTTCCATCAACCAAAAGAATACTCCAACAATTATTAATAGCCTCCTTGACCCTATCAAAATTATTACCATATGGTAAAACCAAACCTAGACTGTGATTATTGTCATTACTTTTCAACAGTCCATTCTCGGAAGTGTTATTGTAGGAGAAATATGGTTTTGCTGTTGTATTCCTATTGGAAAGGATTTGTTTGTATGTATACTCAATCTCATGGTCTGAGTAACCCCTACCAATAAGGTCAGTTTTGAGCCTCTGTAATTCTAGAGTCAAGGTATTATCCTCACAGCATAGGCGTGCCATTCTAAGTGCTTGACCTTTTACAATATTGCTAAACAGTGTAGGATTATGCATGCTGGTGCGATGCAGGAAAGCTGGGCAATAACATGCTTTCTGAAAGACCTTGGTGGTTATACTATTATACTTCTTATCTATTGTGACATCAAGAAAATTAATCACATTTAGAGAGTAGGACATAGTAAACTTAAGAAAATTACTAGAGCAGTTTATCTGTTCAAAAAAGACATTAAGATCAGCCTCTGTTCCTTTCCAAACAATAAAAAGATCATCGACAAAACGTCTATGAAATAAAATGCCCGGTTTGTTGAACAAGTTTTCTTTTTCCCATGCAACCATTATAAAATTAGTGTAGGCATTTGCGCAACTAGTGCCCATTGCCACACCCCTCTTTTGTTTATATAACTTGTCTTGAAATAAAAATATATTACTTTCTAACACTGTTTCTAATAATAAACATAGAAAATCTACTTTCAAAGCTTCCATTTTGCCATCTATTAACAGCAGGTTTTTAAGTATACTAAGACCTGCATCATTGGGTATGCTTGTAAAAAGTGACTCAACATCTAATGTTACCAATATCAAATTAGCTGTTAGGTCTGTTTCTTGGGCAAACATAAACAGATCTTTCAAGAATTTTTCTGTGTCTCGAAGTACATGTTTATAAATAGTCAAGACCTGTTTCAATTGCTGATCTAAATAGATAGATATGCCCTCAGTAGCCCAACCAGCACCTGCTACTATGGGTCTAAACTTAGGGCAAACAGGATGTTTGTGTATTTTGGGAAGGCCATGCAATTGTGGAATGATAGGATATTCAACCTTAAAGTAGTTAAATAAGTCTTTAGTTATGATCTTTAAATTAAAACATTCAAGTAATACACCATTTATGTTGTTAATCACTTCATTCACATCCATCATATTGATGTTCTCATAGGCATCAGTGCTAAGCATCTCATTCATGGTATTAATGTAGTAAGTGGTGTCCATCACGACAACAGGACCCCCTTATCAGAAGGTTTAATCACAATCTTTTGATTGTTTTTAAGATCAAATATCACCCTGGATTCAGACCTAGTAACATTAGGTGTTGTTATACCTACATTAAAGTGTGTGTCACTGTAAAGAGCATTTTCAACTGCCTTAATGAAAACTTCTATATTAGAGGGTAGTTGCGGTAAAAAGTCACATTTTTCCTAAAGTCTACGATATTATTGTGATCAGAACCTAAAGTTAATTTAAGTGCAACATTCCTGGCAAACATGCGTACAGAAATAATAGCATCACTTATGTCAATGTTGTTAGTTGGTATAAAACCAAGTCCTTTGTTTAAAAGGCTGACTTCATCTTCTGTTAAAGCATATTTAGAGATGTTCCAAACTAGGTTTTTTGTGTCCACATTTTCTTCAAGGTGTGCGTTTGCTGTTGCGGTGCCTCCTTGCATTTTAGCCCCCTCTGATTGTCCATATCCGATAGCTTTCTCCTTCCTGTCCGGATCGGAAAGGGAAAAACCGAAGAGTCATTGCCAAACGATCCATCATTTTGAGTTTTCCTTCTCACATCAAAATTTGTGCGAGGGGTAGTACCAGAACTAGTGCGAAAAGTGGTATCACTTTCTGTATGTATTATCGAAGAAGTAGTACAAGTAGAACCTAGATTATGAGGGGAGGTTGCCAAATTAGGTACATCCTCACTGTTCTTTCCTATATCCCCTATGATATAGTTATCAGGAGACGTAATATCTGTATTGCCCAAACCAGTCCCAAACAGGGCAGTCGAGCCTCTTATGTTCTTGTTGGAAATGTTTTGTCCCTTCTCCTGAGATTGCATCCTAGTATTCTTGTTATTTTCAGTATTTTCTTTAGGCCACATAAAAACATTATGTTTAGAGAAGTCATTCATGTCTCTAGAGATTTTCTTCTTTTTATATTCTAATAGTCGAGTTTCATATCTTTGTATCTTTTCAACAATATCCTGTAAATAGGCCTCCGTTGGCCCATCACCATAAATCTCAAACAGTTCTTGTTGTTGTTTTACTATATTGGATTTTAGATAATTTTCCATAGGTTGGAAGAATTCAATCAAGAGTTTCATATATGCCTTACTAGTATCTAGATTTATTCTTTGCCATTTGGCTAGTAATTCAGTATAAACAGTTCCATAAGTAGGCATATTAAGGACCCTTAGGCCCCTAGGAACTATATTCAAATTCAAACAAGCTTCCAAATGGAAGCGCTGACACTGCAAGCATTTGAATTTATAAATGTCATTCTCAATACTTCTTTTTAAAAGCAAGACATCATGTCCATTGTGCATATTAGGCATATTGACTGGATCAATGTCACTTACATCAACATTCATCAACGGGTTCGTTACTTCCACCAACAAGCCCCTGAGCCTCGCATTGGCATCAAAGGCTTTGTCATTAGATTCCAACGCTGCCGCTACTGCTCCCTCCATCGCCAAAGAAAAATATATCCACACACAGATGGCCCAGTAAAGAAAGTATATCCACAAAAGTCCAGTAACAATAAGCAGCATAAAAAATATATCCAGTCAATGCAAACGATATTCCAATAAAGTTGCTCAAAATGTAGATAAAATGTTCAGTTTATTAGCATAAAACAAACACGTAAGCGCTTTCACGGATATTAACCGCTTCCTCAGACGTATTAACTGACAAAAAACTGTTCTCATATAAATAAAAAATTCAAATACGTTAATTACGTTAATTAATTAATTGAGACTCATTCTTTAGTAAATTTAAAGTGCTAGTGCTCTAAAAGAACAAAATACAATAAACTTCATCATCTACTGCTAATCTAATATGCTGTAAATAATATATTGCTGGAACAAATACATTCTATAACTAATGAAAATATGAACGTACTATGTATTCCTGTTACGTAAAATTCTAACAACAATTTTAAAAGCAATGGACCATTCGTATATAAATGCTCATTCATTCTTTAGGAATTTAAAGTGCTAGAGCTCTGTCAGGACAATGCACAAGACATATTACAAAAAATACATTTTTACATCTACTACTAATCTAACATAATCTATAAATAGTGCATTATAAAAATAAATACATTCTATGTCTAAATAGATCAGTAAAGATGTACAATATGTTCCTGATGCAAAAAACGATCATAAACGCTATGGACACATAAACTACCTAAATTGATGAATGAATAAATATTTATATAATAATATATAATAAATAACAATTAAATACTTAAAATATTTAAAAATAGAGTCAGCAATGTATTAGTATTTGAGAATTACCTTAACGATCTAGCTCTCAAGATTGGTTTAAGTGAAACGGCATCATTCATGCCATATCCCCTATGGGCACCAATCCTAAAGATCCATTCTATTTCAGCGTATTCAGTATCGTTGACTATATTGCCTAACCTTAGATTTACGTACTCTACATACAAAATTGACTTTTTACCACAACTACCCACTAATATAGAAGTTTTCATTAAGGCAGTTGAAAATGCTCTTTACAGTGACACACAATTGAATGTAGGTATAACAACACCTAATGTTACTAGGTCTGAATCCAGGGCGATATTTGATCTTAAAAACAATCAAAAGATTGTGATTAAACCTTCTGATAAGGGGGGGCCTATTGTCGTGATGGACACCACTTACTACATTAATACCATGAATGAGATGCTTAGCACTGATGCCTATGAGAACATCAATATGATGGATGTGAATGAAGTGATTAACAACATAAATGGTGTATTAAATGAATGTTTTAATTTAAAGATCATAACTAAAGACTTATTTAACTACTTTAAGGTTGAATATCCTATCATTCCACAATTGCATGGCCTTCCCAAAATACACAAACATCCTGTTTGCCCTAAGTTTACACCCATTGTAGCAGGTGCTGGTTGGGCTACTGAGGGCATATCTATCTATTTAGATCAGCAATTGAAACAGGTCTTGACTATTTATAAACATGTACTTCGAGACACAGAACAATTCTTGAAAGATCTGTTTATGTTTGCCCAAGAAACAAACCTAACAGCTAATTTGATATTGGTAACATTAGATGTTGAGTCACTTTTTACAAGCATACCCAACGATGCAGGTCTTAGTATACTTAAAAACCTGCTGTTAATAGATGGCAAAATGGAAGCTTTGAAAGTAGATTTTCTATGTTTATTATTAGAAACAGTGTTAGAAAATAATATATTTTTATTTCAAGACAAGTTATATAAACAAAAGAGGGGCGTGGCAATGGGCACTAGTTGCGCAAATGCCTACACTAATTTTATAATGGTTGCATGGGAAAAAGAAAACTTGTTCAACAAACCGGCATTTTATTTCATAGACGTTTTGTCGATGATCTTTTTATTGTTTGGAAAGGAACAGAGGCTCATCTTAATGTCTTTTTTGAACAGATTAACTGCTCTAGTAATTTTCTTAAGTTTACTATGTCCTACTCTCTAAATGTGATTAATTTTCTTGATGTCACAATAGATAAGAAGTATGATAGTATAACCACCAAGGTCTTTCGGAAAGCATGTTATTGCCCGGCTTTCCTGCATCGCACCAGCATGCATAATCCTACACTGTTTAGCAATATTGTAAAAGGTCAAGCACTTAGAATGGCATGCCTATGCTGTGAGGATAATACCTTGACTCTAGAATTACAGAGGCTCAAAACTAACCTTATTGGTAGGGGTTACTCAGACCATGAGATTGAGTATACATACAAACAAATCCTTTCCAATAGGAATACAACAGCAAAACCATATTTCTCCTACAATAACACTTCCGAGAATGGACTGTTGAAAAGTAATGACAATAATCACAGTCTAGGTTTGGTTTTACCATATGGTAATAACTTTGATAGGGTCAAGGAGGCTATTAATAATTGTTGGAGTATTCTTTTGGTTGATGGAAGGACGAAAGAACTATTGGGTGAACAACCAAAATTTATTTTTAAAAATAATAGGAATTTAAAACAACAGCTTTGTTATCGGAATGTGGTTAATATACAACCTGAGATAGGTTTTGCTCCGAGATTTTCTGGTACAAAAAAGTGCAATGGTTGCAAACAATGCATATATATAGACGAATCCAGATTCTACAGACATCCAGAAACAGGACGTCTTTGGGAACTGAAGGTTAATGGTTCATGTACAACCAAAAACTTGGTTTATGTTGCATATTGTAAAATCTGCTATCGTTTTTATATTGGCAAGACTAACCATACCCTTCGTGAACGAGTGAGGGACCATTACTATAGCATAGCAAGAAAAGAAGAGTACAACGCACTTGCAAAACATGTTATGGGTGAAGGTGAATCTCATGTGTTTATGTTTCAAATTTTGTATGTACAGTACGTAAATCTAAGGTTAGGCAATATAGTCAACGATACTGAATACGCTGAAATAGAATGGATCTTTAGGCTTGGTGCCCATAGAGGATATGGCATGAATGATGCCATTTCACTTAAACCAATCTTGAGAGCTAGATCGTTAAGGTAATTCTCAAATACTAATACATTGCTGATTCTATTTTTAAATATTTTAAGTATTTAATCGTTATTTATTATATATTATTATATAAGTATTTATTCATTCATCAATTTAGGTAGTTTATGTGTCCATAGCGTTTATGATCGTTTTTTGCATCAGGAACATATTGTACGTCTTTACTGATCTATTTAGACATAGAATGTATTTGTTTTTATAATGCACTATTTATAGATTATGTTAGATTAGTAGTAGATGTAAAAATTTATTTGTTGTAATATGTCTTGTGCATTGTCCTGACAGAGCTCTAGCACTTTAAATTCGCTAAAGAATGAATGAGCATTTATATACGAATGGTCCATAGCTTTAAAAATTGTTGTTAGAATTTTACGTAGCAGGAATACATAGTACGTTCGTATTTTCATTAGTTATAGAATGTATTTGTTCCAGCAATATATTATTTACAGCATATTCGATTAGCAGTAGATGATGAAGTTTATTGTATTTTGTTCTTATAGAGCACTAGCACTTTAAATTTACTAAAGAATGAGTCTCAATTAATTAATTAACGTAATTAACGTATTTGAATATTTTATTTATATGAGAACAGTTTTTTGTCAGTTGATACGTCTGAGGAAGCGGTTAATATCCGTGAAAGCACTTACGTGTTTGTTTTATGCTAATAAACTGAACATTTTATCTACATTTTGAGCAACTTTATTGGATTATCGTTTGCATTGGCTGGATATTTATATTGCTTATTGTTACTGGACTTTTGTGGATATATATATATATATATATATATATATATATATATATATATATATAAAATGTGTGTGTGTGTGTATGTGTGTGTATTCATAATATACACATATATATATATATATATATATATATATATATATATATATATACACACACACACACACACACATATATATATATATATATATATATATATATATATATATATATATATATATATATTACTTATAATGTGTATGTGTGTGTGTATGTATATGTGTGGCATATTTTCACCTCTAATAAACATTAACTTATATAGGTTCATAGGAAGTTACTAGGCTAGCGGCCCTAGAGCCTTTACAAGCCTAACTGCATAAAAACCCATGTACTTTAATTGATCATAGTTAGATGGTCGTTGTTAGCAGAGTGATTCTATGATCAGCACTGACTACCCCTGTCCATGAGGGACACAGTTGCCACCCTTGGGGTGAATTTCCTGTCTCCCATCCAATTGTCAAGGTTGCTCTTAAACAGGGTCATTGAGAAGCTCTGTATCACTGGAAGTGGGAGCTCATTCCAATGAAGTGGCAATCGCTGGGATATATCTGTCTTTCCAACATGTTCTGTTAATGTCACAAACACTTAAATGACAATAAATAAAAAAGCTGTATGTGTACTCCTCTGAAAGCAGTTACAAATATTCAATAATATTTTAATATTTAATATTTAATAAATAATATTTAATAAACACAAATCACAATACAGACTAGGGAGAGATCCCTGGACTGAATGATTCTTGCCCCATTTGATTTGCAGATATGCAGAATTTCCATTAGGGCAGAGTCAGAGAATGCTGTGTAGGCCAGGCACAGGTCGCCTCTCAGCAGCCTTGTATGATACAGAGTACAGTGACAAAGCTTTCAGCCTTTTCATGTAAATCATGTTTTGGTGGCCCTGGATTCTGCTGGTCAGAAACCTCTGTGGTCTCTCCAGTTGCTGCAAGTTTCTAGTAAGATACATACAGAAGGGAGCATTGCACTCAATTAGTGTTCTGATAAGGATAGAGTACAGTGGAGTTATAACCTCCTTAGTCTTGGATGCAATGCTCTTATTTATGAGATGTGCAATGTAGAAGGCTTTCTTTATCACCATGAAAACATGGTTGTCGAAGTTTAGATTGCTATCAACCTGTGTTCACAAGTCTTTCACCACTAGGTTTGAGCTTAGGGGGTGCTATCTATATCATAATTAGCAGGGACTACTTCTTTGCCAAAGGTGATAATGAAACATGTTTTGCATTTAGTTTTAGTCCATGAATTTGGCACCATCTGTCTGCATCAGCCCCTTCTGTAATATGTTTACATCATTAGGGGACTCAGTGATTTCACTCAGTTTGGGAAGCCACAGGCCATCTACTTTCACATGGAACTCAGAGAAATAGATTCCAAGCCATAGAGGACCCAGTACAGATTGTTGTGGTACCCCACTGGTAAATGGTCTACTGGTGGAGGTGGAGTTCCCAACTTTAACAGTGTGCATTCTGTTGGTGAGCCAGTTGACTACTCATCTAGTGACATATGGCTTAGTCTCCAGCTAATATAGTTTCTCACTGATCCCTGAGTTGGGGATGGTGTCAAAAGCCTTGACAATATGAAGTATGTACTGCTTTGCCCTCATCCAGGGCTTTGGTGACATTCTCAAAGTAGTCTACCAGGTTTAATAAGCAAGCTCTACCCTTGATGAAACCAAACTGGGTCGGGTCAAGAGTTCAAAGGTCACCTGTGCCTTTGTTGATATGGTCCATGCTGATTCTTTCCATGGCCTTGCATACAATAGTTTCCTTGGTCAGTTGATGGACCCCCTTTGTGCTAAGGGACTGTTGCTGTTCTCTACTCTTCCAGAACAAAGCCTGTGCTCAGGCTATGGTTAAAGAGAGTGCCAAGTGGTTTTGTTAGGTCCTGTTTTAGACTGTTTTATGAGCAACCTGGGATATTATCTGGTCAAATAGTGGCCATGTTTTTGACCTTGGAGAGCACTTCTGTGACCTGTTCTTTGGAGATACTCATTAGAAGACTGATGTCAGGAATGCTTTGAGGTATGGCTGGTGGGGATGGGGAATAAGGTTATTGCCAAATCTGTCAGCTAGTAAGTTGGCAATTTCCTCGGGTTCAGTGTGATTGGTACCATCCACTATAGGTTTGGAACACAGCTGGCATTCCCTTTTAGGTTTTGGACTTAGCTAAAGAATGCCTTATGGTTGTCTTTTGCTAGGGATGCTAATTTAGTCTCATAACAAGCCTTAGACAACTGTACAAAATATTTGAGTTGCTTGTTCTAGCTGTAGAGTGCATTCTTTCTCTGTTGAGTAAATTCTCTCTTTTTCTTAGGTATTACTTTTTTTCTTTTGTTATTTAACTTACTTATACGTACTTACAGTCCACCAAGGTGATTTGTTTTTTTGGGAGGACCTGGTTTTAGTCCTGTTATGTATAGGTGAGTCAATACATTTGTTTAGGTGGCAATAAAGGGCATTTGTGCATAGGAGTCATTGTTGGCTGTGTTAGCAGGGGTTTTGATACTTTTTTTTACCATTGCTTAGTAGGACATAGTTTGTCTTGGAGAAATGTAACAGTTTGTTTGCTCCTGTGTGGGTGTCAGGTCTGACCTTTACTTCAAACGAGACTGATTTATGCGCTGATCTTACCAGGGAGGACAACAAATAGGGGGTAGTGAAGTGACCCCCCCATGTTAGTGAGCACTAGGTCTAGAACATGAACACAGGGGGTAGTGAAGTGACCCCCCCCCCATGTCAGCAAGCACTAGGTCTAGAACATTTGAGCACCTTGTGGGGGTGCAGACCAACTGTTCCAGGCCATTTGAAGTAACAAAATCCAGGAACCTTAGACAGATCATATTTGTGCTTTTGTAAGTTACCTAATCGATAAAAGGATAGTTGAAATCTCTCATGGCAAAGATGTTTGGCTGTTTACTGAGTGAATCTAGCAATTCCAGGTAAGTGGTGTACTTCTCCTGGAGCATGGTGGGGGACCTGTAGCTAATAATAATATGGTACAGTATTTTGTCTATAGTTATTTGCACATGGAGTAGCTCAGGAGAGCTGTACTGTGAATCAGTCAGCAAAGTGAGGTTCATAAAACAAACCGGCAGGAGTGACTATTGTCTGATTTTACCTTGAAGTGAATAATCTGTCCATGATGTCGATGATATAATTAAATGCCTGCTGCTCTGATGACTACCTTCCTGTCTGAGTGGTGGTACCCCTACTTTATTGTGTTGCCTTTGTTCATCACAGCCTTATTTTTTCTATCTGAGATACTGAGTCTTGGAGTAAAATGCTGCTAATGTTTTCATCTTTTACTTTTGTTATATATGCATACATGCAAGTGTGTGTTTGTGTGTGTGTGTGTGTGTGTGTGTGTGTGTGTGTGTGTGTGTGTGTGTGTATGACCAGATTTTTAGTTTTATACTGGGGCATATTTACCAGGATGAGCAGAAAATGTCTGTCCTAACAAAAATTATGGAGACTAACATAAAAGAAAGCAGTCACTCATGTACCACTAGTCTATTTCAACAACCACTTTTCTAGAAAATGTTTGTATAAATGCTAATACATTTTGTTTGCAATAGTGCATATAGATTCTTTCTAAATTTCAGTTTAATGTGATCTCAATTCAGTCAAATAATTTTAGTATTCCATCTTATTGACTATACAGTTTTTCCCCAAATTTGGTAAATAAAATAGGTACTAATTACAGATACCATGTTTTCCATTTAACACCCCTTATTATACAGTTAGGGATAATTCCACTCGTTTCTCCCTTTCAGGAAACTAGCTGCTATTTATTTTCCAGTTTTCATAGTGGAGACCTTCTGTACTCCCTTAGCCCTTCACACCTCACACTTTGGAGACCCGTTCTGAGAAACCTTACTAGACCCTAAGGTCAGGACTCTGATTCCCACAAGTGGTTATGTGCATGTTATACTCCACCAAGTGCAGCTGCTAGCTAGTTATCAGTGGTCATGTAGGTCTCTGGTTTGTCTGCCTTTGTTAGACATCGAAACTCTGTATTACCCTCTCTTCCTGGTTTACCTGCTTGCTTTTGAATCAGAAGGTCTGCATTTCCCTCTCCCTCACCCTCTGGTTACAAAGGCTGTATTTCCCTTCTTTGACAAACTTTGTGCAACAGAGTAACTGGAACTGCTATACAAATATCACACATGATACCATAAGAAGCAGTGTGCTTCCCATGTTCCTTAGTCCCTATACCACATGCTGCCTTAGCTCGCCACCTTCTCCATTACAGGATCACCATTTCTAGCACTGTTGAATGACATGTTAGCCAAACCAGCCTAACTGCATTCATATGTCTGTGAACTACATTATATTTCATTTTAAAACTATAAGAATGGTGTTTCAAAGCTCATTTGGATAATTCTGAATTGCAAGCCTCTGGACAGCAAATATATTAGAGGAGTGCAGTGTCAGTTATTAATGCAATTTTCTTACCCAATAAATAGTACTTTAGAGTTCTGATGGCACATTTTAAGGCAAGGCCTTCTCTGTCTATAGCTAAGTTACAGTTCTGATGGCACATTTTATGGCAAGGCCTTCTCTGTCTATAGCTAAGTTACAGTTCTGATGGCACATTTTATGGCAAGGCCTTCTCTTTCTATATCTAAGTTGCATCTGTCCGCATTGCTGACCTTTACCAGATAGAGTGATTATGCTCCTGCACAGTGTAACATAAGAGTGTGTCAATACCTATCTCAGAATTGCTTGGAAAGGTCTGAAGTTAGTAGTACTGGTTGTGAACACAGCATATCTTCTATTTGCCTAAATATTTATTTGGCCTCATCTGTCCACTTCACTTTTAAATGAGCCTTTCCATTTGTCAGATCAGTCAGTGCACAGGAAATGGTAGCACAATTAGGGGTATTTATGTCAATTAGTAGGCAGGAATAAATAATTTTAACCAGTTTTTTTTTCAATGGCTGATGTAGGTAATTTCTGTACCTTTAGTTTTCTCAGACTGTGGTGTTACTGTTCCTCAGCCACTTACATAATCCAAAAAGCAGGATTCTGCAATGTTTATATTTCATGCAGCTGAGATAGTAGACAACCCAGACTGACTCAAGTAATGTAAAACATAATAAACTTTAGAGATGTGACTTTTCTAGTTTCCAAACACTGTTTCTACTTATCATGGTAGGATGCTGAATATCTGGTATGTGGGTTAGAATGTTGTCTGACAGCCTCTGAAATGCTATAGGTTTTCCATGAAGACTAAAAGACAGGAATTTGTTGTAATGGATGAGTGCATCTGGTGTGGGAAATAATATTTTTTATTAGTTCCCAGGGCCAGTGGTGTTCATCAGTAGCCTTTGGCTTGGACCACAGTCTCTAGAAAACTAGCCTTGCCCAATTTTTCAATCAGTTCTTCCACATAATGACATTAGACATGAATTAAATGCGGATATGCTATTTAATTTTCTGACGTTATTGTCGAACCTTTATCAACCATAAGGTTTGGGGACCAGTACAATGCGGCTACTCTTCTGACCTTACACAGCCATCAGGTTTGGGGTCTAGTACAATGTGGCTACTCTTCTGGAACGCTGAGTCTGAACATTTTCTATATCTCTTTTTTAACTGCTTAGTATATGGATTCAGGCATTTAGTACAGTTTCAGATGTACTTTCTCAGTCAGTAGTTTGTATGTTGTGCTGGATTAAATGGATTTTGCCAGGCACCTTTTAAAATGTGATTTTATTCCTGAATACAAATTCCCTTTGTTCTTTTTTCAGAGATGTTGGTAATATTTTATCTGTTTTGACTTAAGGACATGCTATTGGCGCTTAAACTTCTCCACCAAACATAATTACAACACACATGTAAATTTCTTTATAAGGCTTCAAGGGCATTGATGCAGTGTAACTGTTTTGTTTTGTTTTCATTTTTCCAGCTGTCTCAGCTTATAATTTATTTTGCATTGTTTTAAAAAGTCATTACCACTATAAAAGTAAATTGTTTTCAGCAGTGTATATTAATACAAGTACTTGAATTTTCTCAGATGATCATTTTTGTTATATGTTCTGTGTTAAATCTTATGTACTCTATGTGTGCCTACAGGCATTGCAGTTTCTTACCTGTCCTGCAGGTCTGAAAAATGCTTTATCACATTTAAAAGTAGTATTTTCATCCTCTTATGTAGGTTTTCTATATTTAGCAAGCCTTGGGATATCTGTGATATAATAGTTCAAATGGTATGAATCCAGGTGAGGACTGGGTTACTTCCCCTCACAGCAAAGAAAGAATATATGGCAGCGTCTGTTCCCAGTTTCTCCCTTCTAGTTTTATAGCTTTCTTAATTCAGACTATAAAGTCTAATTAAGGCACTAAACTAGTGTAGCTTGTGTGGGTGGTAAACATGTCGTGGTTTAAGTTTCAAAAAATTACCTCAGTTCATGCATTACTTTGGAGTTTGGACACAAATGAAGTACATGGTCAGGAAGTAATTTCTACTGTAGAAGAAAAATAACAGCATCCGTTGTTTTGCTATGAAATTTGTACTAACTTTGCCAAGAGTCACTGTCTCAGGAAATGCTGCTGTATAATCAGTGATAACCAGGACACGTGGATGCTTTTAAGTAATGTTTCCAGTAGACATTTAATATCCACTGCTATTCTTTCAAACTGGAATTCCAAGATTGGTAAGGGCATCAAACTGCTGTTAAACTCCAGATTCTATATTGTCTTCTGACAGTCTAGGTAAGTTGCACCAAAAACATCCAGGTTTGTTTTATCCATTCTTAAATGACCACACAGAATGTGGCTATGTCGTATCCTAATTACAAATGTTCTAAAAGAATAGAACTAATAATCATTTTAGCATCTGCTCTTTCTCTTTGGTTACTCTTTAGGGCAGATTGTTTCCTAGTTCAAGGTATGGGTGTTGTGAAGTGAGTCTGTCCCAGGCCTCCACTGAAAATGGATATATATCCAGTCAGACTTTCCCGGTAAACAAATGTAAAATTAAATAAATAAATAATAAATTGTTTCCCATTCTACTTGAGTTGTTTTTCTATACAGTGTATTGATTTCCTGATGGGTGTACTTTAAATTGACATGACATATCAGGAAGGCAACCAGGTCATCATTTTTTTCATCAATACTTTAGTGTAAATTTTGGATCAGGGAAGAACAGTACAAGCATAGCATTTGGTTTCAGGGAGCTTGGCAACTCATATTTTACAACAAAACTGTAGAGCAAGCTTTTTATTTTATGTTGTCATTTTACAAGGGTGAATGTAAAATTATTAGCATGGGGAATAACAGAAAAGGAAAGCATTCATACATGCACTACAAGTCTGATTCAGCAAATACTTTTCTAGCAAATGCTGTTGTATATTTCAGACATTCTGTTCAATATGGCCCTTTTCAGTCATCACAGTTTGAGCATCCCTTCATTCTGATTATAGAGGGCTCCTCCCCAAAGCTGGCCAGTAAAATAAACATTTTTACAGATGCCAGTCTTTCCCTTTAATCCCTTTTCCAGGTTTCAAGCATACCTTCCAGACTACCATCATTCGTCAAACATATTTATCTGGGGAATCCCCTTCTGAGTGCTGACCAAACCCAGAGGTTAGGCGTGTGAGTCTGTCAAGGTGTAGTGGCCTACTTCTACAGGCAGATGTACCTTCTTGTTGTTGTAGAGAATTCCCCACCTCTAGCTTACTTGCCTTCTTCAGAGTTAAAAACTATGTATTCATCTGTCTCTTGTTTGCTTGCCTGCTTCAAACTTAGAAGGTCTGTATATCCCTTTTTCTTTCTTTTTATTGTCAAAGAAGTAAACACACACATAAATATAAAATGGGTGGACAGACAGATCAATAGAGGTGTGTGTGTGTTTGTGTGTGTGTGTGTGTGTGTGTGTGTGTGTGTGTGTGTGTGTGTGTGTGTGTGTGTGTGTGTGTGTGTGTGTGAGTGTGTGCGTGCATGCGTGCGTGTGTGTGTGTGTGTGTGTGTGTGTGTGTGCGTGTGTGCGCGCATGTGCGTGTATGTTTGTGCTACTCTTTTTATGTAGCAGGTTTTATTATGGCACTCTCAAAATGATGATTTCCATATCTTTATTTCTTATATGGCATACTATATTTCTGTTGTAATTTCTTTTGTTTTAACCTAAGTCACATTAGTGAAGATTCTCTGAATGGAAATTACCTTTTGAATTAACTGATCTTATCAATCATCTCATCCATTTGCTACTAAATTAATTTGTGTTACTGCCATCTTGTTTAATTATATGTCCTGCAAGAAAAGCCAATGATAGTTTGAAATGACTTGATTTTTATGATGTTAGCAGTAGTTGTTCAGTTTTAAGCACCAATGTAATACAAAAGTTCCTCTCTGAGATCTTCATTTTCATTTTTATCAACGTAGCATTTACCAGAACATAGCCAAACCTGTTCACACTAAATAAAAATGCTTTTGTAAGCTACTCTGTAAGAACTTGGGGTGCAGTAGTCAAAAAACCGACAGCATTTGTTTTCTGAATTGATTCAGTATGTACTTTAACTGTGTAGTTCTACTTTAATGGCTCATGCCGAGTTTCAAGCTTTTTGCATCTTTTACATTTGGAATAAATCATTGTCGGCCTTTTCCTTAATTATGGACATACTTTTCTTAAACTTTTTTAAGTGAATATTAGAATACTTTTTTGGCAATATGGTACCATGGTTACATAAATCTGTGAGTAAACAAGAAATGTGTGACCTGAATCATTGATTATTTTAGTGTGCTGTTGAACTTACTGCATCAAGCATTTCCACAGAACTTGATTAGATTTAATTTATTTAGAAAATGACATTTCTTTCTGGACATATTGCCATTTTTCTTATTTTATTTATTTTAGCAAGACCTCGGAAAAATGTGTCATCATGCTGTATGTCACTGCTATTACTTGCTTGTTTTTAGAATTCTTTGTTGGATACAGTGCTTCATAGTGAAGACATGCACAGTAAGACCATGTATGATCCCTGAAAGAGGTGGAGTAAATGGTACAACAGTTCTAATGTTTTCTACATGCTTTCTACCACCATAACTGCTGAGCTTCAAGCCTGCCACTATCAGTCTTAAGTCTATTCATCTCCAGTCTGGAGTTGATACCTAACAGGAGTGTCCATCATCAAATCAGACATAGTCACTGTTTGCACCATTACTGTGACCTCAGCAAGGAAGGCACTGTAGTTATAGTCCAACTGGCCCCTTGTGTAAGGGGGCATATGACTTTCATTACCCTGTGAGCCAGTACACTTTCTGCATGTACGTGTACATTTCTATGAATTTGAGATGAAAGCTGCTGCCAAGCAGCAGATTGGTGAGCTGATTGCATGAAGCCAGATTGCATAGATTGCATTCGTACACTCATCATACCTATAGCACATCAAGCAGTCAGCTAAACTTTAATTAATCCATCTCACCGGGACCGTGTCTAGATTTTGTCCTTTTATGAAACTGGGGCTGGCTCACAACAGTTAAAATCACCTCATTTTCATAATCATAGTGTTCACTCATACAAAATAGTGATAGGTGCCGTATTCTACATGAGGGTCTGCAATTACATTGATTCTCAAGTTGGATTGCACAACAACAATCAGGCAAACTGCATTTGTGAATCACAGAAGGTTGTGCATTTTACATGCCTCTGTACTGTACATCATAAACAATGCTCAGTGTTGTAGTTCTTTTTTCAGTGTCACCACAACATTAATCTGGGGGACAGCATCGAATGGACCATTCCTCTTATTTGAGTAGAATCTGTATGCACATCCGAAGTGTACAAGGGGCTATGGAATGCCACTGATGATCAGTAAAGCAGACAGTAATGAGGAAGCTTATACATGAGGGATCACATGTTCATAGTGAACACCATTGCCTGCTAAACAGGAGGGAGACAAAGGAAAAAGGGCTAGAGTTTTCAGTATGATGGCTACTGATAAGCAGTTTCATGGAAGCGCCAAGAATGATTAGAGTGAGTGACACTCTGATGTCAATTCTTAAAGGCTAAAGAAATAGCAGTAGTGAAAAAAAAAAGAGGAAAAATAAACCATACAGAATATTTTAACAATCACACCTCACTGGCACACAGAAAAAAAAAATATATATATATATAGAGAGAGAGAGAGGTATATTTTGTACACAGTCCCTATGTCTTCTTGCCTTTAGTTGTACAAATTAGAGGTGGTGGCATACCTCATGTTTCAGTGTCAGCGATCAGCTGCTCATTTTACAGATGTGAAATGTAAGGTTAAAAGGGTTTCTGACAGGGGCTGTTAGTTATAGTTTACATTCGGGCAGTACAGACATGCATCAACTGCCAGATGCACACCTGTCACTAACTTCAACTGCTATGAGGATAGGTCTGTGCTGTTGCTGTTAATATGTCTTAGAATATGAGGGGGATGATAAGGTACTGGGTATATTTCCTTCTCCACTATTTTATTAGGTGAAAACATCACAATTTGCTTCTTCCTCCTCTGACATGACAGTGAAATAAGGGTCACTTAAATATTATATTTTTACTATATCATTTTTTATTGCATTCGTTTTTCAAAAACAAAATGCATGCACAGTTTGCATGCTATCAGTTCACAGCAATCAGAATATCATTAATAGTTTTGAACAGCATATAGCATTTTTCTGCTTTTAATCCATCCCCTCAAATCCCTATCCATCTGGAAACAAAAAGGAACTCCCTGCACAACCTAACCCCCAACTCCTTTCCTTTCTGACTCTTTGGCTGTACTGTTGATTCCTCTGTCTATTCTACCCTAACTTGTTACTTGTAAATGAATGATTGTATTATCACACTCAGTACCCATAGCCTCCCTTTGGTTGATCATTCACCTCCTTTACCTGTCATTTTGAAATTACAGTAAAATCCCTGTTATCTGGGACTCAAGCAAGCGGGCTGTTCTGTGTTGAGCAGAATAGGCTCTGCTTTGTGATTTTTGATTGGCTCGTATGCCGGCATATGAGCTAATCAAATGCCAGTGGCTCATATGCTGGTATATAAGCCAATCAAAAATCACAAAGCATATCTCAAGCAACTACAAGATATACTTAACCAGTATCTACCAATTGCCATGGGTGCCGGTTAAGTGAGACATTACTGTATTCCCTCCGATTGCTGCTTGTGACACTGACTCCTACTCCTCCTCAATGCACTTCAGTTTTTTCTCTTCCTCGTGTTCATTACTGTGCATCCCCATCCCAAAGAGGAAGAAGGTTCATGACAATTCAATCTCCTTTTAAAATACCTCTCTTCAAACTTGTTGCATTCCTCTCCACATCTGAACTCCTGCTCTCAACTACAGTAATTATTTGGCTATAGCCTTTTCTTTCTTATCCACAGCCATGTTCTGCACCATTTGCAAGATATCTCCAATGCAGACCACCCAAAAGCTGGATGAACTTTTCTCTTCTTACTAGTCTTCATGATGTTACCCAAAACTCATTTTCTCCCCATCTGCGATCTTTCTTAACCCATCTCTTCTAGAAACATTCCCTAGGACTCTCCACTTTACTTTCTCATAATGCACTACATACACATCCTATTCTCACTTTCTTAATCCTGACCCAGGTTTCAGTCTTTTTTCTGTTCTTACTAGCCTTCTTTTACCCCTATCCCCTCTACTTCTGTTCCTAATGGATCTCTTACACTCCTGTTCAGCTCTATATAGAACAAACAGTCACTTCACTTCACTCCAGAAAATCCTTCTGTAATTCTGCAAATTTCTTAAAATCTGTCTGACACCTTTCTTTACTCTTTTATTCTCCCTTTAGCATAACTTCTTTGATCCATATGCCCTCCCAAAACATCTACTGCAGAAATGTAAACAGATAATCATAGCCTAAATTATCAAACGTCTTCTGAATATTTGAAAAGACCACTCCAAGACTGTACTTCCACCCTTAATCTCAGCTAACCTAATAAAATGTATTAACATTGTACAGTCATCTGGGCACACCCTTCCCTTTACAAAACCTATTTGTTCCTCTCTGCAGCTGGTAGTATCACTTCTATTTTAATTTTTAGTCATCCTTGCAAATATTTTAACATGAAAATTACACTGAGAGATCACTAATAGTTTTGTACATCTTCCTTATCTTTATTCCCTTTATATAGTATCATTACTCTGAACTATACTTTGAGCATGATAACTCCCCTTTATCTATCTAATCACTAAATATCTCTGTTATTTCTTCTCCACAGTAAATCATCTCCTTACAGAAACCATCCAGACTCCCCACCATTACTCAGCCTTCAGTACTTGCTAAGTCTCCATCAATTCATCTCTGTCTCCTATTGTTTTTCCATAGCCATCTTCTCCTTCTGTACTACATTCCTTAAACCTTCCCTCTTCTGACAATTACATAACCTTTCATAGTGTTCCTTAAATTCTTCCCATATCCATCTACAGGTTGTCACCATATGTTAATTTGGTGAATTTCCCTTCTTAACTAAAAGCTTCCATTATCAATCCTTGAACCTTTCTCATATCATAACAATCTAATATATACATCCCCTTCTCCCAACATTTTGCTCCCCTTCTCCCAACATTTTTCTCCCCTTCTCTTAATACTTAGTGGTACTGTTAAGTCTTTCCAAGACCTTACTACCAACTTAATGCTATCCATTTCATCACTCCTCTAACTTTTGAACCCTGCTTTGAAACCATCTTAGCCTGTCCTCTATTTCCAATATTTTCATCTACTCATTCCTAAACATACTACTCTGGGGACTTCAAGTATGGTGAGGAGTGGATGAGTTGCTTATCATGCCACTCTGAATCTTAACAAGAAAATATTGCTTTATTAAATTTTCCACTAGAATAGGGTGCAGAGATCAGAGTTTGGAAGGTTTCTGATTGTTTTGCTACTTGATGTTGAAGTAAGAGACTAAAAAGACACAGTGGGAGGAAAAAAAATAAACTTACTTAAGGGATCTACAGTAACACAGATGAACATGACCACCCATGTTGACTTTCTCGTGACTACATACACAGAACTTCATGAGAAAACCATACAGGACTTTTTTAGGAGATTAAATAAATGAATACCAGGCTAGAGAATTATATTGTGGACAATGATCAAACTATCAGTGAGGTTACAGAAGCTGTAAATGAGCATTCTGGTGCAAGTCAGTAGATTATTCTTCAAGCTAAGGTGGCAGCTTCATAAGCTAAGTTGAAATACTTTGATGTGTCTCTGGTAGATAAAAAGATCTGTGCCCATTGCAAGAATGTTGAAATAATTGGGATACCTGAAAGAGTGTAGGGGTGGACTGCAGAAGTTTTGTGCAAACACAACTTGCAGCTTGGTGTAACATTCCTGCAGAAGAAATACTCATGAAAGCGAACATAGAATTACCTGGTCTCCAGAGGTTAATGCGAGGAGTATTCTCACTCTATGGCAGTACACTTTTTTACCTTTCAGCTAAGAGAAAGGTTAATAGTGGCAGTTTGGTAGCCAGGGTTCATCTTACTTGCAGAGAAGGTAAGGTATTTGTGGATCAGGATTTTTTTCTGTGGCCAAAAGGATGAAATAAGCAGCACTGATTCCAGCACAAAGACTCTGCAAAATGAAAAGGCTGAAATGCAAAGTACTGTATCCTGCTATTTTGAAGATTTTGTTCTCAAGTGTTTTGCAGAGCTTTGCAGTCCTTTAATGAGGTGGAGAAAGCCATTAAGGCAATAGAACATATGAGTTCCATAGCCCAGCCTTCCACATCTGTTTGGAAACCATCAGAAGGCCGAACTGATGACCAGAGGGTGTCTAGGGGTATGGGAAGGCTACACAGGGACTCTTCCCATAATTTTCAAACATACAGCACTTTGAGATTGAGCTTTGGTATGTCAGACTGTATCACAGTATTCTTCATCTTGTAATACCTAAACAGATGCTGCCACTTGCTGAGAACTGGTTGTGATGGACTTTACTGAGTGATTCCTCTTGTTTTCTAAGACATGCTGTTCTTGTCTGTGCTTATTTAGACAATGGACTTTATTAATGTTGTATTTCCTGTTAATTAATACTCTCCATTTAAGCCATAAGGTCATGGTCTCTAGTTTCAGCGATTGTGCTGGCATGCAGAACATTTGATAAAGTGAAATTTATCTTTATGGGTCCTTTCAGAATCACCACAACCACACAGCATTTGGTATAACCCAAATAAGGGTGATTCTGGACAGTCAAATCTCAGGGTGTACCAAGATAGCAAGGGAGTGGGGATATCCCTATTAAAGATTTACATTTGTCTGTAGTCTGTTTTTTTTTTGGTACAGGACAGAAATTTTACTTCTGAGTTCCATAATATTAGGAAAACAATTTATATTTGGTAGTGATGTTGATGAGTTCTTGAGGAAATGGGCGGTCTATGGAAGTCAATTAAATTACGGGAGAGGAGGCTTGATTATAGTGGAGGGTAGCCTTCAATGATAGGGATTTTAAGTACCAATGCCGTTTGTTCCATGCATTTTTGGTATGTTTCTTTTTTCCTAACTTTTAAAGCAATGAATCCTCTTACAGTCATTATGCAGTTATCAGAATTCCATGGGAACCTAGATTCAACATGCATGTGAAACTAGTTTGGGGGGGGCAATTCTTGGACTTCATCTCCAGAAGCATATTTGAGGCACTTGCCATTCTAGGCAAGGATCGTAGATGAAAAGTCCAAACCTGAGAGAGGAATATGCCTTCACTTTGAAAGAATCTGGATACACTATTGCAAATAGTTTATGCAGTTAGTAGTTTGTTTGATTGTTTATGAGGAAGGAGGGATTGGTGTAGGCAGCATCTACAGTAAGTGATATGCTTAGATATCATAGGACTTATCTCCTACATAATAGATTTCATACTTTTTGTGAGTTTTGTAAGGAAAATGGTTCAACTTAGACTACTTTTAGGGTGGGGGTTACAGCGGTGTACAAATGAAGATCATGTTGAAATCATTTTCATGGTCGGCAACAAATGGCTGAGTTTTCTTTAATGTCTTATAAGTTCATAGGTAAGCACTAGCCTAGCTGACCTTGCAGGCCATTTTAAGCCTAGTCAGTTTCCATTTTTGTACTTGAAATAACCTTTTCCATTTCATTAAAGATCAGCCTTATCCATCTCATGGTCGATAATTATATATTATCCCTAATGAGAATAACTTTGATCATACCATTGGTAATTTGAGAGGAGCCATGCATGGGTTAAAGCATTCAGGAGTTGTGTCCATCCATTAGTAGTACAGAGGCAGTCCTGGGTTAATTTTCTGTTTCCCATCCCCATAGAATTAATTTGCACTTGAATATGGACAGGGCCAAACTTTGTTATGTTTTATTAATTTTGTTTTATGTCTTGGAAAATTAACAGGGTTTCTAGCTCTATTAACAGGGATAGGATTATGAACTAACTAAAAAAAGGAAGGGGTAAAGATAGGTTTACTACATGAAACTCATCCGACAAAGAAAGAACATTTAAAATTTAAGGGGAAAGTTTATACTCTACTAGTTTTTGACAGTTACAAGTCAGGTTGTAAAAGGGGTTACATAGAGAGTGAAGGGTTGTTAACTAGCAGTCAGGGCTATTTGGCAGCTTGGAAAGGGAAAATAACGTTGTTGTCTGTTAATCTCTCTCCCCACTCAAAAATAGACTTGTTGAAACAATTCTGGTGAAGGTGGTGTTATCTGCTCAGGGCATTTTATGCATAGCAGATGACTGGAATATGCCAAGTATCGAAAGTCATATTAATAGTAATAGGGAGTTAAAGTGAGTTATGAGGATGGTGAGAGGTAGTTAGAGCATTATAACCTCCCTTGCATTGCAAGACTGCTGGACACTTGTGCCTAGGGCTCCAGGGGATCAGGGTTATACCTTTAACAGTAAAAGGGTGGGAACTTGGTCAAGAGTGGATAGGTGTTATGTTTACAAGCAGTACATGTATGTGGTGAAAGCTGTGAGGGTGGGCTCTGTCCTGTATGCGGACCATACTCCCATTTTTATTACACTGGTGTTACATTGTCCCCACTCAGGCATAAGATCCTGAAGATTTCTTGTTCACAGAGTAGTAGAAAGTAACATGGAAGATTAGCAGTTCATATTCAGAGCAGGATGCAGCAGAACTGACTCAATGTTTGCAGTGAGACAGACAGTTGAGCAGAAGCTAGAGAAGAGGAAAGAATCCAACTGGCATTCCTGGACTTTGTGAAAGCATATGACAAGGTCCCCATAAAGCTGGTTTGGGCAGTCCTGCAGTTGTTCAGAGTATCAGAAGCAGTGGTAGAATTAGTGCACGTTATGTACAAGGACTCAATGATGGCAGTATGAATAGTGTTTGGTCTCTCAGAGGGGTTCCAAGTGGGAGTGGCTGCGCACCAGGGTTCAATCTGAGCTTTTTATACTGGTGATGGACTAAATTATCAAACAAGTTGGAGGGGACACATCAACAAAACTGCTGTATACAGATGATGTGACATTGCATGCAGATTCAGCGAAAGACAGGGGAATGGAATGCCAAACTGAAGGCACATGGGATAAAACTGAGTACAGATAAGACAGTTGTAATCATAGCAAATGATTCAGAAGAAACTGCGAATTGAGATAGAAGGCAAAATAGTGGAAAAGGTTAACAGCTTCAGGTATCTGACAGGGTGTTCCAGGAGAAGGGAAGCCTGAGGTCAAAGCTAGAATCAAAGGGGCTGCACCTAGCTGGCACAGAATGTCAGGTATAGCACATATCTCTCAACTGTCCAGGTTTTTGCAGAATGCCCAGATTTTTGCTTCATGTTTTTATTCTGTTCCTCCTAAAATGTATGGTTTTCTTCCAAATCCGTAAAGAATGAATTAACTTAATAATGACAGACATGTAAATTACAGATTTCTTATCCTTCAGAGAATCCTTGCTAACACAAATCCTGTTTTTCTAGAAAATGTCTAAGTTTAAAAGAGCAAAATGTTCCTTAGTTTTGTGTATTTGTCCCCCATTATTTTTTTTCAAGATTTCTTGGGCTAAAAGGTTTACCGGTATGGTAGTACAGGTACAGAATAATGCCAAAGAAGATGAAAAGTAAGGTGTTAAATCAGTAGTGCAACCGATATTACTCTATGGTACAAAAGCCTGTGCAGTTAAGGCAGAACAGCTGACGAAGCTAGAGGTGATGGAGATGAAGTGCCTGAGATGGGTGGTAGGTTGCACACTGTGGGACAGATGAAGAAATGAGGACATAAGAGCAGAAGTCAAAATAGCTCCAATTGCAGAAAAGGTCAAAGAAAACAGATGACAATGTTTCAGGCACATGCAGAAAAGTAGAAAACAATATGGAGAAGATGATTTGGGACAGACTGGACAGGAAGGCAAGAAGAAACAAGGTTGTCCAGCAAAGAGGTAGATGGATTGTGTGAAAGATGACCTGCGACAGTCAGGAATGAGTATCAGAGAAGTTAGGATAGTGGCACTGAATAGAGAGAGATAGGAACAGTTGACATGACACCCTTTGGAAAAACAAGAGGTCGATGATGATGATGATGATAGTGCGGACTTGGTCAAGACTGGATGAATACTATATTTACAAGGACTACAGGTACATGGTGAAGACTATGAGGGTAGGATCTATCCTGTATTTGCACCATGGACCCATATTTGTTACTTTGGTGTTACACTCTTAGCCCCAAGGCACAAGACACTGGAGATTTCCTGTTCACACTCTACAAAGAAATTTTGTTCAAATGAGGATATAGCAAAGGTTAGCCTGACTGATACATGGGAGGATGGGGGGATGGTGTATACTGGGATCAGTTGAAGTTGAATCTACAGCAGTGGTGAATGGCACAACTGTGGAGAGATAAGGAGGAGAGGAGAATTTGCTATTCTGAAATATGAATCTTGTAAATGAAGAAAAAGTTCTTATCTGCGGATGAAACTGAGAGGCTTCGGTTTGCTAGGGGAAATGCAGAGAAAAGAAGATGAAAGAGTATGGGTGCAGAGAGGAATATTGAAGGAGATTAATCAAGCATTTTCCACCAGAGCAGTTAAGGCTTTTGGCTACTAGACTGAGACTGCATGTGAGCGAGTAAACTATTTTTCAAATTGAAAATTAAGAGAAGGGGTCAATATATCAGGGAAATGAGATATCCTATAGGCTTCTGGGAGATATTACAGATAGCTTTACACGTCTGAGTCACATCTGTCACGGCTGGCTCTACAAATGGGAAATTTTTGAGAACATTTAATGTTGAAGACAATCACACAGGGGGGAGAAGAAGAATCAATGAGCAGGAAGATGAATTAGCACTAACTGAACAGAAAGGGAGTAAATTACCAGGCTTGGATGGCATTGCAGTGGAGGTCTGAAGGTCAGCAAAGGGGAAAGTAATCCAATGCTGGATGAGGTTATTAAACAGAATTTTGGAGGGAAAATCACCTCTGTCTTCCTGGAAGGAGTGCATAGTTGCAGTGATGTATAAGGAAAGAAGGGATCCCAATAAGGTTACTTCATATCAGCCCTGCACTGTACTGAATCACAACTATAACGTTTTTATGCCAATCATATGAAAAAAGATTGACCCAATAGTTAAGACTCAGGACCACAATAAGTGTGGGGTTTTAAAGGGTAGGAGGGTCTTTGATAATATTATCAGGGTTGTTATAAGTTCATAGGTTCATAGGAGGTTACTAGGCTAGTAGCACTTAAGAATTTACAAACCTAACCATTTTAATCCCAAGTTGCCCCATCTCCCCTTATTAAGTGAATGTATTTTGCAGAGCTAGTCTATGGTCAACACTGACTCCCTCTGTCCATGAGGGATATTTGTGCCATCGCTGGGGTGAATTTGTGGTTTCCCATCCTTTTGTCCAGGTTGTGCTTAAATAGGGTCAGTGAGGAATTGAAAGTTTGTTCCAGAGGAGTGGAAGTCTCTGTGAGACATAGTTATCCCCCTAGCATGTTATGTTAATGTCACAGGCTTGGTTAAAATCCCTAGAGTGAGTGACTCTTGTGTCACTAGATTTGTGCATGTGAAGCATATCCATCAAGGCAGGGTTGGAGACTGCCCTCTAGGCCAGGCACAAGTCACCACTCGGCAGCCTATATGATACAGAGTACAATGACAGGGATTTTAGACTCTCCACATACATCATGGTTTGGAGGCCCTGTATTTTCTTGAGGAGGAACCTCTGTGGTCTCTCCAGCTGCTGCACGTGCCAATGTACATGTACAACACATGCAAAGGGAGCATTGTACTCTATTAGTGGTCTGATGAGAGTTGAGTACAGTGGGGCTATAACAAACTTACGCCTGGATGCGAAGCCCTTACTTATGAGGTGTTCAATGTAGAATGCTTTCCTTACCAAAGAGAAAGCTTGTTGGTCAAAGTTCAGATTGCTATCTACTTGTGTTCCTAGGTCTTGCACCACTAGGTTTGAGCTTGGGGGGGGGGGGGTTGTTGCCAATACTGTAGTTAGCAGACAATTCTACTTTGCCAAAGGGAATCATAATTTACTTTTTTGTGTTGAGTTTTAAACCATGGCTTTATCACTAGTCATTCATCTGTATTAGCCCTTCCTGCAGTATGTTAGCATTGCCAGGGGACTCAGTGATTCCAAACAATTTGCAATTATCAGCAAACTTGGTAAGCCAAAGGCCATCTAATTTACCATGGACTTCTGAGAAATAGTTTCCGAACAAAAAGGGTGCAGTACAGATCCTTGTGGTACACCACAGGTGACAGGTCTACTGGTAGACATAGAGTCACCAACTTTGACAGTATGTGTTCTATTGTTGAGCCAGTTGGCTAGTTGACTAGTGACATAAGAGTTAATCTCTAATTATGATTTCGTTAAGGCTTTTAGGTTTCTAATATCATGATGGGAATGGACGCCATTCCTAAGTCAAAGTATGATTAAAGTTCACAAAACTAGTACTATTTCAGTCTTTGATGTTAGCCAGAAGTGCTCTTTGCAGCACCCACAATGTGGCCAGTAATGGCTCCTTCTGGAATTCATATGGAGTTACACATATTGGTAACATATCTAAATACGATTGTAAATTTTTTTATAAGACCCATTGCTCCTACTACTACTGTAACTGTCTGGGTATCCTTCTTTGACAGTGCCCGCATTTCTGCCAACAAGTCCTGGTATTTTATGACTTTGTGTCTCTCTGTACTTAAGACACTGTAGTCACTGGGTGTAGCAATTTGAATGATTAATGCTACTTTTATCTTCTTTTCGTGGACTACTATATCTGGTTTTCTCACATCTAGTTTTTGGACTGTTGGCAATCGGTAATCCCATGTGATATAAACTTCATCATTTTCTGTAATGCTTTGTGGCTTATGTTTCCAGTGTTTTTCAGCTACTTCAATATTATAATGTTTGCACAATCCCCAATGTAACAGTCTTGCCACATTATTATATCTTTCAGTATACATTCTTTCTGCCATTAGTATATCACTACCAACAAAAAATGTGTAACTGTTTCCAATTCTGTTTTACAAACCTACATTTGTCTGTTTCTCCCACATATTCAATGGACTTTGTAAACCAATGAGTATGTAGTCCACTATCTTGGGATACCAAGATTAACCTTTTGTCTTTTGGTTTAAATCCACCTCTCCTTAACCATTCTTGCATTCAGTCCTGATCAACATGAGGTTGTTCCAAGAGTTTTCTAAACTTGCAACTATATTTATGCATTTTCCAGATTTCTTGCCTTCTCATCTGATCCTTCAACTCATTATATTCTTTCTTTTGTTTTTTGGCACATTCACTTGCTGCCTGATTTTTATCTACTGGTTTGATTTCCGTTCCTGCTTAACCCCAATATGCTTCCACTAAACAAAGAAGGGATATCATCTTAGACTTATTCTCCTCATGTTTTAAAACTTTCAGTACATTTGGGTCTTGTAAAGTCAGCAGATATGTATACAGTCCTACGATTGCAGATCTATACATGTAATCAATTTTGAGGAGACCCATACCTCCTTCAGAATGGGGAATATATAGTCTTGGTATGCCCTGATTTTTATAAATCATTTGGTGAGTATTAAGCATCATTCTTGTTTTCCTATCTAATCTACCCAGTGTGTTTTGGGGCCAGTCAATCACTCCAAAACTGTAAGCTAAGACAGGAAGAGCAAATTGGTTGGATTTTGTTCCTAGATGTCAATGCTGTTTTCATGATTAATTTAAGCCTTCTAAAGTATTCCTTACTAAGTTTTATTCACATTAGTTCATGTTTTATTGTTGATCTTTCATCAAGTCCCAAATATTTACACACTCCCTCTTGCTTAAGTTCTTTTCTATCACATTCTTTTCCCAAACTGATGTTTTCATGGTGCTTCAGTTTTCCTGCTTTAAAGGTTGCTTTTGCATATTTATCAAGACCAAATGACATTCTTATATCTTCTAAAATAGTTTTGACACCTTGCAGTTGTACTTTCAGTTTCTCATCTGATGAGCTATACAGTTTTAAATCATTGACAAAGAGAAGATGGGAAGTCTTTATACTTTGTTGTTTTCTAGGAGCCTAATTATAGCCATGGCCTAAGCTGCTAAGTAGACAGCTTAATGGGTTAAGGGCAAGGCAGAATAGCAGCTGTGACAGAGAGTCACCCTGGAATATCCCCCTTTGAATTTTTATCCCTGGGATAATAATTTGTCCTTTGTCATGGCTCAATTACATAGTGATCTGCCACTGTCTCATGGTCACTGTAATGTAGTCGATTAGTGTACGGTGTATTTTATACATTTTTAAGCACTCTGTTATCCATGAATATGGGATACTATCAAATACTTTCTTGTAGTCAATCCATGCCATACTTAGTTTCTTTCCCTTTTTACAGTTCTCCCCTATGACTTTATTTAAGAACAAATGATCCTTTCTTCCATATGACTCTCTTTTATTGCCCTTTTGTTTAACTACTACAATTGAGTTTTCTTCTAAATGACTATAAACTCTGTTGGCATTAATTTCCATGTATAGTTTATATGTCATCAGAAAGTAAGTTATTGGTCTATAATTTTTAGGGTAGCTTTTAGGGTTCATTCTTAAGTAGGAGCTATGTCTTTCCTGTTGTTAGCCAGGTTTGTGTCTGTTTGTGGTATGCATATAAATAGTTCTTACACATGGCTAAATATTAATACTTTTAACCAAAAGTTAGGTACTGCATCTGGGCCTAGGGTTTTCCTAATTAGAGGCTTTTCTTAACTTTGTTTCAATCTCTATGGCTGTTATTTCATCCCATTTCATATCCTGTACGTTTGAACTTTTTATTCTTCCTTTTACTTCTTCTCCCCATTTAGCATCTTTCTTATGTTCCACAGGATCTTCATAGATAGTTCTCCACAATGTATCTATTTCTTCTTTTTTAACTAACTGATATTGTTTTTAAATGATACCTTAGTGGGGGAATGTGTCAAAATGCCTAGCCAGGTCAAGATATGTGGTATCTTACCTTCATCCTGGGCTTTGTTGACTTTCTCAAAGAAGTCCACCAGGTTTAATAAGTATGATCTACCCTTAACAAAGCCAGACTGGATCGGGTCTAGAGTTTGAAGGTTGCCTATGTCCATGTTGATAAGATCCATGATGATTCTGCCCATGGCCTTGCGGATAAGACTGGTTAGACTTATGGGTCTATAATTCTCAAGGTTTGTTGATGTCCTCCTTTTGTGCAAGGGTACTACTGTTGCTGTTGTCAGTTCCACTGGCACAAAGCCAGTTCAAAGGCTAGGTTTATATTGCTTAATAAGCATCCTGGGATGTTATCTGGTCAGACTGAGGCCAAGTTTTTGGCCTTAGAGAGCGACCTGATCTCTAGAGATACTCTAGGCAGAGGAGTGGTGATATGTATCCTTTGGGGTATGACCAGAGGGGTGAAGTTTGCACCAAATCTGTCAGCTAGCAGCTTGGTAATTTCCTCTGCTGCAGTATGAGTGGTACCATCTATTACTGGATCTGCACAAAGCTTGGCATTCTGTTTTAGGTTTTAGATGTAATTAAAGAATGTTTTATGACTATCCTTAGTTGGGGACACTATTTTAGCTTCATACTTAGCCTTAGAGGATTTCATAGGATTTCTGATCTGCTTTTCAAGCTAAGGAGGGAATTCTTCCTCTGCTCAATCAGTTCCCTCTTACTCTTAGACATCAGTTTCTTCTCTTGTTATATAACCTGTTTATACTTGAGGTCCACTAGGGTGGCTTGCTTTTTTGAGAGGACCTGGTTTTGATCTGGTCAGGTACAGCCGAGTTTGTACAGCTGCTTAAGTGTCTGTACACAGCATCTGAGTACACCTCTGCATAGGTGTCATTGTTGTCTGTGAGTGCGGGGGGTATAAACATTTTTATACCATCTCTTAGTAGTCTGAGGTCAGCTTTGGAAAATTTCTTTTTTTTTCTTGTTTTGTAGCTCCTGTGAGGGTGTCAAATCCAATAGTTAATTTGAATGAGATAGTTTTATTGTCCAACCTTATTAGGGTAGGCAACACACAGGGGAGGATGCAGTGACTCCTGATAGTAGTGACTACTATGTGTAGGACATTTGAGCCCCTTGTGGGGGTGCAGGCTATGTGTTCCAGAGCATTTGAATTAATAAAGTCCAGGAGCCTCTGGGTGAGCATGTTTGCACTCATATATGTCACCCATTTGATGGAAGGATAGTTGAAATTGCCCATGACTGAGGTGCTGGGCTGTATGAAAAGTGATTCCACTAATTCCAGGTAGGTGGTGTGCTCTCCTTGGTTTGTGGTGAGGGACCAATTCCTAGCAATGATGTGGTAGGTTATTTTGTCTAGAGTTAAGTTTACATGGAGTAGTTTGAGAGAGTCATATTGTTTCACAAGACTAGATGTGTGCTTGGCTTTAATGGAGATGGATACCCCTCTACTTTTGGTTCTTTTATGATCATTTTGAGGTCTGAACATGTGGAAGGCATTGCAGTCTTGCACAGTTGGGGTGCTGTCCATGGTCTTAAACTATGTCTCAGTGACTACAGCAATGTCAGCATCTTCCAAGGTCAGGGGTGCTTCCTGGAAGTGCTGCTTCATATTTAAACTCCTAGTATTAAGCAGCAGAATCTTGAGTTTGCCTCGGGTGGATTTTTTTACATCAGAACATTTGTTGTTTTGACATTGTCTAAAAAAGGCACTATGGGGGACGCACATGCCTTTGCCAATATCTGAAAGTCTAGAGGAGACAGGTGCAGTCCATCTCTGGCAATGCAGTGTGGCCTGCTGACCATGTCTTCCAGGCTGACAGATACTGGATTCTCCTGGACTGACACTAGAAGCTAAGCCAATTGTTGAAGTCAACCATTACTTGTTTATACTGTGGCATCATCCTTGGAGAAGGTAGAATGCTGCTTAGGGCTAAGGCTAATCATAACTGCCTGGGACATATAGTCTGAGAGTTCAGTCATGTCTCTCTTCGTGTAGTCCAGAGAGGTACATCGCAAGTCATTCACCCCAATGTGAACTATGACAGAGTCATGATGATACTTGTTGTTGACTGACTTGAGTGCATCTGTGATCTGACAGATCCTGGCACCTGACTGAAAGCTGACCATGACCTTCTCCTAGTCCAGCCTGGTGAGGAGAAAATCTGTGTGTCTCACTCTGGAGTTGCCTGTGACCAGGACATTTGGGTTAGAGGTGGTTTGTCTTAGGGGGTTATTTGTTGAGACACATTTGTAAGTGTTGTTACGTGTAGTTTCTGTTTCTATAACAGTGTGTGCAATTTGTTTATGTTTGGAAGGTCTCTGAACTTCTAGTGAGTTACTCCACATATGTTGGTCTAAGTGTCATGTCTTTAGTTTGTATGAGAGGTGAAGAGTGTGTGGTGACAACCTGTTTGGTATCCAGTTTGTTGTTATATGAGAGAAGTGATTCCAATTTCATGGTGTACTTGCATTTTTTCACACAGGGTATTTGTTTGCTCTAGGAGTAAATGTTTGCCCAGTATACAAGAACAATTACAACATTGTCTCAGTATTCCCATGTCAATTAGGCTAGCCAGAAAAATGATGGGAAACTGTCTGTTCATTATTGCAGGTTTGTACCATATGAGCTATCAGGGAAAGGAGTTTACTAGTTTGACCAGGTTTTGCAAAAGGACTATCAAGCTACTAGGGGAAGGAATGTGCTATATTGACCAGTTTTTACAGTAGGACTATCAAGGGTTGTTAAATTGAGGGTTGTGGATGATAGTTGTAATAATGCTGCAGTTCACAACTAAGTTGTCTTTAGTGTAACAGATAAGCTTGTGAGGGTTCCACTGACAGTTGTCTAGGGAAAAATTTTGTTTCAAAGCATTTGCATCTATACAGGGTACCTCTAACCCCTGTTGCTGAATGTGCAGTGACAGGCAAACATGAGGCTTAAATGCAGGTGAAATTAAATAGTTTAAGCTAATCTATGAATAGGAAAGCACACAATGAATTTTAATTTAGCAATCCCCAGCTCAGACAAGGCTGGATCCACACTCTTTTGCCACAGTAGTGCAGAGTGGTGTCATTCTTAATGTAAGATGGCTGGTTTACTGCTCTGGTGTAACAAAAATAGGATAGATTCAGCAGGTTTGAATCTATACTATGCTATATAGGCTGAAAATACAGTTGAAAACAACTGTAGAAAATATGCAGTCACAACAGTAAAAAAGCAGAAAAAAACGCAGTTATCAGATACAATGTGATGTAAAATGTGCAATAGAGACACACAGTATACTGTACTTATTTTCTTGTTGCATCAATCTCAAGTGTTTCCCCAATCTAAACTGACCGGGCAACCTCCCAGTATACTAGAAGGAAAATCCACTCGTATGATATTCTGAGATGCTCACGTAATAAAGTAATGTCAGTTTTGCATGATGCTGAAAAAGTGTTTGATTTGCAACATTAAGAAAGATGGATTTTCTGCAAGAGTTAATTTAAGTACTGGGCAATATTTATTAGGGTCAAAATTTGAAGGCCAAGGTAGCTGGGGAATTATCTGATAATTTTCTTCTGGAGAGAGGCACCAGACAGGGGTATCCCTTATACACTCTTCTTTTTCATATGTATTTGGAAGCCATAGCTCAGTGCTTTAGATAATCAGAGATCAGGGGGTATAACTGGGGAGCTATGGAGTTAAAGGTAGCCTTATATGTGGACGGTGTCATACTTACCCTGCTGGATCCAAAACAAGAGCTCCCTGCTCTTTAGGAAAGGTTAAAGACTTTTGGTAACTATTCGGGTATAAGGGATATATAAGGATATGAAGAGAAAACAAGGATAGTACAAGCATTCATTGGCCCATGCATGTGATGAACAATTTAACCAATAAAAGGAAAATGTTGCTGTCAGATATCTAGAATTGTACTTTACAGGGCATTTGAGAAACTTCTGTGATAAATCTAAGGCTCAAATGATGCAAAAGACAGATGCGAATTTGGAGCTAGACCACAGAGTCCAGGTCTTACACTAACAGGCCCCTCCTCATTTTTTGCATTGGCTGCTATCCTTTTGGATTTCTCTGGATACACAGATACTTAGGAAGATCAAAGGTTTGATGAACAACTTTCTTTGGGTGGATCAAAAAAAACAGTATCAACTGGAGAAATGCTTTGATGTCTAAAACACAGTGGGACTTAGAGACTTAGAGATCCCATATGCATCAATATGTTGTAAAACAGTGATGTTAGGATTATTGGAAAAATGCTTTACCCAGAAAAAATTGAGGATGGGAAGGAATGATGCAAGAGACAAACCCTTGTTTAAGGATTTTAGACATTTGTGGTGTTAGCTGGGGAAAGAGTCGGGATCTATCTGTTATCCATTAATTTAACAGTTGGCTAGTGTGTTAAGTGGAATCAGTGGAAGTCTTGGTGGGATGATATATTGTCAGTAGGTTGGAAATGAGAGGTTAAGGACATTTCCAGTCCCATTTTTAGGTGGAGAAGACATAGGACTGAAGTGAAATATTTGGAACAGCTCATTACTATAAATCAAATTTTCATATGAGATGATGTGGTAAGAAATTATGAATTCCTGATGAATGGGTATCTGGCAGCGAAGAGGAAGTTGAAAACTTCATTATGGACATATTGGGAGAAGAAGGAGTAGACAGTAGTGGTTAATCAGATTACTGTCATGAGATAGGGGAGTTTTATTAAGTCAGGTTAAATCTCCAAATTCTATAATTTATTAAAAATTGATTTAGATGGGGCAGGTGATAAGTTAATGGAAGATTGGAGCTATTTTGTTGGTATGGCTATAGACATACAATACTGAGAAATGGTTTGTCATCTAAATAGATCAACCATTAAGATCAGAAGATTCAGAATATTTGCATGGAAGCATCTACATAAATATTTTTATACCATGGCTATACTTCAGAAAATGTTTCCTGAAGTGAATCCAGATTGTTGGAGATGCAAGTGAGGGGTGAGAGGAGACTGGACTCATATATTTTTGAATTGTGCACTGAGGCAAGATTTTCCTAGATACTTGAGTAATATGGTGAATTCCATTTCTGATAATAAGGTCAAGCTAGATAAGAGGCATTGTTCGTTTTATGGGCTCCTGAAGAAACAGAAGTGGATTTGAGGGTGAAAGAGTTTATTTGCATAACAGTGACTTTATCTAAAAAAGTTACTGCTAGAATGTGGAAAACAGTGGTTAGCCCCACAGGAGAAGAGTTAGGGGATGCATACTGTCAGGATGAACAAAATATAAGATATGTTAATCACAAATGTAAAATGAAGTTAGTCTCTTTGAATAAATTTAGGGACATATAGACTGCTTTGAATAATAAGCACTGTCCCTGGATATCTTTTGTGTGTCTATTTTACTTTTTTTTTTAATTCTACCTATGCTAAGGGGATTTATTGCACATAGTTTCTTGGTACAAACAGTTTTTGCTTGGATGTTAAATTGATGATAGGGAGTGACACCTTTAGGTAGCAGAATTGTCTTCTGTGTCTCCATGTCTATATGTTGTTTTCTCCTCATTTTTCTCCTTTAATTATTGACTAGACTGTGCTCTATAAGGAAACAAAATTACACTTAACTCAGTGAACATACTACCTGTATGCAACATTATCCTACCTCTTTATGCTGCCTTAATTCCACTCTATTCTATAACCCACCACCACTTCTTATCTTCATTCACATTTTCTGCTAAAACTTGCTCCTTCATTTCTTGCAGCCATTGTTTTCTGACAAATCCAGGATAACTAAACAATGATCTGATAGTTATCCCACCCTTACTTCTACCCTCTTTATTTCTCCTAGTGCTAAATCAGTATACCAGAAGTCTATATAATCTGATGGCCTGGTGCTAGTCTAGCCTTGTAAAAGTCTATTCACTTCTAGTGCTTTATAGCTTCACACATCCACCAATTCTAGGACTTGCTGACTGGAACTCCTGCTTTCAATATAATCTGTCATTGTGTAGGTGAAATACCATTGTCAACTTCCCATTGCCCACTCCCTATTTCATTTCCACTATTTTTGTAAAATATTTTTCACTACCTTTTTCCTGCCTTCATTTGGCCCATAGAAGACATGGTCAGCAAAGCTTAGTAGAGCACATTTTCCTAATGTGCTCCCCTCATTTACAGTAATGTAATATCACTTCCGCTTTTAACCTGATTTGCATTAACTACTTTGATGTATGGACTAATGTATGAAGTATTTAATCTTCACAAAACTAATTACAAAATAATAGACCATTCTACAGTCTCTAAATTTGGGAGCTAGACAATGTGAGCAATATAATGTTTATTCTACTTTGATTAAGAATGGCCAATTTATTGAAAAGATTAATTACACTTTTGTCCATCTGCATGTGCAGTGAATCATTCACAGTTGTATGAACCCAGGAACGCATAGAAAAGCAACAGTCATCCAAGCAAAATAATAATTTCTCTCTTTCCTCTTTATTATTCTCAGACATTTGACAACAAGCTGGGCACAGTCTACAAGATCTCCCTTCAACCTGTCCATTACCTTATTCTTCCTCTTCCTCTTTCCAGCACAATGCAGTGCTTACATCATACCACACGCCTTCACCAGCCACACAAAAGCAGTTTCAAGAGATACACACTGTGACAATGCTGCTTAAAGAAAAAAAAGAAAAGCTCCAGCAGTTTCAAGCAACTTTCTTTGTTTCATACTCCTCCTTCTTGGACACCTGCTCAGATTTCACCAGCTGTCTGTGTCACATCTCCCAATGTAAGAGTCCCTTTGTCCAACTTTGTAGTCTCATTCTCTTAACAGCCCTTTGCATGATGCTAAAACCCAATGTCATCTTCCAGCTTCTGCCGTATTTGTCATTTTCTATAATTATAGCATCTTCTGCTTTTATCTCTACTTCCCATATTCCTCCAAAACCTTACCACAAGTTTGCCTCATTCCCACTTTGATCATTAGGACATCACAGGAATGTAGGAGCATAGGAACAGCACTAAGCATGTGATCATAGGGGCCACAAGATGCCCAGTTACACAAACATCCAAGTAGACACACTCAAGTGATCCTATTACCATTTACAAGCAATGGTTAAGGTCTTCACCTCATAGACACAAGGTATAGGGTTTGATTCTAGCATTGGGTTATTGTTTAGGCTTAAAATGGCCTTTTAAGGCAGTTAGCTTACTATTTACATATGAACCTATTAAACTCAGCAGTTGTCACCTCCCAAACCGAGCTGGCCTGTTAAGTTTTAATCTGTATCCACCCATCCAGTCATCAAGACTAGCCTTAAAGGTAGCTAAAGTAGTGTATTGCTTGACCTGCAGTGGTAACATATTCTTTATAAGAGTATACTAAGTCAGATGCTTCTCTGTTCAGCACGTCCTGTTTATCTTTGGTGTAGATTTAGATTTCTGATACAAAGTGTTTTCCTCCTGCATTAATATACACCATCTTTAGGCAGCTAAACATCTGTTGCACCTTTGGCAAAATTGTATTGTGCACAGCACATTTTTTTCATATTTTTTTTTGTCTCTACTGCACAAAAAATATTATGTTATTCACATGTTGTTAAATCTTGTTTATCCTGCTAGTAACTTTGCAACTGTTATTTTCACAATCTTCTTAAGTAATTTAAAAGTGTTGTCTATTGTTTGTTTTTTTTATGTTGTGGAGTTTTTCTCCTTGCGTCTCGGCTGAAAAGGGGTCTCTACCCAGTCAGACTAATCCAGTTAACAAATGTCAAATAAATAAATAAATAAAATAAAAAGTATTTGTAGGTTTTCTGAAGAAGCAGGAGGTCAAATAGTAAAGGATCTTTCAGTGATTGAAAAGTGAGAAACAAGTCACCTTAGAGCAGATGGTAGGCTACTATGTAGAAGGAGAGTCGTGCTAATCTGTTTGAACAGTTGAAGCGTTTAAAGCCTTTGCTTGGATAGAAATCTTTGGTGCTTTTACAACTGAATGATTTATTTGGATTTCTACTTTCCAAACTGGGCACAGTATTTAATAATGGGAAAAGAGTAAAGTGGTAGGATGAATTATTTAGATGTTGAAGATAGTCTCTTGGAATTTCACTGGGCCAAATAGAAGGATTTCCTGACAATGGTGGCTTGCAACCCAGTAGATAGCATAGGATTTCACATTATTTATTTATTTATTTATGTATGTATGAATTTATTTATTTATTTGTCTTTTGTTAACTGGTTATTCCAACATGGCTTGTAGCCCATTTTCAGCGGAGACCCGAGGAGAAAAGCTCCACCCCCCCCAAAAAAAAAAATTAATTTGTCTATTTTTGTAATAATACTAACATGTGGGATAAGGTAAATGCATTGGCCAGGTGAAAATGACCAACATACACAGTCAGCACTGTCTCTTTCCACCAATTTCTCCTCCTCCCTTGACCATTATGACAATATTGCTTTCACAGAGGCATATGCAGCACCCCACTCATTTCTCTGCCATAATGGCTTGACCTTTCATCATGTCCATATTACCAAAGCACATCTTCACTCATTCACTCTTTACGTCTGACCTGTTTCCTCCCTTGTTCTGCATTGCTAGACCATTCATCACAGTCTGAAGCCACCATTTGAGGATGCTTCTCATCACTGCCTCATGGTTATCAATAGCTTCTTGTTCTTTTCTTCCATTATGTTAACCTATGCCCCTTGCATTGCTTTCTTCCTCTGCAGCCTGTGTCTGCATCTCCAGCTGTGCAGCTCTGGAATACTAAGCTAGGGTTTGCCTGCATTCAGTGGTATGGTCACCCACTCTATTAGCACAATGTATCTGACAGCCAATGTATGCAGCTTTATCAAATATACCTTTTGAGCATCTTTCTCACGGAGTCCTTCCTATCCACTCCTTCAGTCAAGCCCTCTATTCAAATGTTTTTTTTTCTATAGCTCTAACTCTCCAAATCACTTTTTTGTTATTGATTTATCCAAAATGTGTTTAAGTCCTGAACTTTTGCTTGTTTCTTTATCACCAATTGTTCCACTGACTCAACAAATCCAATTATGACAAGGGTCATTACTTATGATATTGCCATCTCCTTCCTCATTTCCACTAATTCTGCCAGAATTACTTCCACCTCCTCTATTAGTCATTGCAAGTGGTCTAATATTATAATAATTACTCTTCCAGTCATGGCAGTAATAACTTCACCTTGCCACTCTGCAAAGATCAACCTGTATTTGCACACTGTTTCCCACATGCTCACTATGCCATCACTCTTACTCAGATGCATTTAAGAACACAATAAAAAATACAGTGATGGAGATCTTACCCATAGAAAATATTCTATTTGTGTCTCAACAATGCACCAACATTTAATTATTATTTTAGAAAGGGAGATTAACATTCAAGGTACTTCCATAAATGGCTGCTTTGTTATGTAACATTGCTGATGGGTGGGACATAATTAGGTTGTGCTATGGTGCTTTTCTTTACTAAACCTCACATCAGATTGTGATTAAGCATCCCTTTAATAAATGTATTGTTGTATGCAGTGGTGTGAATTGTATTTGTAATGTTACTGATCTGCTACTGTACATCAAGAATTACATCACTGATACTGTAACATTGGGGTTGTACTGCCTTTAGTTTCTACTGTTAGCCTGTATGGATGGGTTGTATTTTTCTACTGTTAGCCTGTATTGATGGGTTGTATTTTTCTACTATTAGCCTGTATAGATGGCTTGTATTTTTCTACTGTTAGCCTGCATGGATGTAAAACTGACCAGTCATGAAACAGTTTGCTCTGAGATTCCCATGCTTCTGAATTTGTGAACAAACTGTGGCTACACATTTCTATACCAGCTATGTACCTGGACTCTTCTAGATATGCATGTGTGAATGTGGAAACACAGTTGTGCAGGGATATCTCAAAGAATGGCAAAGCTATTTAGTATGTGTCATGGATCTAACAGCAATCCTACTTTGATTACAGGCCATGTTTATAAATAACACTGTTAATTTATAGCTGCTCTATTTATATGTTGCAGTGTTTGAAAGGTCTTCCTTTTGTGCTATTTTCTATACACTTCAACAAATAGACACTTGATTATTTATTTAACATTTGTTTATCAGGAAAGTCCGACTTGGAACAAAGCCAATTTATAACAGAGGCCCAGGAGAAACTTTCCCGATGGATGTCTTCATAACATGGAAACTGGAGCACCCAGAGGGAACCTAGAAGAATGCAGGGAGGACATGCAGACTCTGCACAGAAGGCATCCCAGCCGAGAATCAAACCAGAGAACCTCTTGCTGTGAGGCAACAATGCTACCACTGCACCACAGTGTCGTCTGCCATTTACAATGCACCATTTTAGTTTTACATTTTTTCTGAATTAGGTTTGGTCAGTGCTTTCTTTTAGTTTCCTCAGCATTTATGGACTTCCTGATCTACACATGATGTTTTCATTTTCCATTGATCTGATATACATACAAGACACACATTGCTTAAAGCAATTAATGTTAGATTTTTTGACATACAAGAAACACATTGCTTAACTACATTATTTTGTCATGTCTCATGTTGTCTTGGCTGTATGCTGCTTTACTTTCAAATTAGCTACTGAAACTGCAAATAGTCATCAGTATATATTAAATACATGCATTGCCTAATTTTTCCCATGTTCTTGTCTTCTCTTGGATTTTTTTTTATCAAACCAGATTACTGAATATTTTAAAATGAAATTTTAAACTTTATAATATTAAAACTTCATATAAACTTATGCTGACAAGAAAACACTAATTTATAAAAACATGATGATAAAGTGGATGTTCCATAAAGGAGAGAGAGCATTGTGATTAAACACTATTTAATAAATACTAGAATTAGTGACTTCAAAGAGGCTAACATTGTTAATAAAGTTCATTGACTCAGTTAAATGGATTAAAACCATCATAATGTGAGTACACTGGTGTAAAGATAAGCTATTATAGTTCTGATTGTGTTCCTGAGGTTGAAACCATCTTATGAAATCTTAAAACTTAGGAGACAGGTTGTTTGTAGTAAAGATACACAACCATGGCTTCATTCAACAACTGTCAAACAGCCTGTCTTTGGTAATCTAGTCTTTTAATAATGTAGATATAGACATGTTTACAACAGCACTGTAACGGAACTCAGAGATGAAATATGCATTTAAATTTAAGACTATGCTTCAACTTAAAATGTTTTCAGTTAAATAAAATAACATGCTTATTCTGAATCTGCTCCAGCTAGTTACAACTCGCAAACATATACTTAAGGTCTACCACTGTAGTTCTTGCAAACTAAATAATAAGTAGGTAAAAGGATTCCATATGACAGTAGTTCTGCTGTAGTGCTACAGCACTTGTGTTTTCATGAACTGAATATAACTACATTTTAAAGAATAAAATGTGACTGCAGGTCATGTCCTAATTCAACTCAATGTTTTCATTAACTAATAATGTCTGCCGTTGTTTCACTTGAACATTGAAAACCTAAATGTATAGATCTATATATGTGGGACAAAATTGTCTTTGTTGTGACTGGAGCAGCCATTTTCTTTGTAGACTTGCAGCACAAAAAACATAGAAGTAACACTAACAAGTTTAGATATTTCTATTTTACAATGATTTGTCATAAAATTATGACTGACGTTTCACCCTAAAATCATGAAGGTACTGAAAAGAATAAAATCACCTAGCATTTTATTCTTAAATTTAGTTAATAACTGAGAGGTACTCATTTTATTGAGTACAGTGTTAGGGCTGTTTATGACAGGTTGATATAGCATAATCTGTCTGTAGAGATGAAAATCAGACTGAAGTTTAGACAAGTCATCAATTAGTTCAGTTAACAGAAATGCAGATATACTGCCAGAAATTAAGTAGCTTTACAAAGCTACACGCAGGATTGCATAGTTTAATATCTGTGAGGTTCAAGCCTCATTTGTCTACCAAATTGAACAGGCTGGCTTGGTTAAGCCTTTACATTTTATATCTCCACCCACAATCAAAAATACTTTTTAATCAAATTCAAAGTTGAGTTTGTCATTTTGGAGAGTGAGATAAAAATCATGAAAAATAGCATTGATAAAACATTTATTTTAATGATTGAAATAAAGGTCAACAGGGTATCATTATGTCAAGACCATCTCCATCTAGATTAGTTGGCTTGATTTTGTATAATTTTTTAAACATTTAATACTAAAACAAATTTATATAAAAGGTATACGCACTACCAAGATTTATGAAATAAATTGTTGTCATATAAAACTGATAAGAAAAATATATCAGGCCTGGCTCCCTAAAATCCATAGGATGGATTTCTAGAGCTATGATATATAGCTGATCTATGGAAATGAGCAGAGGGAGGAAGGAAAACAGAATATTTCTTGTATAAGAGAACACACTTAGAAAGATATAGAAATTCAAGTTTCATTCTGGTTGAGTTCGATTATTTTGATTATGATGTGATTAAAGATTGAGTAAAATGATGTTCTGCAAACAGTGTGAAGGATTAAGGATACAGGAGATAATCTTGCTTAATGTCAGCAACAATTATTTTATTTATTTAACATTTGTTAACTAGGAAAGTCCGACTTGGAACAAAGCCAATTTTCATCAGAGGCCCAGGGAGAAAGGATCCGGATGCATATCTTTGTAACGGAGGAGAAAACTGGAGCACCCGGAGAAAACCCATACAAACACAGGGAGGACATGCAGACTCCATACAGAAGGCACCCCAGTTAAGAATCAAACCAGAGAACCTCTTGTTGTGAGGCGACAACAATACCACTGCACCATCCTAATTGCTATATAGGGTAAAAGAAAAACATTGACAGAAAGATATTTTAGGATCATGTTATGTAAGGCTGATTTTGCACTGGTAAATGAGGAAGACAAGGTGTACACTTCTAAAAACTGCAAACTAAGGGATATGTGGATTGCATAAAATCTTTCAAGGTATGGAATGCAAGCTCGGTTTTGTTATTATAATTTGACTCATTATTAAGGAAATAAGGTTTTAGCAATAGAAAGAATGCATCTGAGTTTTTAAAATGATAACATTTATTGACTAATTAACATAAAGCCACTTAAACCAAATTATGTAGTATGGTTAAGTAGTCTGACTTGAATGAGAACTAGATTGCATTTGAATTTTCTTATGCATGGTGTCCTAAGCCATCTGTCCCTGGCGCTTTAGAGGATTTATGTTTGCTAATTCCTTTGAGCATGTCATCTTGGAAATATATTGAGCTAGTTTATATCTGGCTTTTGAATTAGAATAGAGCACTCAAACTTCAGTATTTGTTTAATTCTCCTCAGACATATCCAGGTTTGGATTTAAAAATATTTCTTTACAATTGATTGTAAAAGATTAAACATGAAATGAAATCAGTATATCCTTGGTTATCCTTCATGATGGAAGTAATTATATGTCTGGTTTTGTCTAATCTGAGGATATCTGCTTGTGCTACAGGTATTGAATGAAATGCACAGCCATTTATAGGGCATGAATTATTGTTATGATATGCGTGTCACAAAAACAGTCTCTTAATTCTTATTCAGCTTACATCAACATGCCTGGTATGTATAATAAATCATCTGCTATTACTTTACACTTTACAGTTCCCAAGCAAGAGTCAAGCATTATTGTTAAAATGCCCTTCTTTAGATGATTAAGCTTTAAACATAAGCTCTTTTATACAGTTTGTTTCTTCTTTAATGAAAAATTATAGACATGTTTCTGTCATTGCAACAACTGTGTGTTATCACTGCTCCCTCACTGTAACATCTTGAATAATTCTTAGTTCACTTCTAAAAATGGACAATTATGAAAATGATCTCTTTTGCTTCCATATATTGCTCAGTGAAATTGCCGTTACTCTGTTAAGTAAAACTCTGCATATTTGGTATAAATATTTTTTTGTCTGGATTTCACTTCATAGTTAAAGGCATGCTTTTGCGGTCTTAACAACATTCTTTATGGTCTTGGCATTGCCTTGTATAAGGGCTTCCTGATTATGATTTGAAGTGGTTTATAGTTTGTTTCCTTGAACACAACTTTTATATAAATATCATCATTCATATCCTTCGACTATTGCATGTAGTTCTTCTTCTATCTGAGCATATCTCCCCTAGAATTGTATATAATTTTTTAATCAATACATACCAGCGCTATTTTCCTGTGGGCCTGCTGCACCATAGCTGCTCATTTCAATGACTTATTGAGATCAAAATGCATCAACATAGGTGACACAGTTGCTAACTGTATACATTTCAGAGCTCTCTTCTTGCTCTGAACTCCAGTACCATGCTACACCAAGGTCTATATCAGGATGTTGAACGTTGAAAAGAGTGAACGTTCTTACATCGACCCCTGATAACCAAAAGCACAAAATGTTGAACTGCTGGAACAGGGATATTTTTTTTCCAGGGGAAAAAAATCACTGGGCCATTGCTGGGACTTTGCCATTTCTTCCACTGTGATGTGATCTTGGAGTTGGTATATTTAAGTGGAGGGTTGTAGAGGCATAGCACCCCACCCCCCACACCAGGCGGTGTGGGGGGCAAAGCCCCCACTTTATTTTGCTGTGGATTTTTTTTTTTTTGGAGCAACGATTTTTTTTCCCTGGGAAAAAAATCGCTGTCCCATATGTTCTATATTGTGTGTTTTCGGCTATTAGGATTCAGTGTTAGAGCATTCGCTCTTTTCATTGTTTGACTATCTAATATGGACTTGCTACACCATACTTTGGCATTTTCTTTTTCTTATTTTTTTTTTTTTTTTAGTGAATACATTTTTATTGATTTTCAGAAACATAATCATATACACAGTATGTATATCAAAGAAATGTTTACATAGTCAAAACTTAAAGTGGAGAAACAATTCTAAAAACAAACATTACAAAACCAACTATTTACATAAGATGTCTATATTTACAAAATTTGTTCTCTTGAATGTATCTTTGAATAAAATTATAATTTATTACAGTCTTCTCTTTCCAGCACTTGATTTATTTTTTGCCAGGAATGCTTAAAGAAGTAAGTCATTTACTCTGGCACTTTCTGACTGAATAGTCATAGAAAGATGCTGAATCATTCATAGCAATGTGATGTGATAATGCTTGATCATAGATCTTGCATCTTCATAAGGATTCTAACTTTCTCACTATTTGTTCTGAAACCTTCTGGTAATCAGAAAAATGACACATAACAGCTCTTTAATTCTGATTTTATGTTTATTCTTATTCATCTTGAAGTTATTCTCTCTAAGCCTTTTTAGTTACTTATGTGTTTTCACACTTTAGCATAGCTTATTTCCGTACCAGTACATCATCAGTTAACAGATCATCAACCCGTTAAATTACTTCTACAGCAGCTCTATGAAGGATCTTAGATGTTGATGAAATACCAAATAGAAATTCTGATAATCTGTACTTCCCTCATGTTAATTAAAATGGCATACGTGCAACTTTTCTCATCAAGTTTGATTTGCAATATCTTATAAGCACAAATACCTTGTTTCTGTCAAGACAGACATGACTACTTCATTTGTAAGCAGATGATGCCCATTTATTTTTTGTTTTGCAACTTTAAATCGTGTGGGTATATATACAAATGAAAATGTTGTCAGGTTTCAGTTTAATAACTGTGTTATTGATCTATAGAATCCGTTTTTTTTTTCTGAAAAACACCCATAAGCTCTATGTGAGTTATCTCTTTCTAAGCACTAGTCTTTAAATGTTTTGCAACATTCCTTAAAGAATGCACAACAGGCTGCATAGTAAGAGCTGTCTGACTACAACTGTTTGTTAATCAACCCACGCTTGCAAATAACATTTCAAACATTTTATCTGGCTATACTGCTCAGACAAGCTCCTCGTGGTCCTGCAGAGTGGTCCTAGCTACATTGAACTCAGAAAAGCGACTACTTTCTGGATTTAAGTATCTTTGCTTTTTTTTCACTTGGAATAGATTCTGTAGCTTACCATGAACTAGCTTGAACTGTTTTTTAACTGTTTGCTGCATTATTTTAAAATCTGCACTTAAAGTTACTTTTTAGTCGAATTTGATCGAAAGTTTGTTTGTTTGTTTGTTTAATTTAACTGTTGAGGCTGTCCACTAAAGTGTGCTAGCCTGTGTAACTGATTTATCACTGTTTCTGCATTTTCTGTGTGTTTCTATCAAAAAAACAAAAAAACAAAAAAATAATCCTTGTTTTTCCGCCTCTCCTCGACTAGTTTAGACCAGTTTACATTGCTGTATTCTGGGCTGTGGTGTAGTTCCTGTGTTGTCCATTACCTTACTTGGATAGAAGGAAGTTTCTTTGCTCACCAGTGGGAGTGGGGAGCCTTGAGCAGCTTACCTGTCCCTGTAGGAAGTGACCTCAGCACAAGAAGCTGTAGTAATTGGTTGTTTTGGACCATTTGTAGCTCTTTTGTAGTTCACTGTTTAAAATCTGCGTTTGCACGGTTTTGCGCGGTTGTGCGCATAGCGCAGCGCTGGTTAAACAAGGTTAAACTTCTTCTGGCTCCGCCAGGTCTGCTCTTCAAATTTTCCCTTAAGGAAGCTCTGCTCTTAGTATAATCAGCCTACTCACTATATTATAAGCCTAGCACTTGTTCTCAATACTTCTCTACTAAGTAAGCTCTCTCGTACTAAGTAAAGCACTACATCTACCTACCACCCCTGTGAATATCCACTTCCCTTAAAGGTACAGCACTCCCTTATATTGTTCTAGCATGTTGAGTGGTAGATTACTGGCATCCTCTCCAGTTCAGCTGGTCAATCTGGGTATCTTGAGACAATGCTACAATTGTCTCATGTACACAGACAACCCTCTCCTCCTCCCAACAAACACAAATACATGTGAGAGATGCAACTATATAGCCAAACTGGAGGCTGAACTCTCTCAACTCAGGGCTGGCATGACCAGACAGGAGGAGATGGTAACCACACACACAACAATCCCAGTCCCACATAGACCTACCACAACTGCAAACCAAACACATAAAACACAAAGACATACTCGGAGGCTCTAATAAAAAACTTACCAAAACAACAGAGGCTCCCAAAGCAGACATCCAAAAATCCACCACCTCAAAACAAAACACATGCAACACATACTTCAATAAATCAGTGTGTCAACCAATCACAGCCCTTAAGGCCAAACACCATGCCTGATACACTAGTAATAGGTGACTCTATAGTTAGACACACTGATGTCCCGCTGACCAGGCTGAACAAGGAGAGGGTGACTGTGAGCTGTCTATCGGGAGCTAGGATCTGCCACATAGCACATGCACTCAAGTCACTCCAAAGCAAGTACAAATATGACTCCGTCATTGTCCATGGTGGCGTGAATGACCTGAGACGTACCTCCCTGGACTACATGAAAAGAGACATAGAGGAGCTCTCCGATTATGTAGCCCAGGCTGGTATGACCCTGACCCTGAGCAGCATCTTGCCCTCACCAAGAATGATACCACAATACAAAGACAAGATGATCAGCTTTAATAATTGGCTCAAGTACTGGTGTCATTCTAAGGGGATCCAATGTCTGTCTGCCTGGGATGACATGTTGGAAAAGCCACGCTGCTTCGCAAGGGATGGCTTACACCTGTCACCACTGGGCTTCCAGATATTGGCTAAGGCTCTTGCCACCCCCATAGTGCCTTTTTTAGGCAAAGCTCAAAAGACAAACCCACCTCCTTAGAAAACAAAAATGGAAAAAAACTAAGGGTAATGCTGCTCAATGCCAGAAGTCTAAATCTCAAGATGCAGGCACTCGATGCACTCCGCAGCATGGAGAACATCGACGTCTGTGCAGTAACTGAAACCTGGTTCAAGGCTCCTGAGAGCACCCAAGCCCTACCAGGCTATACCTCGTATCATGCTTTTCGGCCCCAAAACCCGGGCCGAACCACAAAGGGAGGGGGAGTGTCCATATTCATCAAGGACACCCACACCTCCAGGTTAGTAGCAACACATGAAGCATCAGAGACCATACAGGTGCAACTAACCATAGGCAAAACTGCTATACAACTGGTAGCATGTTACAGACCACCCTCCCAATCTCAGGAACCCCACTCAGCCTTCCTGAAGACATTGGAGGATATGAATGTATCACAAAATACCATCATACTGGGAGACTTCAACTACCCAAACATAGATTGGGTACATTATTCTAGCCCTAATACCCTAGCCCAAAGGTTCCTGGAATTCATAAATTCAAATGCACTGGAACAACTAGTCACCTTTCCCACTAGGGGAGATAATATACTAGACCTGATCATCACAAACATGGGGACAAAATGCTCCACACCGGAAGTATACCCCTCACTAGTGAGATGTGACCACAAACTAATCTCCCTGGATATACATATCCCACCTCCACCCCCAGCACAAAAGACCACAGTGAAAAACTTCTCAAAAGCAGACTTCACTCTTCTTAAGACTGAGATGGTATCTTTTAAGCCCACTGTGCCAGTGGATACCACATCCCACAATGCTGAATCCTTCACAAATGCTTTCTATGGACATCTCCAAGAATGCATGGATCATGCAATCCCAAATAAATCCAAGTCCCTCTCCACCAAAGGCAAGCGTCCTGTCTGGTGGACCTCAGCCATTAACAAATTGTATAACAAAAGAAGGAAGCTACTGCACGTCAGAGCAAAATCCCATGAAGGGAAGACATATCTGATTAACATTAGCAGAAAACTACGTTCTCTCATAAAAACATCCAAGGCCAACTTTGAGAGAAAAATTGCTAAGGATACTAAAGATAATCACAAAGCCTTCTTCAGCTATGTTAGAAACCTGGGCGGAAACCCTCAGATATGCTCAGAGTTAGTTCACAACAACAAAAAATACACTGAACCCACAGATATTACCAACATTCTGGCTGACAGGTTCAGTGCAAATTTCTCCCCTCCCTCACCCCCAAAAGAAGAAATACTTATCCCAGCTGAATGTAATCTCCCTGTCATCTCAGATGTCCAAGTGAGAACTGCCCTAAACAAAGCTAAAAACACAGCATCAATGGGACCTGACGGTATCCCGGGTTGCGTGTTACGTGAACTCCAAGAGGAGCTAAACCCACACATAAAAATGCTATTTAACCTTAGCCTTACTTCGGGATATGTACCTGAACACTGGCGTACAGCAACAGTGGTCCCACTCCACAAAGGGGGTGCCTCTACAGACCCTGGGAACTACCGCCCCATAAGCTTAACCAGCCTGGTCTGCAAAGCTATGGAAAGAATCATTATGGAACTCATAAACAGAGACATAGGGGACCTACAGACACTTGACCCCACCCAGTTCAGCTTTGTGAAGGGCAGATCCTGCCTTTTGAACCTGGTTGACTTTTTCAAAACAGTCACTAGAGCCATTGATGAGGGCAAAGCAGTCCATACAGCCTACCAGGATTTGGCTAAGGCCTTTGACACAATACCCCACTCAGGCATCATAGATAAGCTCAACAGCTTAAACGTAAACCGTTATGTCACTAGATGGGTTGCAAACTGGCTAAAGGACAGAACCCATAAAGTTAAAATCGCTGGAGCAATGTCAGACTCAAAGCCAGTCACAAGTGGTGTCCCACAGGGATCTGTCCTGGGACCCCTCTTGTTCGGCATTTATTTCTCAGATGTTAAAGCAAACATGGGAGGGTTGTGGCTGACAAAGTTCGCAGATGACTGCAAACTAGGCACCATAGTCGATACACCAGTGGACACATACATCCTACAAAAAGGCCTCACAGAAACGGGCAACTGGTGCCGGAGTCATGGCCTTAAACTAAATGACAAAAAATGTATAGTCATCCCCTTTGGGAAAAACAAAGTACCCACAAATTATCACATAGACAGCAACCCACTGAGTATGGAAAAAGTAATCAGAGACCTAGGGACCCAAGTCGACAGTGACCTCTCATTTGACACCCACGTTGCCAAAGTGGTTAGAAAAACATTCTACCTTGCACACCTCATCATGAAGGGATTCACATCCAGATCCAGTGATGTCATTGTACCCCTATACTCCTCCCTCATCAGACCCATGATTGAGTACAATGCTCCATTTGGTATGTACCTCACCTGGCATTTGCAACAGCTGGAGAGACCACAAAAGTACATCACCAAGAGGATCGAGGGTCTCCAACATATGTCTTATTCTGCCAGACTAAAGAAACTTCAGCTCTATTCAGTAGCATACCGCCTGCTCAGAGGTGATCTTTGCCTGACGTACAAGGCCATGTCCAATCAGGATCTGATGGACATGCTCCACCTCAAAAAATCCAGATCCATCAGGACCACGAGAGCTAAAGACTTAAACCTCGGCACAAGTATGAATAGGACATGCTGGAGGGATAGATTCATAACCCAGAGGCTTCCCATGCTTTGGAACAAGATCCCAGTTCGTATTAGGCAGAGCCCCTCACTGACTCTCTTCAAGAGAAATCTTGATGAGTGGATGGGAGATCGTAAGTTTACCCCAGGGGTCACATCTGTGTCACTGCTAGACAGGGGCACAGTAAACTAATTCTATTATATACGGGGACCTTCATTGTGTCACTACTAGACAGAGGCACAGTATTCTAAATTTATTCTGTACATTTTTTGTACCATTTCATGGGGTGGCAAAAGCCACATCACTATGGCTAGGCTTACAAGTGCCCCAGGGCAGATAGCCTAGTACTATACTATGAAACTATGAAACTATGAAATGATACAAATGTTAACTCTACATCCATACCGTGTCTTCTTTTCATCATAACAAGCTTCTGAAAAGTAAAATGACTCGGCATAGATTCTACATCATATAAATCACCTACCTGAAACAGACTGTTGTGCTGGTTACTTTTACATTCACATATAAGCACATTCTCATCCTATGAGTTTTACATGATGACTAGAATAAGTAAGCATTTTATATAATTATATCAGGTTGCACTCATTTGGCTATGATACATTAAATGATCAGCCATGTAGTACATTGCATCCTAATCTAGTCACTAATGTAGGATTCCTATGCTGACTGTTAATTCTGACTGTTATATTACAGTTTGCTAGCTACTCTGCTCTGCAGTCACAGCTCTCCTACACTCACACTGTTCTGTTTTAGCTCAAGTGATGCACATAGAAATCTCTTTTCCCTTTTTTTTTTACTCCAATCTGACATATGGAATATTTTCAATTGTAAGTTAATATTAATGTATTTAATTGTAAATACTTTAGCAAACTGTTTCCTTTTACCATAACTTGTAAAGACTTGATCATAACAGGACATTTCTTTTCATCATATTTAAAATCTTAATTGCTGTTATGACTTTTTCTACAATGCATTTGACTAAATTCTCATTTATCCAGAGATATCACAACTCATTTTTCTGTATTTTATTTGTTTTCATTTTTTTTCATTTCACAACTGCACTGTATACATCCAGTTTTTTTTTTTTTTTTGTGAGCTCTGTTAATTATGACAAGGTTAGTTTAATTGCTTTTTTCAACACAATCACTTTTCTAATTTTTAAATCTGTTTTCTATCTAACCAGGCATGTACCTCCTCTTTTCTGATACTGCACTGCTCATTCTCACACAAATAAAGCATGGATCTCAAGAAATTAAGGCCTTTTGCTCAGGTCTTTAATATAATAACATAAATATGAGCAAACTCTGTGAGAACCCTTTATTCTTGTGAATGACGAATGATAAACAAATAGCAGGTTATTTTTGTCTCAAAGCAGATCTGAATATTTTGCTACAATATTCTGCAACACAGTCAGGAAAAAAATCTGAATTCATGGATACACCGTTTCTTGTTATTAGATAACTTAGCCATGCAGAGATACCTTCAGGTAGCTTGAACCATTCTTTAAAAGAAGGGAAATGATTTATTTGAATTACTTCAGTGCCATACAGTCTTTCAGAATGTGCAACATTTTATTTCTTCACTTCCATACTTTGCACGTACTGTTGTCAATCAGAATATATTGAATTTTATTACTTCTGACACCATGTAGAATTTGTCATATCAATATGACTGAAATAGAGAGACAGTGATATAATGTTGGTTGCCAGCTCCATCAGAATGTTCATTACAAGACGTAATCTGGTGACATGAGTGCTAAATACGTTAGCCTAAAGTTCAGGTTTCTTAACCATGCACACTATAATTTATACTGTGTGCAATACAATCAGAAAACCTGTGTGCTTTAGAAACCTACTTTCATTGAAATGTTGTAGCTCTTGTTATATGACAATTGAGCAAAACCATATTCAAATACCTGTGGAAACTTGTTGAATATTAGATAGGTAACTAGAAGACCTAGGCTGTGCTTATACTTTTTCAGATTCTAATATACAGATATGTGGTAAACCAGATGCAGCCGATGTGCCTTGGACAAAGGAAGTGTGAGACAGCCTTAATGCAGTGAATTCTGCCTATAACACAGATGCCTGTGTAGTTAAAACACTGCTCCATTGAATAGCTTATCACCAATAAGGCATACATGTGATTTTTCTGTGTCATTTCATAGATAGTAACACAGTACTGAGATATAACCTAAGGTCTCAGAAATAAGAATAGTTGAGAAGCAAGGTATATGCAATCTATTACATAACATGAAATGGGCTTAGATAAAATTTCATGATTATTCTATACCCATTTATATATTACTGTATGTATAGACTATGAGCTGAAGTATGGGAAAATTATAATAAAATTTTCTGACAAATGCCCATTTCATATAAAAAAAATCTCCTAGTTTATTTTCTTAGCTTACCTAATAAAGATCCCCAAAGTAAATAAATAAATCAAACATAATTCTCTATGCTACAAGAGCAAGCAGTCAAACAGAATGCTGATGTGATATTGGACAGTAGCACTTATGGCCCAAGACTGAGTTCAGGCCAAGAAATGGGGGATCACCAGCTACTTATATTGCAGTGAGAGTAGGAGATAATATTCTGCAACAGCAGCATCCTGCACCTCTGAATGTAAGGACTGGTTATAACCCACTTAGTAACAATGCTCAGGATAGGTTATATTCTTCTAGAAAAGCAGACACATTAGTTGATGTGCACACTCAGTGCTAGGGACTCTACACATGATACATCTCATGGTTACTATGGAAAAGTAATTAATAGGAAAACTGTTAAACTAGCAGTATGCTAACTTTAGACAAAATATACTTATCTGTCCCCTGTGGTGGTACACATATTTACTGTACTAAACAACTACCTGGATACCTTGAGTCTAGTGGTCTAGGGAATGGTGAACTAAAGTCAACTGATGCAGACCCTTTAGTAACCTATTCACCTCTTACCTACCAAACTCCCCTTCAATGCACAGGATCCCATAACCTTTGAACATTTTTTATTATAAAATATAAAGGCTAATAATTAACATGGGATGGAAGGCTAGGCTTCTCAAGATCCTAATAAATCAGTAGCCTAGTAAATACCTATGAACCTACTAAAACCTCAGCATAAGGCTCTCTATATTAAGACAGGTTGGCACCTGACCACCAGACAGACAATGACAATAACATCCTCCTTAGGCAGTTTTTCTTTCATTCAGCGAATGTTTAGTAGCTCTTTTATCTAACTTCATAATAGCAATTGTTTTGTGCAATCTGAGCATAGTGTACTTGTTATACACACCACAGATGTGCATAATACTGACTTTGCATACTTGCTTTCTAGCTGTGTCCTACATTATCCAAAATGATGTTAGATCATTTAGGCATATTTAATTACAAATGTAATGATTTTGCTAATCCTGGCACTTCTACCACAACTGGAACTGTCTGGGTAAATTTCTTGCGATGTTTTATTTCTTATTTGGCTATAATTTTTCTTTAAGATATCACCCTAAAAAGAGCAGTACTGGAGAGCAAAGTAAGAATGCATAGCTAGAATTGTAATAAACAAATCCTGTTTTTTTCTGCAAGTCATGGCTCCGAATCACACTGCCCATAACTGGGTTTATCAGCGTATGTGATGAAAGAAAGGAAAAGCAAACAAATGATGAAATAGGTTAACTCTGGAGTTTGATATCTTTATTTCGTAGTTCCAGCCTAGTAGTTCATCCCTGCTCCATAATCACTCTTGTTTTGCACTCTGCATATACTCCTGTGTCTGGATAAGTTTCTCTCCACACATTCTTCCTTCATTGCATATGCTAAAAAATTGCTGATAATTAGCTTCTCTAAGTTGTTTATAAACTTTGCATTTTTCTTGTCCTTTTTGTCCGAGGCCACTGAGGAAAAGGATTGGGGTGCTTAATCAATTATCTGGTTAACAAAGGGATATATGTAATTAAAATACTATATCAAGAAGTGAAAAGCAATCCATTTTCCTAGAAGAAGAAGGAGGGAGAGAGGCAGGGGGGAGGAAGAGTTGGATTCCAACAGCTATTACCAGAGGCTAAGTGTACCCCTAAGCACCTATACAAGAGAGACTGTTATACCACGAAACATAAATTCTGACTGTCAAAAATTCACACTGATATCGCTGTATGCATAACATCATGAAAGTCAGAAATGTAAACCTTCTGAAAGTATTAAAGTCCTAGAATTATAATAAAGGGGTGCAGTCAAAAGCTATCAGTCAAAAATATACAAACCTCTCTGTAATGTAGAAACATAGATGTAAGATAATACAAAACTCGCCAATTTTAGTGTTTTAATTTTGCTAAATGCATTCATGTGTTTATGTGCAACTGACCTGGACCTCACCCTCTTTCAACCACAATTTAGGTCACAAAGGCAAGGATAAATACATTATGTATGTGAATTCTAATGGTTTAATTTCTCATAGTGTTTTGTGTTTCTAATTCCATGACATGAATAGACCACATTCCTAAGTCAGGTTACAGTTAAAGTTCATGAAATTAACATTGCTTCAGTCTTTGATGTTAGCCAAGAGTGCTCTTCTCAGCACATGCAATGTGCCCAGAGTTGCCTACTTCTGTAGTCCCTCTGGGTTTACAAGTATTGTAGGTATATTTAAGTAATTTTTTTTTTAGTAATCCTGTTGCTTCTGCCACTGCTCTCAACTATCTGGGTATCTTCCTTAGACATTGCTCTTATTTCTGCTTGAAAATTTTGGTATTTTTGTCTTTGTGTCTATACTAATATATAGATAGATAGATAGATAGATAGATAGATAGATAGATAGATAGATAGACAGACAGATATACTTTTGAGAATTAGAACAAAATCAGATTACCCATAGAAAACCTCCAAACTTAGAGTAACAAGTGGAGAACATGCAAATTCCACACAGACACTGACTGGATATCTGGAATGAACCCCCATATCCTGGAATTGGGAGGCAATTATATTAACACTGTGACAGTGTACTGCCCTGAGATTCTTCAAATTCAAACATTCTTGTGGCGGAGGATAATGTAAGCAGAAGTTAGGCACTTACGAAATAAATGATTCAACTGAGCCAATTGGCTCATGTTGAGGGGGCAACTGTATCCCAGTGGATAACAGGATTTGTAATGGGATGCATTAGGAGAAACACCCCTTTCAGAAAGGATTTACATACTTAAATAGAGGTCATGGACCTATAAGCTTAGACTTGAATGAAAGTTAGAAATACTTGGTAAGTGAATTTTTATGAAAGAGCAACTTTAAATCTACATCAACATTTCCATAAGGTATTTAAAAACCTGCTTTAATGGATGTGAATGGGGTCTAAATTTTGAGCCATAGTACAAATAAAAAATATCTTCTGTTTATCCTTGGAAGCGACTTGGTAGAAAGTGTCTGTGAAAATGAGAGGACAAATACAACCCTATCCATCAAGACCAATGACCAGAAATGGAAATAAAACAGCCTAGTTGTCTGACTGTGTACATAGAAGTCTGAGTGGACACTGCTGGATGGATTTTATCAGAAATCTCCAATGTATAGAAAGGTGAAAGAAAAGAGATTAAGTGTGATTAAGTGAAAGGGATAGACCAAAGGAGCCAAAGCTGTATATCTTATAATGTGGCTATCAGAATGAACATTTGAAAGTGTTGTCTTCTCATGAAACAGATTATCAAAGAAAACGGAAAGAACACTTTTAAAGAAGTTCCTAAAGCCATGTTTTTTGACCAGGACAACATACTGATTGGTTCACGTGGATGGCGTACTAAGAGAAAAGTATCAACAAAAACAGTGTCAGTTATGGTAAAAAAGGGGTTGCAAACAGTTCACCCCCATTTCTTGAAAACTGTCCTTAACATGGTTGGAGACAAAAACCTGCAGTGGGTCAATATCATCCAACCTTTTTGCCTGTCCATCAAAAATTAGCTTTGTCAGGCCTTATTTTACTTTCTTACTAGTAAACACATTGCTGTTAAAGTGAAAGTTGAATCTGCTTTACAAATTCTCATTGTAAGCACATTAAAGCTGTTTTTTTAGATGTATTGTAGAATAAACCACTCAACCTCACTGCATGCCAACCTGCTTAGTCATGTAAAGCATTATTGTAATCTAAAGCTTTCACCACTTCATTCATGAGTACAATGGCATTGTTAACATACAAGTGCTATTATTCTGAGGTCGTATTCTAAAAAAAAAACATAATTTCTAAAAAAATAAACTTTGAACATTTACAAGAGCTAAAGTAAAGGGCTTCCAATCTAAAATGTATAATGTGCGCCAGGTTTCATTATTATACCTCTATTCTTTTAATTTCTTACTCTGAGAGGCCTGCAAACCATTTGCTTTCATGTTAAAAAATTGCCGTTTGTACAGTCTGATATAAACAAACACATAAGAAATGTTTAATATGCATTTTTTTTGACAACTTTTTATTTTAATTACTTAAGTTTATAAAATGCTTCGTATATTTAAAATATTTAATGTATGCTTGTTTAAAATACCTATTCATTGAATTCTAATTTATTTATTCATTTACAGAGTCATTTTCTCCACAAAGAAATACACTTTTGAAAGGTGAGTGCAACTGTTATACATGTAATGTAGTAAGTCAATATGTGTATTGAAGAAATTTTAAATATCTACGCATGCATGCATGCAAATGTGTTAGCACCACCCAGACAGGATGAGGATATACGCACTGAACTCTAGTTCATGACGTTCTGAGACACAATTCCTGACATCTGAGGCTCCTTGCTGCCAAAATGACTGTTGCAACAAATAGTCTAATAGTTTATCTCTTTTTGTTAACTAGATGAACAGACATGTATTGACAGTCCAGTAAGACCTCTGAACAAATGTGGCTTCTTTTCCTTATGGTGGTCATAGAAGGTTATACGTATTAATGCTGCATTACATATTTTAATAAACTGTAAAGAAGAAGTAAGTAGTTGAGAATGTAATGGAGTGTGCTTATTAGTCTGGAATGCATTTTCACAGTTGCACTTACTCTGTCATTAGCTTCTACAATAACTGCAGATTAACTAGTAACCAGAACACTTTATTATTAGGACTCCTCCAATTTGCAATAGACAGGCAGTCTCTCCCCTCACAGTCAAATGCTCATATCATATCTAGACGAGTTCAAACACAGAGCCAGAAATGCTCTTTTGTGGAGTTATTAATGCATGCCAGTACATTTAGAAGCTGGCATGAATAAGCTCCATACAGAATAAAAATCACTGAAGACATTTCCACACCATTAGACTATAAACTTTTCAGTTATTGAAGTTCTTGTGTCAGACTGTTTTTCCCGGCATCATAAAACAAAATGGCATATGGACTGCTGGTTCTGTGTCCCCAGGGATACAGTGTCAATACTTTGAAAGAAGACACAGCTCATCTGTACTTCAGGAGAGGAGTCTTTGCCTGCAGAGAGTGGAGAACGCTTTTGTCATTTTCTTCAGTAGCATGTTGCTGGATGGTTGTGAACGTTTCCTAAGCTAAGCATGACTAAATTTGCTGTGTTTGATGGAACCTGTGGGAGACTGGCATTAAGCAGATGCTGGTGGCTTCAAGAGGCAGGAACTAATGCTGTCTATTCTAAGACTAGCTGGGAATCAGAGAGTTGTACCATGATAGACGGTGAGCTGTATAACTATGGAGTGGCCAGTTACTGAATAAAAATATGTCACAGCTGTCGGCTGCAAAAGCTGCAACCTAACTATTCTGGTTACTTACTTAAGTTTTAAAATATATAACATATCTTTTGAAAGAATGTTTTAGTCCTTTCATGGATCTCTTTGGTGTGGGCATTTATTTATTTGTTTGTTTGTTTGTTTGTCATCAAGACAAGGAGTGGCTCCTCTAATATGCAGTAAACAAGTCCAGGATAGTGAATCAGTTAGAACTGGAATGTTTGGAATTCATTATCCTTGTAACCGTATGCATTTTGGCAGTAGAGAGAGACAGAATGCCATGGAAATTACAAGATCAAGATAAACATTCACTTACTTTTCATAGAAAAGAATGCATATCTTGACTTATTCGCTTATAAATAGCAATGGCACATTTTTTTGCAAATTATGTGACAGATTACAGCATCATTCGATGCATGACCCTAAAATGTATTTTTTTCTACATAAGATTTCATTAGATGTACTTTAAGAGACTTATCACAAAACAAATAAATGTTTTATAGTTTATGCCTTATTAAATTATCACACACATTGTATGAAGCAACAAATTCAAAAAAGAAATGGAACATGTCTAAGGGCATTTTTTCCATTGAATTAATAGCCTTCCGGACATGACATGCCATGTTAAATATACTTACAAAGGCTCATCCCATCCACTGTTAACAGTTGAAGGCAAGTTTACAGAACAGCAGAGCAGCATAATTGTTCCTTCATATTATATCCATTGGGAAGACATGAAAGCTTTCCATCACACAAGTGACATATACACATGAGAGCATGCACGTGTTTGTAATACGTATATCTATATATATATATATATATATATATATATATATATATATATATATATATGTGTGTGTGTGCGTGTGTGTGTGTGTGTGTGTGTGTGTGTGTGTGTGTGTGTGTGTGTATATATATATATATATATATATATATATATATATATATATATATATATATATATATATATATATATATATATATATATATATATATATATATATATATATATATATATATATATATATATATACATATATATATATATATATATATGTGTGTGTGTGTGTGTGTATATATAGATATATATATATATATATATATATATATATATATATATATATATATAGGGTCTACTTCTGATTGCCGAAAACTCACCTTCTCGACAACCACAAGATCGAATCCATTTAAGCGAAAGTGCACTAAATCGAAAGTGCACTTTCGCAAACACCGGTTCTCTGAAGCACATTACACTGAGGATAAGGAAATATATCCTTTTTGCCAGTGTAGTGCGATCTTGGAGTTAGTATATTTAAGTAGGGAGGTGTGGGGGTGCAGTCCCCACATGGGGGGTGCAGGAGGACTTGCACCCCTGCAACATACTGTTTAAAGCAATTTTGTTTTGTTAAAGCTTTTGCGAAAGTGCACTTTCGATCTAGTGCATTTTCGCTTTAATGGGTTTCAATGTTGCTTGATCGAGATTGTGAGATTTCGATCAAGCAACATAGACCCATATATATATATATATATATATATATATATATATATATAGATAGATAGATAGATAGGTATATAGATAGCTATATATAGACAGATATAGATATGTATATATATTTATAGATAGATATAGATATGGTGAAATTACCCCAATAATTATAATTCAACATCACTAGGATACTTGGCCAGTTGTTCTACATGCAAAATGTTTTATGTAGCCAGGAAGGCAAGGAAATTGGAATAGTGAATTTAAGAGCATTTATGTGCAATCAAAAAATACTGCCAACATGATGCCATATACAAACACAGTGTGGAATGCTTCTGAATGAAAGAGAAGGGGGCATGCAAATTGTTCTGGATGAGGGGAATCTGTATTGGCAATTTATCTTGGTGCCAATTCCCCATTAATCAGCTGGGAACGAGGAGAATTACCTTACTGCAAGAAGATGAGCATACAAGGATGATCTCTATAGTTGCTATCAGCCTCTGCCCATAATTCTTAACTCATGCTTTAGTTAATTCTTCAGGAATGTCAGTCATCAGCATCCACTATGGGGTGCTGCAATCAAAGTAAAAACCTACAGCTCCTTAGGAAAGGAATCTAGCATCAGTGCAAAGCTTCTTTATATGTGTTAGAACTATCTTTGACTACTGGCACTCTAATCTGAAACTGGTCAAGGTATGACAGCTATTTTAAAGGGAGGGCAGTGTATCCCTCAATGCCATCGCCCATTTTCAGAACTAGCAAAACAGTCTGCCATCTGAACTTTCATGCAAAGTAACTCTGGAAGTTTAAGTTGCAGTGAGTGTAAATTATGTACTGGCTATGATCCTATCATGCTAGAAACATAAGATGAAACAAAGAAAATGAATAATTAACTAAGATGTTATTGTCATGTAGTACTAACATGTTAATTTCTGTCAGGTAGCAGTTAAGGAAACAAAGACCAAAACAAGAGCTACACTGCCTAAATGTCTGCGTTTCAAAATGCTGATACACTGAAAAAGATACAAGCAATATGACAAAGAACAAAAGATAATCAATTTTTTTAGAAAAAAAAATACATTTGCAAAGCAACATCCAAATCTGAATTTTATTAATGAAAGATGTGAATTTCAGACATCTTCATTTTACCAACAAAAGTAGATCTCACTTAAAGAAGAACCCTCAGTGAGGATTTAAACATGAAATGATGTGATGACCTTGCATTAATTTGAATACAGACATTCTTGTGATTTAGATTTCCTGAAGGAAATCTTTGTAACATGAATGAGTCTAATACCAGACAGCAGTTTATTTTGCAGAAAGCACTTGCCATGCTGATCCAGCAGGCTCATTCTGCATAGTTTCCTTTTCTGCCTTCCAGTCTTACTATGACTCATGATTTAGTGCTTCCATAGAGAACAAAGATCTGTTGGAAAGAGTGATTCCTGGATTCCACATCTGACAAGAGTGTTAGGCAGCAAGATTCCAAACTCTAAAGAAGTCTTGGTAGCCAAAATCAGACAAGGGAGCACTCTACAAGTATGACATTCATTTCTTTAAGAAAAAGTATTACACTTTCAACAATGCATTTTTTTAAGATAGGTTTAGAAATGGACAGGTAAATGCACTATCTAGTGTGCAGAGCTACTAAAACTCTTGAAGGCACTTTTCTGGTATAAAAGAAGACTAATGAGGAATATTGCAGGTTGTCTCTTTATATAATTGCAAGCCTTGTGAGGGGCACAATACAGCTCATGTTTTAAATGTTGCTGCAGTGTGAGCAGGAACTGATTAAAGCTTTGATCAGATGAAATTAAATTGATGAAGTTTCAACCACATACAAAAAAAAACCTGCATGGAAGGGTTCACATCTGTAACAACCTACTTATATTTACAAACTCCATGGTTACACACCCATAGTGAGAAATAGAAATCCCTAAAACACCCAATCACTATCAGCGGACTAATGGAAACCATACCAGTAGTGATCCCTTATTGAAAACAATGACTGGCAAATTGCTGATTGTGGAAGTAAACAGAAATAGTGGAAATCACATCTAGATTATACTTAACAAAGATCATAAAGCCTTTTATTCAAAAAAACACAAGCAGTTGAAAAATTAGTTTACATTTGCTAAAAACTCTTCATTCTTTTATTCTAAGTTTTCCTTGCCTCTACCCTAATCCTTTCTGGTGTAATGATTTATATAACATGGTCTAAAAAGGGGAGAATGAGAGATGTTTATTATTTTTTACCTAAAGCTTGCTCAGCCTGAATTTTGCAAATGAATACCATTCTAAGATAGAACATTATGTGCTTGCAGTAATACAGATATAAACATTAACATTTACTGGCATTTTCTGATTAGTTAAATGGTAGAAAAGTTGTCATAATAAATTAGAGGTGAGCATCTGCTTGTCCTAGAGTGTAATTCTATGCTATGAAAGACACATTTCAGTTTAATATTTACAGTTGTATTTTATTCAAGAATACTAGAAATATTTAAATCGTTAGCTCATTTCCCCTTATTTGAGACTGTTTTGACAAGTATTTCCACCAAATTCAGTTTTAAGAGCCTACAGACAACACACAAATTTACAAATCATAAAATATTTAAACAGATACCAAGAAATATCAGCAAATAAATATAATGAAGCAGCTAACTCCTGTAAATTAAGTTGAAGAATAACCTACAACTCCCTGGCAGGGGTTTCCAAATTTGTGACTCCCGATGTCCAAACGAACATTCCCCTGTGGAATCAAATTGAACACTTGCAAGCTGAAGCAATACATGGTTAAAAGGGCTCAGGGTCTGAGCAGACTAATATTAGCTAAGAAGATTCCAAAGATGGGGTGGAATTACTATATGAAGTTCAACCTATACAATAATAATAAAATAAAAGTGTGCTAAAAAGGAACACTGGCTGAGAACACTTCTTTAGCATAGTTAAGTTTAATGTCCGCTTTCGTCAAATAGTTTATTTCATCAGAAATAAATACATTCATAGACTCAAGTACTTAAATAGTAATTTAAAACAAAACAATTTAATCAATCATTTTAAAAACACAATTAAACAATTAAAAAATTAAACTGACATTATGTATTAACCCTTTATGAAATAGCCAACCTACAATCACTAAAAAACACTTAATATTGATGGTTTCATTCAACCCAGAAGATAATCTGCCACTGTCTTAATCTGCCATTCAGTTTCCTTTTTCTTAACTTGATTTTTATACTTACCCCTCCTTTGTCTTCCATCACTTGCTCCAAAACTGCAAATAAAAATTTCTTATAACTTTTACATCTGACCGAATGTCTGTATAGGGTGTTGATATTGTCCTCTGTCTTAATAGCAGAGATGTGCTCCTTAATTCTTTTCCCTCTACTTCTACTGGTCATATCTACATAGAAGCTAGGGTAAAAAGAGCACATCCCAAAATAAGCAACACCTTTAGTGCAGCAGTTAAACCTACAAGGAGCTTTAATAGTATATGGTATATGTTTCAGAGAAATAAAAGGCCCTTCATAAATGAACCTACATGCAGTACAACCATGGCATTTGCAAGTGCCTAAACATTTATAGGTGATGGGTAGAATAATTTAAATACTCTCACTTTGTAACAACTGTTTAATACTGAAAATTTTCTTACATACTTAAGATGGACAATCTCCAGATATATTGAGAAGGTCACTATTACCAACAAAAATTTTCAAGTTATTACATATAATTCTCCTGATATTGTAACTGTCAACAGACATATCTATACATTTAGGAGATAAATTTAAATCAGTGCAATGCCCATTTACCCCCACTGGCTTCTTGTTACTAAACCTTTAAGAAGTAAATGTCAAAAATCTGATTTCTTCTTGGACTGAACTTCATTTGCAGTTTTTTCTAAACAATCTGTCTGATAACCTCTACCTTTAAACAGAGATGTAATAACATTAATTTCAAATTCGGAATCCCTGTTCCTACTAGTCATCTAAGAATCCCTAATGTACAGACCTCTGGGAATGTTTTTCTTGATGGAGTTTGAGGTGATTACTTTGATAATGAGGATAGCCATTAGAAAAAGTATTTTTTATGTATTCAACTGACAAAACATTCTAATACTGAATCCCATTCTAATTTCACATAAAAAACAGACAGCATGTTTTCAATCTCCCAGTACAAACCATAAAAAATAGAACTTGAATTTAAGTTATAAAGAAAGCTAGAATAATCTTTGACATCACCTTGAAAGATAAAAAACAAATCATCAACAAACCTCCTGTAAAAAATCTATGCTGACAAATTGTTCAGCAGCTGGTAAAATTTCCATCTCCAACCATCCTAGTACTAATCTGCCAAAAGCAGGGGCAACTGTGGCCCCCACAGCAATGCTCTTATTTTAGTTATAATATTTCTATTGAAAAGAAAAACATTGTTTCCAATAATATTTCTAATAATGCACAATAACAATTAACCAAAGTATTGCTGATATTAGTATATTTGTTTAAAAACAACATAACACATTCAACCCCTGCTTGTTGTGGTATGGTAGTAAAAAGAGACATAATATCTAGAGTTAACATATGGTTGTTATCTTCTTGATATTTGTAATCAGTGCTGAATGCCCTTATACTGTTTAAGAAATCCAAAGAGTCCCGGATGTAAGAGAGAAGAATGGAACAAGAAATAATGAAATCCCCTCAGTGCTACTACTAGGAACAGAAACTATAAGTGTAAAAGGAGGGTGTGTAGTGTTCTTATGAATTTTAGGTATACTGAATAACACACCGATTTTTGGATTTTCCAGTAGTAAGAATTTATACAAATCCACATTTATCTCTCCAGTCATAAGAAACTTAAACAGCTATGAATGTAGCTGTAAATTCTGTAAATATCATTTATGAAAACTTCAAGGTAGTCATTAAAATTACTTAACATTTCTTCTATGATTAAATCATGGTTGTGTGAATCCATAATGGCCAATCCACCCCCTTTAAGTGCTTTCATAAACCTCAATCCCTTGTGGTTTCTAAGTTCCTTTAATGCTTTTATTTCTTTGGGATTTAATTTTAAAAAAATGTCTTATTAACCTTTTCATTTAAACACAACCTAATCTCTCTTTCACATAACTAAAAAGTTTTAACTGCATGATGCAAAGTATGGTTAAATACAGAAGGGTTACACATGCTTTTACTGACATACACATCTTTCAACAAGCACTTTGGATTCAGTTTTCTGTTAAAAACTTTAGTTCTAAAAAAGTCTGTCAAATTAGCTATACCATTGGGAATAAAGTTAAAACCAAGCACCAAAACCTTGCAGTGAAAGGCCAAAAGTTCAAATTCAGACAAGTTAAGATTTTAATATCGGAACTTACTGTCTTTTCAGATAGAGTTACCTCTTCCATCCCCAACTCCTTCTTCTGCTCTGATTCTAATAGTTCTTTCCCTTCCATGGCTAAAGATTTTTGAGGCCATTTTGGAGATATAATTATTATTGGAGGAAGAGCTAGTACCAGATGAATATAAGGGAAGCTCTGGAAAAATCAGAAATGAAGTTGCTGAATCCAAAAATACCACCATTAGAAACTTCTATTTGCCTCTGAAGAATTAGCTGAGATTACATAATTTCCTTGTGAATTCTCAACAGATTTTAAAGGGCCAGAAACACTAGGATAAGTGTGATTTGTAGAATTTCTCCCGGATTCTCAAAAGCTTGCATGGAGTGCAAGATCGGTGCAGGAGCTCAAGCAGGCAATATGTCTGCTGTGCAATCCAGGAACAGCCTGCAGGGGCGTGCACGAGCGCTTCTGCACTAATCTTGCATGGACTAAGCCCTGGTATGCAAATCACCCCATTTGCAGGTGAAATCCATGCAAATGAGGTGATTTTGCAATCCAGGAAGATTGCAACAGTCCGTGCAAGACTAGTGCTATCTGTAGAAATGTACTCAGTTAGTTAGTAACTAAGTACATTTCTGCAAAATCCAAAACGGAGCTATGACAGCTCCAAATAAAGTCTGCATATCAAGTAGTAAGCATGCCAATGGCCAAGTAAAAGGCCATTGGCATTGCAAAAAAAAAAAAAAAAAAACATTTTTTTTAGCTGATCTTGGCTGTTTAAGCATGGGGCAGCGGCGCGCAAATGGGATCGGGGGCAAAATAATAAAATAAACCTAAAATAAGAATTCTAACTAAAATCAGTATTCTGCCATGCAAGTCAATGGCAGGCAGAAGACAACCTGGTCAGTGAGTAGTGGTTGCTAAAGAGGAGGCTCAGTGTGACATGTAACTATGCATTAGTAGACAATCTTATGCAAATGATGGGAAGGATAGTGAATCCCAATTTTCCACAGCATGTGAGTCAGGTCCCAACAGAGTAAGAGTAGGAATAACTTGGTGCAAGCCTAGGAGGTAGGTAACATCATGGGGGTGTGTGTCAGGCATCCTGTAAGTGTATTGGAGCCCTGTGGCTTGGGTTTGCTCCTAGCTTAGCACAGCTAAGCTTTGGGTGTGTCTAAACCTGCCTAGCACTCTTTACAAAGACTAAGCGGGTGTGCGCACCACAGACCGGGTTTTACATGAAGAAAAAAGAAGTTAAACCAGGAAATAGCAGCAGTGTGCACATTTGAGCACTCTGTTTGCGTGGCACGCACACGGGCTTAAACAGGGGGGCAATGGGAAGGGAAAACAACAGTAGGAAGATAATCAAGGAGAACTAGCTTGGCGAAATGTATCAGGGTCATCCAATTACACAGGCAGTAGACCTGACTAGCCCAGAACACTACTATAAACTAAGCAAACACCTTCCTCTCTGTTTTTTCCCACACTCTACACCACTTGTGTATAGAAGTGGGGACATTTTAACAAACAAACCTACGAAATGAGAAGGGTGGCAGCAGGCAACATAGAACGACATGTGCAAGAGGCTGAGGGTAGTAAGGATGTAAATGCTGCCACAGTGAGGAGACGGAGAAGCGTGCACAGACCCAGGGTAACCTACCAGATGCTGCATGAGCTGGAGATAGTGGAGTGCTATAGGGTGGACAGAGACCTCCTACAGCAAATTGTTGAGCTGTGCCAGCCTCACCTGACACACCAAACAGACCGAGGGGAACCCATCCTAGTGGATACCAAGGTATGTGTAGGCCTAGGTATACTAGCCACAGGTACCTCCCAAAGTACAACTGGGGATACCATGGGGATCTCACAGGCATCAGCATCCAGAGTATTCCACCAGTTCCTGGATGCCATGTCAGCACATGCCAGTGAGCACGTATATTTTCTCAACACCCATGAGGTGCTGAGCAGCAATATGCGTCTCCTATACCAAATAGCAGAATACCCTGGGGTAGTGGGTGCTATAAACTGCACGCAGATATGCATCAAAGCACCACCCAGTGAAGAGGGTAGGGCATCAACCACAGAAGCATCCTCTCCATCAACTTCCAGGTTGTATGTGATGCCCAGGGCATAATAATGAATGTGTGTGCTGGCTGCCCTGTAAACTATGATGATTCCCACATATGGCATCTGACACAGCTGTACCAGAGATTTGCCAATGTGGACATCCCCTACGGTCACCTAGTGGGGGATGCTGGGTACACACTGGAGCTGTGGCTGATGACACCCATCAGAAATGTGCACACACCTGAACAACAATGCCATAATAAGGCACACGCACAGGCCAGGCATATAATAGAGCATGTGTTTGGGATGCTCAGATCCAGGGGCAGCCCGTGCTATTGGACTGCCGGACTGCAGCCCCCTCAACTGAAACTAAAAGAAATAAAAATAAAAACAAATAAATAAAAAAGAAAAAGAAGTTTAAAAATTCGCGGACTTCGCGCATGCGCAGTAGTCCGGACTACTGCTGAGAGTCTCTGTGCATGCTCCAGGCAGTCCTGATAGGGAAACATGAGGAACGGAGCTCCCAGAAGTCTATGCAGTTTTAAACTGCATAGACTCACTGGGAAAATGTGTCGGGGTTGGACTGCAACACCAGCAGTCTGGAATTGCTGCAGTCTCTCATCGGGAAGATCTCACGGGTGGGTCTGGAGTTACAGGCGGGGTTTGGATCTCGCGGGTTTTTGGATGTATTGCAGGTCACGGGCAGGGTTTGGATGTACTTGCATTGGATTTATGGAGAAAGGACATTGAAGTTATGGTGATATACTTGCAGGTAAGTGTGTTGGATTTATGTATGGTGATTTACTTGCAGGTAAGTGTGTTGGATTTATGTATGGTGATTTACTTGCAGGTGTGTGTTGGATTTATGTATGGTGATTTACTTGCAGGTGTGTGTGTGTTGGATTTATGTATGGTGATTTACATGCAGGTAAGTGTGTTGGATTTATGTATGGTGATTTACTTGCAAGTGTGTGTGTGTGTAAGTGTGTTGGATTTATCTATGGTGATTTACTTGCAGGGGTGTGTGTGTGTGTTGGATTTATGTATGGTGATTTACTTGCAGGTGTGTGTGTGTGTTGGATTTATGTATGGTGATTTACTTGCAGGTGTGTGTGTGTTGGATTTATGTATGGTGATTTACTTGTGTGTGTGTGTGTGTGTTGGATTTATGTATGGTGATTTACTTGTGTGTGTGTTGGATTTATGTATGGTGATTTACTTGTGTGTGTGTTGGATTTATGTATGGTGATTTACTTGTGTGTGTTGGATTTATGTATGGTGATTTACTTGTGTGTGTGTGTGTTGGATTTATGTATGGTGATTTACTTGTGTGTGTGTGTGTGTGTGTGTGTATGTGTTGGATTTATGTATGGTGATTTACATGTGTGTGTGTGTTGGATTTATGTATGGTGATTTACTTGTGTGTGTGTGTTGGATTTATGTACGGTGATTTACTTGTGTTTTGGATTTATGTATGGTGGTTTACTTGTGTGTGTGTGTTGGATTTATGTATGGTGATTTACTTTTGTGTGTGTGTGTGAAAATGCCCCAGGTGCAATATACTGGTGGTTAGACTCATGGTGGTGTGGTAGGGAATACCTCAGGCTTGAACCCTGTACCCTGTATGCAGGTGTTAAAGACTTGAGTTCCCTACCCACCACCATTTGTAAAGAAATTGCAGATCTTTGCCTCATATTTGATCTGATCTGTTCCTCGTAATATCTGTGGTTTGTAAATGTTGCAATGCTTGATATTTGATGGTGCAGTAGTAGCATTGTTTCCTCACAGCTGCAGGTTCTCAGGTTTGATTCTTGGCTGGGGTTCCTTCTTTGTGGGTTCTGTATCCTCTCCCTGTGTTTGTGTCGGTTTGCTTTTATTTGATGGTGCAGTGGTAGCATTGTTGCCTCACAGCTGCAGGTTCTCAGGTTTGATTCTTGGCTGGGGTTCCTTCTTTGTGGGGTCTGTATCTTCTCCCTGTGTTTGTGTGGGTTTGCTTTTGTGTCCTCCCATGTTACAAAGACATGTCTGCATTATTTCTTCCTGGGCCTCTGCTGAAAATTGTTTTTTTGTTCCAAGTCAGACTGTCCTGATTAACAAATGTTAAATAAAATTGACAGGCATTTGAATTTCAGACTTCAGGCTTCTGAATGTTTAATTCCTTACATGTTTGATGGTGCAGTGGCAGTATTGTTGCCTCACAGCTATAGGATTTGTGGCTTGATTCTTGGCTGGGGTGCCTTCTGTGTGGAGTCTGCATCTTGTTTGTGTGGATTTGCTCTGGTGTCCTGCCATTTTACAAAGACATGTGTCTACAATATTTCTCCCTGGGCCTCTGCTGAAAATAGTTTTTGTTCCATCAGAAGTAAAATTGACAGGCATTTGAATTTCAGACTTCATAGTCTTCAGAAAATACATAGTAAAACAGCTTTTTATTCTAGCAATAAATATATAGTAACACAACCTTTTATTATAGCATTTTTTTAAGTTTATAAGATGACTATTTGAAATTTGTCCTTATTTTTGGGACTGTAATACCCTGTTAGTGGCTTTGTCCAGGTTTTTTGTGCTAAGGTTGACAGCTATGGCAAGAAATGAATTCACTGAATATGTTTGAGGGCTGTATTCCCTCATTACTGGGTTTGTCCAGGTGTTTTGTGCTAAGAGGTTGACAGCTATGGTGAGAACTGAATTCATTAAATGATAGCCATTTAAGTTTCAGTCTTCCTCTCTTTCACAAAGCAGCTGATTTGGCGTAGTGGTATGTTGCTCTTGACTGTTTTGCACAGGGACCTTGGCTGTAAAATGCACGGTGGTAACACAGCATTTTTCTTTCACAAAGCAGGTGATTTGGCATAGTGGTATGTTGTTCTGACTCTTTTTTGCACAGGGACGTTGGCAGTAAAATGTATGGTGGTAACACAGCATTTTATTCTAGCAGCTTTCCAAGATTATACAAGCAATGTTTAATGCGTCCCTGGTTTTTGTCCTTTTGACCCACCCCAATAAATTTGGCTTTTTCCAGACTTCTTGTGCTGCGAAGTTGAGATGCAGTTGAGTATTGAGTAGATTTTACAAGGAGCTGAGAGCTGCAGGGGAAGAGAAGTTTAGTGCTGATTATGCTAAGTCAGCTCACATTGCTAATAGCACAACAGGTTGTGTACTTGCTTTTGATGCCGAAGGTTGTTGGTTCTACTCCCGTAAGGGGTGAATGCTACCGTACTGAAAGTTAAGATACTAACTATGAGCCTGTTATCAGTTTGCCATCCATTTCCTATTGCAATATTACTAGCTTATTTTTAATTTAATTTAGGCAATTTATTCCTCAGGGGCATCAGACACTTTATTTTTCGATGAAACCATGAAATATAAAGATGATTGCTAGCAGCAACCTCTTCATTACAGATTTATTTAACGTGGAATTATTTAGATGACTTTTTTACTACTTCAGAGATTGTGCATATTTACTGATAATGGTGGACTGTAGAATTGTGCATATTTACTGATAATAGTGGACTGTAGAAGTTTGAGTAGACTTTTATGATGGAAATGTTCTGAATTGGGCAGTTTTGTTTCATTGTTTACTGGAAAAATGTTCAAAGCAATAGGAAGGTGTATCAAAGAGCACATGTATGTTTCATATGCAAGGGGCCTATGATTTGAAAACAGCCCAGAATTAATTTTTATCTGCCACGGGTAAAATGTATTTTCTTTGAATGTGGGTTTTAATGTTGTTTCAATGAATGTGAGTTTCAAGGGCAGAGAAGTTTTAATGCCAAGTTTCTTTAGCAGATGTCTTAGTGTTTGTGCTGTAAAATGCAAAATACAACTTTCAAATGAAGTTCAAATCATCATAGAAGTAAATCAGTATGTACATTAGTGTTTATGGTAAATGGAGTGAAATAGCAAATTAATGAATCATTGGAATGGCTGCAGGGGGAGGCTCCATTCGACCATGGTTTTGTGAGGGGGAAGGGCGGCAAACTTCGACAGCCCCAGCTGAACTATACCTCCCAACTGTCCAGATTTTCAAAGAATGAATACTTTTTTTGCTTCTTATTTTTGGTTTGTTCCTCATAAAATTTGTGGTTTTCTGGCAAATCATTTAGGAATTAAGTCACTAAATAATGACACACTAGTTTCAGACTTCATAACCTTCAGAAAAATGCATGCTAAAGTAAGACCTGTTCTGTCAACTGTCCCAGTTTATACAAGAGCAATTTTTAGTACTGTTTATATGTTCCCCCAATATATTTGGCCTTGTCCAGATTTATTGCATTAACAGGTTGAGAGGTACATGCAAATTGCTTTATAGAATTAGGCATAGCCAAACCTCTCAACTGTCCCTGAATTTGGCTCAAAATGTTGCTCTTCCCCTAATAATCCCTCTGCAAAATAGCAATTTTGGAAGAAAACATGGAGGGTTTACAATTAAGAAATAACTGTAATAATCAGAGTTATAGATTACTTTTATTTCAGAAATGCATTTAGACTCTTTTATTTTGTCAGCTGCTCAAGTTAGCAGTACTGATATTAAAAAAGTGTCCCTTCTTTGACAGGTTCCCAGCTGTATTGTGTGGCTATTTTATATTGTTGCATCACATTTTTGGTCCATTTTTCATAAAATTGTGGTTTTTTGGCAAATTAGTGGTAAATCATTAAAGACTGAAGTTAGAAAATAATGACAGTCATTTGAGTTTCAGATTTCATATCCTTCAGAAAATTCATACTAATGCAAGACCTACTATTCTATTATCTTTCTAAGTTTATAAGAGCAATATTTAAAAATTGTCCTTATTTTTGGGCCTTTGTCCCACTTCTATGTATGGCTTTGCCCAGAGGTCTTGCTCTGAGGGTGAGAGGTATGACAAATGTGTTAGGGCCATCACCGTCAGCCAGAGACATTTCAAATTGTGACATACTTATTGCACCCCACTCCCCCATGTAGTGACTCTAGATGTGTCCAAGCAAAGCAAGGAGAAGTTATGCAGTGTAAATGTGCAGGGTATCCCCCCATACAAGGTAGACACAAGTACTACAGTGGCTTTTCATCTGTTCTTGATTTTGCAGAATGGTCTGGTTTCTGTCATATTTTTGTACTGTTGATTTATGCTTATTACTCAAAGTGCCTGCTGCTCTGTGTTTTAAGTAGCAATGCTTTAATGACCATCAAGTAAGCTTGTCTGAGATCATAACATGCAAGTAAGCTTTAATAAGCATACTGTTAAAGAATTGCCAACATTGAAGCCTTTCTGTTGCTGCCATGCAGAGAATACTTAACTAGATAATGTATAAGCATTGGATATTGAAATGCATATGACAGTATTTGTAGTAAAGGACAGGATTACATTATTTTAAGAAGCTCATTACACTTGTTGGAGACTTCTAGTGATCTCTGAGGGCTTTACCAGTAAACTAAACAGAATGCCATTCATGTGTGGTCCATAACCTGTACAGTAATAATTTAAGCAATGTATCTTGAGCTTGTTTCTTGTTTGCTTTTCATTTTTACTTTGATCGTGTTTTCCCCATGAAACAAGTAGATAGTTGTCAGGCAGCAGGTCTGTTTTGGATAAGAAACATTTTTACAAGTGGGGGCATCACAGAGATTGTTACTTTCATCATGTTACTTGGTGCTTTAATAAAGCTGAATATAAATTATAATTAAAACTGCAGTGCAAGGAGAAGTAGTTTGAGTTGAGTGCTGCTTGTTTTTCTTATACTTGATTTTGACTGGCATTGCCGTAATGTATTTAAAAAGTAATTTATTTTTTTCATGCCTCACAACCTTTTTGTTTCCATCTAGATATTAAGTAAGCTGTCATGCAGCCAATGTATTTAAATATTTTTATTCTTTTACACTTCATTTGTCTTGATTGGACTCTCATAATGAGGGTTTGGCACCCAGGGCAGCATATTTAATTAAAGTTAGTTTTTGTGGTTTTGAGCATAGCCCCTCCCCTTTCTAGTTGGCCGCACCCCTTCCCATTGACCCCACCCATTCAGCTATCCCCTGCAGCCCCCCTTTGATTTGAAGTCACCAGCCGCCACTGCTCAGATCATGGATCCAGTGTCTGGATACATTCGGTGGAGCCGTGCAGTATTCACCAGCTACATGTACCCAAATTGTTATGGTATGTGCTATGCTACACAATATGATCCTGCGGAAACAGCTGCAGCAGGAACAGCATGGGGCAGAGCCACACAGGGCCCACCAATGTCAAGACCTGCACAGGCACAGAGTGACCAGGAGGAAGAACAACCTGAGCCTGCCCCAGTAGGCAGAAGGAGGCATGCCCAGTATGCCCTGGCCTTGGCAAAGAGGCAACACATAGCACATGCACTGACACAGTAGGGACCCAGGGAATGACACCTCTCTCTGACTCATACATACATAAAAAGGATGCCAAGCATGACACTACCTGTGCTCAACCATGTATAGGGAGTGTACTATGTGCATCCAACATAGGCAGCCCTCCAGCACCATCCGCAAGTCTGGCACACCCTCAAGGTAAGTCAGTCAACCTACCAATTGCCAAATGGAGTAGAATGTGTTATTACCAGTAGCTATTGTATGTATGTGAGCATGCAAGGGAATTGGGTGGCTGAATGTTATGGCAGCAGACAGTAGACACCCATAGTGGCACCATAACATCTGTAACACACACCATAGTAGCCAGTACTACACAGAGTGACAAAACCCACTGCCATGGTCCCTCAATGATGGCTATGGTTAACCTCCCCCCAGGCCTACACAGACAGAACACAGCAGGGCAGGCAGTGGGATGCTAGTTCTGAAGAGTAGGAAGTCAGACAATAAGCCATGATCTGTTGTACACTGGTATGCATCTAGTCAGCATGATAGTTAGCAATACAGAATGAAATGGAGTACCTGACATACCAATACAGTCATAGCAAATGTGTACAGGTGTCACGTGTGCCCCCTACATCCTACATATTAATGTAATAACATTCAGGTGTGCCCCCCCCCCCAGTCCTGTGTAGAAATGTAGAAATAGTCAGGTGTGCCCCCCCATCCTACATAGTAATGTAATAACAGCCCGTAGTGCTCCCCAATCCTGTGTAGAAATGTAGTAATAGTCAGGTGTGTCCCCCCATCCTACATAGCAATGTAATAACAGTCAGGTCTCTCCCCCCACCACAATGCAGAAATGTAGAAACAGTCAAAGCCAAATGCTCGATGGATACCCTGCAGAGACAGCATGCTACCTGTCGGTGTACAACACAAATGTCAGCACTACAGCACAAACTACCTGGAGATGATCCACACATTCAATACAGATGGGCATACTGGGCATGGTCACACACTTAGAGAAATGAAGGCAATGTCAGTCAACAACATACTGAAAGGTCATACTGGGCATGCTCACACAATTAAACATATGAAGGCCATGTCTGCAAACACCAGTGGACCAGACATATCTGGCAGTTGCAGTTGTTAGTGCAGACACTCGTCAGTATGCACCACTCAGGTCTTGCACACACAGTCAATAGGAATACAGACATATATGTCAGGACAACACACTATAATAAGCCAAAGGTAGACATACATAGATGTGTGGAAGAGGGTAACTGTGACAAGGAGCCATCCAGGCCTGTCCCACCTAGCACACAGCCAAAGGGCCCCAAACACATGAGGTGCAGATGTCACTCACTGCATATACCAGTCACCATTAAATGTCAGCATTCCAGAGTATGTGGTGCACGTGCCAGCTATGCAACATGACTGTACAAGGAAGTAGTCATCTAGCAGCTGTATATATGTACTTGTGAAATATGACCTCGTGTGTGCATGCATGTGTCGTGTCAACTCCTAGATGAATGGGTTATGGCCCATGCACACACACTGCCCTCCCCATAGCCCTACTATGACAAGATGACAAGCCTGCTGAGGTCATCCAATGTGAAATACACCTTTGGGAGAATTGTAGCCCAGTAATCTCTGTGGCACATCCCATACCTGCGTACTGCTGTAGTATGATAAACTAGTTAGGTAGGAGTTCTAACCCCAGACTTGTCAACTGTGTAAGAGTGTGTGTCTGTGTGCATGTCTGTCTGTCTCTGACTGTGTAGAGAGCAATGCTTTTTAGGGTACTCACACTCCCTACAATTCATATACTTAACTGTGGCAAGGCTGCTGATGTCACCCACCTAGAAATACACCTCTGGGAAGGTCGTAGCCCAATAATTTCCATAGCATGTCCTGTAACTGCGTAGGTTGTAGTGTGATAAAGCAATTAGGTAGGTGTTCTAATCCCAGACAGGGGAAGTGTGTGTGTGTGTGTGTGTGTGTGTGTGTGTGTGTGTGTGTGTGTGTGTGTGTGTGTGTGTGTGTGTGTGTCTGACTCTGTCTATGTAGAGAGCAATACTTTTTAGGGTACTCACACTCCTTACATTTCGTATACTCAACTTTGGCAAGGCTGCTGATGTCACCCACCTAGAAATACACCTCTGGGAAGATTGTAGCTCAGTAATCTCTGTAGTGAGTGCCATAACTGCGTACTGTCGTAGTGTGATTCAGAGCTGTGGTAGGGTTCCATCCCCAGCCATGGCAGTTCTGGATGTTTTGTGTGCGTTTCAATGTCTGTGTAGGGAGCAATGCATTTTAGGCTAGTCATACTCAGTACATTACAAATGGCCTACTTTGGCAATCCTTCTGATGTCATTCATTGTGAAATACACCTTTGGGGAAAGAATTTTCTGGTAATCCCCGTGGTGTGTTCTATAACATCTCCATGCTGTAGTGTGATATAGACCTTTGTTAAGGGTTCTGTACCCACACATGCCAGTTGTGGATGTTTTCTGGGTGTGTCACTGTCTGTGTAGGGAGCAATGCATTTTAGGCTTTTCACACTCACTACAATTCAAATGTCCCACTTTGTCAATCCTGCTGATGTCATCCAATGTGATATACACCTTTGGAGAAAAAGTACTCCAGTAATTTCTGTGGCACGTACTGCAACTGCATAGTGCTGTAGTGTAAAAGACTAGTTAAGTCGAGGTTCTACTCCCAGACATGACAGGTGTGTGTATTTGTAATTCATATCCTCTGTGGAGGTGGTTGTGAGTGTGTGACACTTGTGGCCAATGTGGATCGGGTTATGTATATTTCTTATATGGTGGCCCTACTTTATATCACAATGTCCACTGTACAGGGATAACATATGTGAAATTGCTGAGAGGCTGCGGTGCAAAGCCATACCCATACATGTGACATCAAGGCCAGGCAATCACAGTTAGCAACCCCAGTATTACCAGAGCACACTTTCAACCCATGTGTCATGTACACAGACATGCCTGGGCAACAGCCAATATGTGGGTAATACACTGCTTATTGGCCACTGATAGTAACTATGGGGTGATAGCAGTGGGCTACAGAGGCATGGCACCCTGTCCATCTGTCCAATATGCACATACATGCAGACAGTGCACCTTCCACATGTTCCCCAATGGACATCTACGACACCTGTGGTGCCATCACATGTGACCCACAAAGGACATACCATGCCCTATAACATGCCCTGTATTGACAGATGCCACTGACACTGGGGAATGTCATTAGCATGCTATCAATGTAGGTGCAGAGTAAACCTGCTGCCCATTACCAGTTTCCACCACAAGTGGGCAAGACTGGCACATCTGATGATAATCTGTGTTCACAACATGGGCCAGGCACCCCAGGTACAGTTTCATATGTCGTTGTACATGCATGTGGAAGGTGTGCACATCCCAGACACCGTCCATGTCATGGACTAAGGAACACATAATTGGCAAGCAATGCACTGCATTGGTCACACACAATAGTCACCCAGGTGACTGGATGGGGGATACAATACCCACCTATGTGGGCAACTGCAGACACTACAGCCCTGAGCCACAATGCAGACCATTGTTATGTGGCCTGATGCTAAGTTATACCCATTGCCTAGCCTTGTACAGCCATCTGGCACAGTCGACCACCACACACCCATGCAGACATGCACCCATGCATGTCAGTACTGGCACCCTGTGTATTTGTGTGTGTGTTGTATGATGTGTATGTTCACATTCACACTCCCTACAACCCCTGTGGGCATACTGAAGCATGCTGTCTGATGTCAGACACCTCCCCATACCCTTTGCCCATACAACCCCCGTATGACCCATGTGGTGCATGTGATACCTGCACAGTGATGTGTTGTGGCAATCCCACTACTGATGAGTTGTAATCCTGGCCCTGCCAAATGTGTCAATGTGTGTGCTTCCCTGTGACAGTGCGGTTGTGTTGATGCTGGCACTTGTTCATGCGGACAGGCATATGTAAATCACCTACGATATAGCTACCATATCCCTGTTGCAGATGTCACTCAATGTCACATATATGTTCTGAGGGCTCCCCAACAGGTAACCCATATGGCACATCCAATAACTGCATAGAACTGTCACAGCACTACATAGTTGTCAGGGGTTTGATACCCTGAGCTGGTAGGTGTGTGACAAAAACATGCTTAAGTTTTACTCTCCCACCCCTCCCTGACTTGTCTTTGCCTCTGCCTCCCTCTGGTGGATGTGGAGACCTACACCTGCTTTGCTTAGGCAGCAGCATGTGTATTTTAAGTGATGCTCATGATCAGCTGATGGCCTCTGCATGAATTGCAGCCCTCCCTTAGCTGATTGCATGTGGAACAGCTGTGGTAACATTCCCATAGCCAATTGCATGGAAACACACTCCAAAATCTAAGAACATCATGTTGGTGTTGGCCCTTTTCATTCACTTTGAGCAAGAACTAGATCAGTTGTTTGGCAAACAGCATCTCAGATGGATTGGGGATTTACCTCTAACAACATACACTGTGGAAACAGGGCAACACGCAGGAGGGAGATGTGCCTGACCTGACTTCAGACTGTAAGTGCTGCTATGCTGCATTTGGAATAATTTTGGTTTAGCAGTGTGTGTGGATATGGCTGTCCTACATGTCTCAATACCTGCCAAGTCAGTGCCATGTTTATGAGGAATCTCCATTTGCAGGGTTAGCTGCAGACTGCGCAGTGTGGTGTAGCTTTGGTTTTATGTGTTACCCATGGAGCATCTATCTGTGGACTGCAGAAGGTAGTGTGAAGATTGCAGTCTATGGATGGTGAAAGCTGTGACAGTTACTGACTTCATATCCCTCATAGGACATTTGTTGCAACAAACCCTGTTACAACACTAAATGTATGAGGTTATCATAGCAACATGTCAATATTGGCCCTGTGTATGTGCTTCCAGCCACAACTCTGTCAACCTTTGTACCTATGTTGTGCATGAAGTGGTGCATATGTGCTGTACACCATAATTAGTGTCATCATATCTGATAACAAGCCAGTGAGATATCAGACTGCTACACGTGTTATGTACAGTAGGGGTTATATTTGATGACATAACCTGGACATTCTGTGGATGTTTATACAGTGATGAGGTCTGTGTATGTATGGTGAATGTCAACAGTGTGTGTATTGTTAATATGTACTTTAGCCTGTGTTGAGACTGTGGTAGATGTCATTGTTCTAGGTAATGTCCTACCTGATGTTACATGCTGTTCCACTGTATGGTACTGTATTCGCATACATGTTTGTAGGGCCATACAAACACATGTCCCATACCACAGACAGCCATCAGACCAAACTGTTTAGCAGCCCAGTATATGTAGTTTCAGTCTTTGAGTGGCAAATATGAGGATGGTGTTGAACAGATAGTCCATACACTGTAATATTATGCTAGCTTAACATACGTGGCTGTGGCTGTGTTCACATTGGTTATGGTTATGCACTTTCACACAGGTGTATCTTACCCTGTACTGTGACATGCCTGTAGAGCCTGCTATGTATGCAGGTACATGTGCATTCCCCCATAGGAGATGTAGGCTAGTGTTGAGCCAGTCTGCCTGTGGCCTGCACAGTGCATTGTTACATGCCTAGCAGTTTAGTGTACTTAACCAGTGAGATGTCATGTGCAGATACTTGCCAGATGTAATGCTGCCGGGCCTCCCTTAACAGTCATGTATGTCAGATAGAGCAGTGGGCGGCTGTACAGATGTATGTCAGTATCTAGTGGGTAGTATGTGGCAATGGCACCCCTGTATCAGCGGTTATTATGTGTCAGGCCAGACAAGGGTGTGTGAATGTATAACCTATGGTGGCAAATGTATACCAGTCATTATGTGTTATACCCATCTACATGGCTGTCTACATCCATATTGTCAGGCATGGTAGACATGTTGCACACTAAGGGGTTATGTGTATACCTCTGGACTGTACAGAGTGTGTCAGAATGTCCACATATATTGGCCAATATCTCTGCTGCAGTCCACAGGGCATTACATGCTAGCAGCGGTACTTTACTATGATGTCCTTAGGATGTCTGTCAGTAGCCAATGGCACACATGTTATAAGCAGATGTGACCTCCCACACACACCATGGCTGTGAAGACAATCCCAATGACAGTAGCAATAGTCTCCTAATGCACCTGCTATACATACCTGACATCCCCTTGCACTACGATGTTAGGACTATACAGGCTGGGGTAGGGCTACACTCCATGTCCAGGACATATGGTGGAAATATATGTACATATAATTATCCAGATAGCCATATATATGATTATCCATGTGCAGTACTTACAATTACCACTGTCATAGCAACCACCTACTATAAATCCCTACATCATGTGGGCGTGGTCCCTTTACATTTCCTGTGTGATGGACATTCTTCCTGTGTGTGGGCATCAGTGTTAGAGAAAGCAGGTAGCAATACCTTTTACAGGAGAACTGGCACACTCAGGGCAGCTACATATTTGACTATAGACAGAGTGTGAGTAGAGTTGTGTTATGCTTTGAATAGTACTGGTGCTATAGGGTATGTGTGTACATACTAGTTTTCATCGGAATGCAGTATGTCTGCATAGCTCTCAACTGAGGGACTATCCTCTTGGTGGCCAGAGGTCTGTCTATCATGTGTTGTCTGTTCACCACACAGGTCTTGTGTCAGATATTTCACTGGCAGCATGTCTGTTGAGTTCTATCAGTACATGGCTACATCCATTTCTGTTTCTAACCTCAATTCCCTGACTGAGAGTACATTACAGACTATCCTGTAAAACCAGCAACTTGCTTATTGTATGGCAACAGTTTTCCACATATATGCCTGTGTTCCGGCCTCTGTCCTCCACCTACATACCAAGCTTTGCACATATGACATGTTGACAGGGGTTGTTCTGTAGTGGGCTGTGAGTATACCACACTGCCATTACTGCCATCAGTCCACTGCTGTTGTATCCCCTACATATACGGGTTGGCTGGGACCATATATGTGTGGGCGTCACCTACGCAATACATGTGTGCCCTTATGCACTCCAGAGGCCAGTGTATGTAACAGTGGTATATGGCCCTGTATTATTGAGTCAGGGGGGCACCGTAAATGATCTAGGCTGTTACAAAATATGGGGGTATCAGGGGTGAGCTGCCTTAAGGTATCTGGATATACAATACCATATACTTCACCTATATTTACATTACTTACAGAAACTGGGTTAATGTAAGCCTACTACCTCCTGCCATACAGACTGTTCTGTTTGTCAGTGTCCTTGTGATGGTGTCAGTTATGCCTTGTTATGTAAGAGTTACAACCCATTTGGTCGCATGACATCTTTGCCACCTAGTGATCTTGTACAGAGTGTAGATAGATGCTGCTGAACAATACACCTGCATTACATACTGTTGATTGTTTGGTATCCTGTGGCCCAGTTTGGCTTCACTATTGTACAATTTGAAGGGCTTGGCCTGGACAGCAACAGTTGTGAACCTTTCCAGACTACTGTATTAGTATAACTGTTTCACAGTTGCATTACTCTGTTTATATGGATGTCAGTGTCTGAACAGCTATATGACATGGCATTTAGAACTGTAATAGTACACAATTAAAGGTTTGCCACTTCCGCAATCCTGTATGTGGTGCTTTTTCCTATGACCTCTCTATGGGTATATGTTGCAGGCAATGATTGTCATTTGTATGGGTGGCCCATGCAGTGTCCAGTTGTTCAGGTGTTAACTGTAGGCATAGTGGCTGTTCCATATTTTGTGCAACTTCTACATATGTATCTTACTGTACATATATCTGCGTGTGTATGTGTAGTCACATGTATATGTATCTATATGTATATATATATATATATGTATGTATAGCTGTATCTGCATATCTGTGTTTGTGTATCTGTATCCTGGGGATGTTGATGGCTTCCACATTTTACATTTCCTATGGGAGGCAGACTGTACTGCATGATATGTTACCAATACCAGCCTGACATCATACAGGTGGGATGTAGTACTGTTAACATCTTGTGCCTATGTTGTGTCAGGTCCTGGTTATGGAATCTACAACACTTGGTAGTGTATTGCAGGGTGGACATGTTTGGCTGTGGGGGGATGCGTATTCGTATAAGACATATAGTGTGTGGGGCCTCTCAACTCCATTTACGGTGCATGTGGACATATGTGTTTTTGTTAATCTGCCATTGCTGTCTACAGATCTATGGCCATATATATATATATATATATATATATATATATATATATATATATATATATATCTATATCTATATATATATATATATATATATATATATATATATATATATATATGCTTATATATATATATATATATATATATATATATATATATATATATATCTGCTTATATATATATATATATATCTGCTTATATATATATATATATATATATATATATATATATATATATATATATATATATATGTCCGTATATACATACATAGATATATATCAGTGTACACATATATAACTTGCTGTGTATATGTAGACATATAGGTGTAGACACATATATGTGCCGATGTAGGCACTTGCATGTATATATGTTCATATATATTACTATATCTGTATATATTTTTAGAAATATGTATATCCACATATATATATATATATATATATATATATATGTTGTATCTGTTTAGATAGTAATATATTTACACACACATACATCTAGATGTTGGTAGACATTCTCTGTACTGTTGCATGACTGGACTGGATGATATGTTTCTGAAACAACAGATTTATTTATATCTGACATGACTTAGTGGTAAATTACTTTGTCTATGGTGTGCATTGTCCTGAGTTCAAACTTTGCAGAAGCTGTTTATTTTGTTGCTGGGCAGAACACGGCTCGTTGGATACAGAGTGATTAAGGCACTTTAAAGCAGTTGTAAATGGATTTGCGTGGGTTTGCGTGGAGGTAAGCACTGCTAACTTCCAGTTACAGTTTCTTACACTCAAGTTACCTTCTACTTTGTTTAATCTGTGTACGCAGTGCTTAGCTCCATGCAAATGCACTTAAACACGCTTAGTTGTGCTTACATATGCTTACTACTGCTTATTTGTGCTTAAACCTGCTTACTAGTGCCTTATTCATTATGACACTGGCACTTCACATGTTCATTTCCTGGAGTACTCCAGTTCACAAATATATGTTTTTTAGTGGGTTTTGCAACAAAAACATTGGTTATAACGTGCTTTGCCATGTAAAATAGACTGTGCTGCAGTGGGCCTGCTCATTAGGTGAATGCTCTGACCGCTACACTATTGCTGTGCTGTTTCATTTGGATATATCTTCTTTGTTATCCTCTTCAGCCATTTAGCTAAGCAATGGGCACACCCGCCCACCTACGGTTATCTGTACTCAGATTTAAAAAATAAATAAAAGGGTTTCTTTTTTTTCATTTATATGTACTGCTGCTGTTGTACACATGGGGGACTGTTGGTGGGGATAAGAGGACACCTATGAGCGATCTCACTCATTTCTTAACACCTTCTGCTGTTCTACATTGCAGGGCGGTGTTTATTCTGTGAGCTATGCTCTTAGACACGCCCCCTGCACTCGTACATGCTCCATGTAAGCCTAGGAGCTCGAGCAGCATGCCTTGTTAATATGCATGGTGTGCTGCCGTCCTGCTCCTAAACAGGTGCTTCTGTGCAGGCCTAAGCTAGTCCTGCATGGATGATTAGTGAATAAGGGGGGTTTGTGTTTTTGATGGTATTAAAAGAATTGTCCAAGCTATATAAATTTTGGAACTTTTTCTTTGGTTCAGAAATGTAAGCTGTCCGAGACTCATATGCTGTTATGTCACGGGTGCTTTTTTTCTGTTTGCTCTGAACGACTGTTTGCTCATATCTATCAACAGTGACACAATATTATCATATTCAGGAAGTAAATGAGAATGTCTCAGTAATGGGTACTAGTTTCTTGCAGTAGATTCAGTTTCAACTGTATCCTGCCAATCATCTCATTCCATTGCATAATGCTTTACAAAAGGGAATGCGTCAATAGTATCTGTGAAAGTTTTAGTTTCTATAGACAACAACTTCAGATAAGCTGGACAGATCAGCATATGCCTAATTTTGTTTGGTCTACTTTATTGAATGACAGGCAAGAAAAGGGCTCATACTTTTTCTTGTTTGTCCCTGAGTTGGCATTTACTCAACATTTTTTACTAGGTCTCCTCCATAACACAGACTACTTTATCAAAGCAAAGGTTCCCATCTTTGCCGTAGTTGACCTACATACTTCATGATGACAGCCACTCCTGTAGCACATAGATTCATCGGTGTGTACTAGGCTAATGACTGCAAGGGCATTTTAGACCTAGCCATGCATCCCAAATGGGGTTCCCATTATGGCCCTTCAATTCTAATTTCACTTTGTGTAACCCATAGCCTCATAGCAAAGTGTTTTTCCTTCAGACCATGGATATTTTTACATTCCCAGCATTTCTGCTTATAGCACGATCTGTACTTTTTCGTCTGTTTACTTATCTGTTAAACATCTATTTAAACATTTTATTTTATCATAATAAGTGAATAATACCTCTATTTCAACTGCTAAGTTAAGAACTGTACATTTCTAAGGAATTCTAATGAGTTATTCACCTTGATCTTTTGGAAGCTGTATTGCTAATCCTTGAGTGACCAGTAAACAGCAACTGTTCTACTGGTAAGCAGTGTTGCAAGCTGCATATGTCTAATTTAATAACTAATGTTTAATCTGGTTGTTTATTTTGAAAACACAGTGCTTATTGTACTATAGAAGGTATTAGCATGTTTATAGCAACATTATATTTACATTTTGAAGTGTTAAGAGCTTGGAGTGTATATTTTTTTATATTTACAATTACAGAAGGTATTAGTGAATCTATAGCAACATTACATTTATGTTTTGAAGCTTTAATAGCTTGGAGTGAATATTTTTTATATTTACATTTAAATTAAAACCTTAATAATCTGGAGCAAAGGACTATAGGCTAGTCATTGTCTGGTACATGTAAGAATTTGTTAGTGTGAGGTATTTTACAGCCTGGCTACTGTTACCAATGGGTAGTGCAGTCTTTTCAGCTTAATTAACTTAAGGTAAAAACTAGCTTGGCCTGCATAGCTTAATTTGAATTGAAGGTCCACCCAGTCATCTTCTAGGTACTGTGTTATTATTGTTTAAGAGTAGAAAATGCTAATTGTACTTGAGATCTTGATTGTTTGCATATTTATGGTACCTACTTGTTCTTTCTGAACTCCTTTTTGCTATTCAGTTTCACTAAATTGGATTATTAAGGCACCAAGTGTTTTTTGGAACCTGTGTGCTAGTGAGTTTTACTAAATTGTATTTTAAGGCACCTGCGTGTTTTGAACTCTTGCATACTAAGATTGGACTACATTTATATGCTATTTTTTCAGATACAAATTATGTCTGTTCTAGCCTGTATGCAATCACCCTATGTCTAAACTGATTTTTCTCCCTCTTCCAGACCACTCGTGATCACTCTTTTAAAAAGATATCCCCCTTCCACCAAAAATATAAACAAATAAAAGGAGCAGGCCAGCAAAATCATTGGACCCTGCAAGAAAAAAAACTAAGTTTGAATCTAGTGCATGTATGTTAAATTTCTCGAACTTATGTGCCTAATATAGTGACATCTGTTTTTCTTTTAACTACTGTAGTGGGTCTTTAGAGTGCTTTAACACTGCAGTACAGAAAAGTGGCAAATACCTCTCCCCATATTTACTAACTTATAAAAGTTTAATACCCCTCTTTTCCTGAGTGTACCTTCCAACTCTTCCTCCCTTCTTGACCAGACACCAACTCCCCAAGCTCAAAACACTATTATTCAAAGTTCTGTGTCTGTCCATTTTTCTTCCTGCTGTATAAACCTGCAACTTTATCTTTTTTTTGTTTTGCTAATTAGTCCATATATTTTACCTGGTCAGGCTATACTTTACAGCAGTAGGCTGTTTTTTACTTACCACTGATAGTCTCACAACCACATCAGTGTCTTGGACTACTGGCTCTACCCACTCCGTTCACTATGCTCACTCCACTCCCCTACCCTACCCCCATTTTCACCCACCCAATATCAATTACATTTATACTTACAGACAACACCCACTAGCAAATCCTAATCACCCAAATACCTATCACACCACACTTAACATCTCCATACCTACACACTCCACCAGAACATCACCACTTCGCCTCTACTACAACACCAGCCCACACAGTTATAGATGCCACCCTTAGATACACCCCACTCTCTCTAAAGCCACACAAGATGAACTGAAGACAACCCCTACTACTTAAAGTTGTATTCTAATCATTAACAACCATCACTCTTATCCTGCTTTCCTTCCTCTCCTCTTACCACACCCAACTTCATACCAGTGCCCCATCCCCATGGAAAACTGAAGCTATATCCAATACCTTAAAACTAAAAACTTCCCTGCATCACCCTGTGACCTTATCTCCTTTTAATCATTTTCTTACTTACACAATAAACTGATAGTCAAAACTAAGCCTTACTTTTCTGCAAGACAAACTAAAATAATCCCCAAACTATCTATCTTTACCTACTCACAAAACTCACTTGCTGTGGTGACATGCACCCCAATCCAAGACCCATTGCATCAACCAAAACTAACCCAATTCATGGAAAGCTCACTTACCACAGACCTAACTCATCTCTTCTCTTACTTAACATAAATTCAAGAAGTATAATTAACAAAATTCAAGACCTGCATGCCCTACTAGCTCTATATAAACCAGCAATAACAGTAGTAACATAAACTTGGCTTAAACCAGAACACCACAATAATGAGATTACACCTACAGGCTTTAATATTATACGCACTGATAGACTAGAGAAAAAGGGAGGTGGTGTACCAATATTATTCCAAAATCACCTCCCCTTTTAACAACTGGATTATAGCTGTGAAGAAGTTAAAGACGTAGAACTAATCCTTGCCAAACTAAAACTTAACTCCAACAAACATATAATTATTGCAGGTGGCTCTATCCCACCAGGCAATAACATTTTCCATAATGGAAAGCCTACTTAACTGGATCTGTAACTCCCTACCACAAGAAACCATACTATTAAAAGACTTCTCTAGCCATAATTCATCCACCCACATTAACTTCCATGGATTTACCCAAATTATACCTACCACAACTAGAACAGACAAAACTTCCAAATGTGAATCCATCCTAGACTGGATACTGTTATCTGACCCCACTCTAGCACAACAATCAGGCTGTATCCCTGAAAGTCTAATTGACCATCAACCAACCTACCTAATTAGGAATAGACCCCAACGCATTAACTGACCCATCTTCAGAGTCGTTTGTAATAAAAGGACCTTTATAACTACTAACTTCATAAATGTACTAAAAAGCTACATTTGGACTCCCCTAAAACAACTACCTCTAGATAAAGCCATAAAGTAGTTTAACTCTACCTTCCTAAAAATCTTAAACCATCATGCTCCCACCCAAACCATAAGAATAAAAACAAATTATGCCTCATGGCTAACTAAAAATACCAAAATTACAATGAATGAAAGGGACAAAGCTTGGACCCAATTTCATAAAAACAGAACTACCAGTCTGAGACAAATCTATCTAGAACTCCATAATATGGCTAAAAAACTAATTAAATTTGATAAAAGTAACTACTATAAAACCATGCAAGAAAAACATGCTCACAACCCTAAAAATTTCTGGGCCATAATAAATGGTATAAGGCATCCAGGAAAAGCCTTCACTCCAATCCCAGTGCTACCAAACAACCATGAGAACGTTCCCACTCAGTTTAACAAATTCATTACAGAAACAGTTCCAACCCTTGCAGAAACCCAAAACAGCACTAATAGTCCCACAACAGCAGGTCCCCCTACTCAACCAAATACAAAACAAAATAATAATGCATCCAGCTTTTCCTACACCCTGTGCCCACTAAAGTAATTTCTAAACTCCTAAAAAAACTCAAACCAACCACACTAGCAGCTGATAACCTACCTGCAGATTTCCTTCAAACTGCAGCAGAGGCAATAGCCTATCCTGTATCCATTCTCATAAGTATATCATTAGCGGAATACAAGGTACCCACCTTATGGAAAACATCACATATTATTCCACTGCACAAAGGAGGTAACTCTTTAGAATTCACCAACTATTGTGCTAACACAATCCTATTACATTTATCTAAAATATTAAAAAGAGTTGTTCACTCCCAACTACTGCACTACCTCCTAGAAAATTACTTACTCTCCAAATCTTACCCTGCTTTAGGCCCTTGCATAGCACCACCACAGCACTACTATCATTCACCAATATAGCTAACCGCCTAGGAAAGAAGGGACTATTTGTATCTTCCATATTCTCAGACTTATCAAAAGCCTTTGACATGGTAAATCACAGCTTTCTACTTTAAACTCTTTCTAACCTAAACTTAAGCTCTTCCTCTATATCTTGGTTCATAGTTTCATAGGTTCATAGGTAGGTACTAGGCTACAGTAGGACCTATATAAGCCTAGACAAAAAGGTACCCTGGCTTTTGCCACCCAAGAAAATTATTTTCCTGTGCCCCTGTTTAGCATAGCCACAGAAGTGATCCCGGGGTGAATTTCCTATCTCCCATCCAATCATCAAGATTTTTCTTGAAGAGTGCTAATGAGGAGCTTTGTTCGATATAGATAGGTAGTTTGTTCCAGAGTATGGGAAGTCTCTGGGACAGGAATCTATCCCTCCAGCATGTTCTGTTTATTGTGGTGACAAGGTTTAGGTCCCTAGACGGTGTAGCTCGGAAGTATCGGGATTCCTTTAAGTGGAGCATGTCCAACAGCTCTGGGTTGGACATAGCTTTGTATGTTAGGCAGAGATCGCCTCTGAATAGGTGATATATGATGGAGTAAAGCTGGAGTTTTTTGAGACAGTCTGTGTAGGGCATCTGTTTGAGGCCAGTAATCTTCTTTGTGAGGTATTTCTGCAGCCATTCTAGTTGTTGTAGATGTCTTGTGAGGTACATACCAAAAGGGGCATTGCACTCTATAATGGGTCTAATGAGTGATGAGTAGAGGGGAACAATGACTTCTTTTTCCCTGGATGAGAAACCTTTTGTGATGAGGTGTGCCACATAGAAGGATTTCCTGACTACTGTGGCGATGTGATTATCAAAGGAGAGACTACTGCCCACTTGTGTCCCAAGGTCTCTTATCACACTTTCCGTGTTAAGTAGACTACCACCTCTGTGGAAGTTCATGGGTACAGAGTTTTTACCAAAAGGGATGACAATAAGGGATGACAATGGCATTGAGCTTGAGGCCATGGCTTTGACACCAGGCATCTGTCTCAGTGAGACCCATTTGTAGGATGTCCACATCATTAGGAGTTTTGATTATGGCTCCTAGTTTGCAGTCATCTGTGAACTTCATTAGCCAAAGAACTTTGTTAGCCTGTACTTCTGAGAAGTAGATACCAAACAGGAGAGGACCCAGGACTGAACCCTGTGGTACTCCACTTGTCACTGGTCTGAAGTCGGATTTGGAGTCTGCTATTTTCACAGTGTGGGTTCTGCCAGTGAGCCAGTTAGCAACCCATCTTATGACACAGGGATTTATACCTAGCTTAGTGAGTTTATCTATAATTCCAAAATGGGGGATGCTGTTGAAAGCCTTGGAGAGATCTAGATAAGCTGCGTGAACCACCTTACCCTCATCTACAGCTTTGGTGATCACTTCAAAGAAGTCTATCAGGTTTAGGAGACATGATCTGCCTTTTACAAATCCGAACTGGGTGGGTTCCAGAGTTTGGAGATTACCAATGTCATTGTTTATAAGTTCCATGATGATACATTCCACAGCTTTGCAGACCAGAGTCGTCAGGCTAATGGGGCAGTAGTTCCCAGTGTCCGTGGTGGCTCCCCCTTAGTGGTGTATGATAACCATTGATGTGTGCCATTCAGTGGGCACAAAGCCTGAGGTGAGGCTATGACTGAAGATAGTACGTATGTGGGGTGCCAGTTCATTCTGTAGTTCATGTAGAACACAGCCTGGGATGTTGTCAGGTCCCATGGATGCTGTGTTCTTGGCTTTGGAGAGTGTGGTTTTTACCTGTGCTGTTGTGATTATAGGAACTTTGCTTTCTTCCGGTATAGAGATGGGCTCTTTAGGGGGTGAGAGGGTGCTAAAGTTAGCAATGAACCTATCTGCCAGGATGTTGGCCATATCAGTTGGTTCAGTATATTTAGTGCCATTGTGCTGTAACTCAGAGCAGATCTGAGTGTTGCCATTGAGATTCTTGACATAGCTATAGAATGCTTTGTGGTTGTCTTTAGAGTCAATGGCGATTTTGTTTTCATAACTAGCTTTGGAGGATTTTATGAGGGATCTCAACTTTTTAGTGAGGCTGACCAGGGAGTTCCTCCAATCATGGGATTTTACTCTTTTTTGCAACAGTTTCTTTCTTCTGTTGTAGAGTTTGTTTATGGCAGGGGACCAGCAGATTGGCTTCCTTTTTTTGGTGGATAGCATCTTGGTTCTGTTAGGGATTGCATGATCCATGTACTCGTGTAAGTTCTTATAAAGTGCATTTATGTAGGATTCAGCAGTCGTACCTCTAGTGTCCATCTGCATGGGTGTCATGAAGTTTGCCACTTCTGTCTTAAGAAGCATGAAGTTGGCTTTGGAGAAATTTTTTATGGTGGTTTCCCTAATGGGGGGTGGGGGCGGGATGTGGATGTCTAGGGTGATTAGCTTGGGTGGGATCTGACCAACGAGGAACTGACCTTTGGTGTGGAGCACTGGTTGCCCATGTTGGTAAAGACCAGGTCTAGGATATTGCTGCTCCTAGTGGGGGTGTGGATAAGTTGATCCAAGGTGTTGAAATTTATGAATTCCAGAAAACATTGAGCAAAGCAGTTGGTTCACTAGCTAGTTATCAGACCATCAGCAAGCAGTCATTTGGCAAGACCTGCTGTCCCCCTATTACTGGTATCCACAGGAGTCCCTCAAGGGTCTATTCTAGGCCCACTGCTATTCTCACTATTTACCAACCAAGTCTCTTCTTCCTCACCCACTGCCTCTGTCGTACAATATGCAGATGACACAACCCTTATATGTGCTACCCGCACCTTAAAAGAACTCAAAACCTTACCCAAAATAGCTTTACTCTAGCCGAAACACCAACATTAAACTTATTCTTAATCCCCCCAAAAAAACTAATTCTTTTCAGCCCCAGTCGATCCCCCCACATTTCTTCATGGCCACTCTTCCTGTACTAGCATTTTCGGTTTCATTCCAGTATTTGTTTTTGTAAGTAAACTTCACAATAATGCTGCACTTGTGCTGAGTGCAGTCTGTCCATCTATTAATGGAGCAGGTTTTACTTCAGCATGCATCTTCCAGACCAAATGAATTATAAACTATGAAACTCCAGCATCTAGCATTAGTGTCCACCTGTAATCCCCAGTCATTTAATAAAAAAATCAAATAGTTTATGAGTGATGCTCAGCATAAAAATGAGGTAAAATCAGGGGCATTCTTCAAAAATCATGGAAGATCAACAGTAATACTCTGTGACATTAAGTAAAATCAAAGACAATGAAGAATTACTGGACTTTCTGTTACACTTGATCTGCTTGTGTGACAATGAAACAGAAGCCTCCACATTTGTTTCCACATAAAAGGAACATGTAATAAATGGGGACATGAACACTGGATACCCAACAATGTGTAACAATCCTTAGAACTGAAAATTAGACAACAGATACAAGTAAAACTATCCCAAAATGAAAATCCTCTCTAAATATACCTTTCGTTCTCTCACAGAGTACGTAATGGACTCTGCAGACCCCATTGTGATGTCAGTAGGTCAGCAAGGAAACAAAACTTCCTGCAGAGCAGTCAGTGAGGACAGAGCATGTTATGCCATGGTGGGCATTTTTTGGAAGTGATCTTCCTTAAAAAGAAAAGTGAGAATGCAAACTTAAATGACCGAAAGACAGCCAAGATAAGCAACTACTGAGAAAATGCATTTTCTGAACATATACTGTACTATGAATGTGTTAGTTTGCACATGATTTGGGGAGGGAGTTAATCAGAAACAGCTACATTAACTCAAAGTGCCATAGCAGAAGTTTATTAAGTACTTGCTTCTCACTCAGATTTTCTTTCCGCAAGTCTAGTCTTATTTTAATAATGTCTACAGAGTAATAATCCTGCAAGTGTCTACTATGCAAAACAAACTGGAATTGTTATTTATTGTAATCATAAAGTTATACTTTATTTTCAATTTCTTTGGAATCTATATTCCTGGAATAACTGTAATTTATTTTGTTTTCTGGAGAAACAGACCTTGAAAATTGTATTATTTTCTAAGTATTTTAGCTTCTAATAGAAGCACTGGTCAATAAGTGATTGATGGTGTACTTTTGGTTGTCATCAGCATGCATGGGTGAGTCTAACACATGGTTTTATGGTTGACGGACATGAGCAATACTTTGAGAAGCTTTAGAGGACAAAACCACACTTTTTTTTTCATCTACTGTAAGATTTTGTTCACATGAAAAAGCAGGTTTAGGGTAAAAACACCTACAAATATATGCCAGTGGCTGCTTTTTCGTACTATAAAAGGAGTTTAGTAGTATATTCTTCAAATATCATCTATCAAAACTGCATGCAGTGTTTACATGTTCAAGGTGACATTGGTTCTTGCTACTCTATCCTTGAATTCAGAAAGATTAACAATGCCAGCGCTATTTGGAGAACGGTGTACTGAACTATAGCACAGCAGCACTAATCATGAGTTTAGAGGCGTAACGAAGTTGTAAGGAGTAGCAGCTCATTAGTAACTGTTTATTATGCTTCTTCATTAAACACTCTGCTGTTAGTCATATCCATGCTAGTCTACCCCACCACTACATGTAACATAGCTGCACAGGCACCTTCCAACACAACAAATTTGTAGTACCAAATTTGCCTGGGTCAACAGGTGGCAATGGGGATAACTGAATCTTGCACATAGATGCTGTCTATGGGAGCATTGTAAGGAAAGGTAGATAAGTAAAAGCACAAAGGTGTGTAGGGTGACTGTCGGTATGGACGGATTAGAGTAAATTAGCTGTTGCAGTTGGTATTTGTTGGAGATGTGAAGAAGACAGAGCAAGGCTGGCCCCAGTAGTGAAAAGTCTTCTCATTATTGATCAAATGAGGAACTACTCTTGAGAAGTCTAGATGCTATGGTTGAGATGCTATAGGTATCTGCTAGGAGGTTGGCCCAACCTGGATTGTGTATTGCATTTATAATGCAAATACATTACCCATTCCCCTGGTGTCATAGTATCGAGGTAGAGAGATTATGACAGGGGTTCCCTCTTGCTTCTTTTCAAGACTTCGTTCCTTGGACTGCTCTCCCCTCAAAATGCCCCTCAGCCCAGAGAGGAGACATCCATAGTGACTTTGGCAGATGGGAGGGGTAGACTGAATTTTCATCCTGCTGCTACAAGGGTGACTGTATCCAATTAAGCAGATTTTATTTATTTTATTTAGATTCCCCTATGACACTAACATCCTGCAAGAGTGTCTAACATAGACAAATGACTGGTGTCAAAACGATAAAACACAATGCCAGTAAGTGCATTACAGTGCCTTTTGGGAAAAAGTTCACCCAGGTTAATTACTCCATCGATAAAAGAGTTGACCCAATTGTTAAGGGTCTGGGAACATATGTAGACATTAATTTGGTCTTTTCAACAAGAAATAGCCAAGGTAGTAATAAAATCATTCTATGACATCCATCTTAGTAGTAAGTGCATGGCATCCAGAGCCAAGAAAGTTATAGTACCACTTTATTCAGCCCTTATCAGACCCATTATTGAATGCAGTAACCTGTTATGACATGTACCTGACAAGGCATATGGAACAGTTGGAATGTCAACAGAGGTTCCTAACCAAGGAAACCCTGGCATTGTCCTATACACATTGCCTTAAAACATTATCTCTTTACTCAGTCTGTACAGGTTACTAAGAGACCATCTCTGCCTGGCATATAAGGCATCCACAGATCCAGCCCTGATGGACCTTTGTACATCCATAAAATGAATAGGACCAGAAACACTAGTTCCAAGGACTTAAAAATTTGCTTGTGACATAAATGGAACATGCTGGCAAGACAGATATGTGTCTCAAAGGATCCACATGCTCTGGAATAGGATCCCTCTTCATGAGAAGCTGAGTCCATTCTCAAATCTGATTCAGATGTAACCTTGATTATTGGATGTGAAATCAAAAATTATCCCCGGTCTGGCCCCCATGTCCTTGATAGTCAGAGGCCAACAATAAATAATCCCTAACATATCCCCCTCCTACATACACACACACACACACACACACACACACACACACACACACACACACACACACACACACACACACACACACACACATCCACACACACACACTCACACACACTAAACCATTAGAAACCTCCTAGGTAACATACCCCCACAAATAAGGTGCCCATGTCACATGGGGATATAGTTGGGTGGGTAGGTTGTGTGGCTAGGCTAATAAAGGTCCTGGTGGTTGTTAGTCTACCTATGAACCTATTTATAATTTACTTCCTAGGAAGGCCTGTCTGGTATAGAGAGAAACTGCTTTTCAGGGGAGTTATGAGGTGAAAAGCTACATTTAGAAAAATACATAAAAGTATAAGAAAAAATATAACAATAATACACAAAATATGAGCACTACATGCAGAACAAAGATACAAACAATAAACAGTTGGCTTAGCAATATGTTTAATTTGAACAGCAAAATATAAAAGACTTGATAGTACATATATTTGAGTAATATAAGCAGTAGGATTGACAAAATAATTCAGTTTGTGCAGTCTTCTCTAAGAGGAAGATTGTTTACTAAGAGAGCATCAGGGGAGGTAGTCATGTGATGAGACAGATTAGTAATACTGCTAGTAGAATTCGAGTGCAGAACAACTAGAGGAAGTAGCAAAAGTAGTGAGAGTTTAAGAACTATGTGCGTTGATCATGGTAATGGTGTAAGAACAGAAGAAGAAGCAAAATCCCAAGCTGTGTTATAAATTGGTTTATCATATTAAATTGGTGTATGTGAAAATAAGTGAGGGGTGTCTATAGCCTAGACAGGATAGATGTAATCTGCAGACTTATAAAACGGCATGGGTAAAAATGAAGAACGTGTAGATACGGAGACCATTGGGTGCTGACAGTCCACTGTAATACTCTCACATTAAATCTGGCATATGGAACAAGAGCGATAAGTGTTGCCATCATACATAATGAATGCAGGAATAGAGAGGCAGGTAGTATGGTCATTTGAAGGAGTTTGAAATAAGGGATATGAGAGAGAGAGGCTCCTTTCATTTTCAAGTTTTGCAGTTTTTAAGCTCGCGTCCAATCTGCAGTCAATAAACTGTATGATTTTAGTAGGTTCCAGTTTGGACTTTTCAAGATTTACTGGGATGCCAAAGGAAAGACAACAATAAACAAATACTCTCTTGCAGAGGTAAGGGATTAATCTGTTGTTGCTGACAAGGACAATCCTCTAGGTATGAAAGAAGATGGAACACTCTTCTTCCTGGGATAAGCTGTGATTACTAACATGCCCTTGGTCAACAATTGGAAGGCTGAGGTTAGAATGAAGGCCAATGTTTGGGATTGGTGATGATATGCTCTGAGCCAGAAAGGGATACCTTACTGATGGTTCCACAATATTTATGTGGAGATAAGCTTCCTGAAGGTCTTCTGTGCACATTTAATCTCCTTAATGCAAGCATGGAAGGATTGATTGCAGTGATTATCCAGAACATTGTCCTTCTCTCATAGAGGTTTAAGCTATTCAAGTCTAAAATGGGACTGACATCCTTTGTCTTGAATAGGAATAAAAAGAATCTCAATAAATGCCGCACCCTTTCTTGGTTAAGTGGACCTTTTAGATTGCGGTTATTTTGAAGGATCTTGGAAATATCCTAATTAGCTGTTCTCTTTAGTCATAGTGTCATGTCTGGAATATGTAGGTATAAAAGTTTTGTAGTTGCTGTATAAGAGATTTTGGAGCCTCTGGAACCTTTGTTCATCACCCAGTTATCTTGCATGATAGCAAGCATGATTCTAGGTAAAGAAAGTACTGACCCACAACTGCCTCCAGAGTGCAAAGGACAGGCAACAGTTCAGTGAGATTGGAGTAGATTTTTATAAGAAGGATCCCTTATGCCCTGATTGTGCAGACCCCCTCTGCCCCTGGAGTGGTGTCTATTTAATGCCCTCTTCTGCCATGATGGACTCCATGGATGAATCTATGCATCTCCTCTTACATGTACACTTTCTTGGAATTTGGAGGGAGTCTTTTCTAGACCCAGAATTGTCTTGGGACCCTTGCTGAAGAGATGAGTTTGAGGAATTGCATGATGCTCTATCCTTCTGGTTGATGGCAGGTACTCAAGAACTCAAAGCAGTGTCCAAGGATGGAGTCAAGACAGAGGGTGTATCTCCTTCATGCATCAAGGGATGGATGGAAATCCTCTCATGAATCTTGAACATAAATGCAGAACTTGAATGTACCGAGGAAATTCTTATCAGGGATGATTCCCTTCTGCAAGAAGAGAAGGCAAAAACCCTGACAGCAGAGCCTCAGACACCAGTGGTCAAGTTGCCTCCTCAAATGCAGAAGTCCATAACACTGAGAACTGCAAGGACCTGGCCAGTGCCAAAAACAGATTCAAGGACTTGGTGTTGATGATCAGGCACTGAAACCCACTTGTCTCTGAAGGGATCATGTTGTGTGAGTCAGATGTCATCTCAAAACTAATGGATCAGATCTGATCTGTGCTGGGAGAGGATGCACTGTAACTGCCATTGACTCCAAGACTATCATCACCAAGACATGTACTGGGGGCAAAGCAGAAGGAACAGGAGTTTTTTGGCTAACTCAATCTACCCAAGAAACAAAAGAGGTAGGGATGACAACCGTGTCTGTATGCGCCGTGACAAAAGCCTTGACGGTCCAATCCCAACTGATGTCAGTGATGATCTTAAAAGACATTGTAGACTTAAGTGAGGAAGCAGAGGGGAAACAGGCGCTGAGAAAGCCTAAGTGTTCCCCTTCTGATGACTGACTGCTTAAAGACTTCTACCTAATGTAATCATCAGAAATTATAATAGTTTTGGTACAAATGATAATGGAACAGACTGCTTAGGCAAAGTAGGGCCTAAATTAATCAGAGATGAGACCTTGAGAGAAGGCAGATGAAAATTTTACAACCTTGGAGGTAGAAGACAAATGATATTTCAGCTTCCTTTTCCTTTCCTCCCTATTTCAGTCTCTGTTTTTGTTTATTTATTAGTTTTCCTTTTCATTCTTCTTCTTCTCTTCTGATTTGGTTCTGGAAACATCAGGAAGAAAGGCCTTTAAAATCAGCTTGTAACAATGCTGAAAAAAAAAGCTTCAAGATCTTACAGATATCACAGCCCAGCTAAATGACACATAACAAATGTCACATGACACCTGGAGATGTTATAGCCCAACCAAATGACACAAAAGTTATGGGTATAATCCTGTTCATAGGAAAGTACTTAGGTAGCGGCTCTTGTAAACATTTTAAGCCTAACTAGTTTCCTTTTCTAAGGTGAGAATCAAATCTTGCACCTTGTGGTTTTGAGGTACACAATTTAACTAGTATATCATTAAACCAACCTCCAAATTCAAAATGTAGGATTGTGAGGTTTCCTAGATCTGTGTGTGGTATAAGATTATCATATGCTCAGAAAACATGCATTAATTCTGTCAGACAACACAGTATCTGAAATTGAAACCCTTGTAATAATAGTTATGTTTCTTATCCCCAATTGCCACCCACACAGGACAAATAAGTGTTATCTAGATTTGAACCCTGAATAATTTGCGTTTTGTCACCAAATAAAAGTCAGTGCCAGTGCACAGTTAAAAATCTTATATTTGTATTTTTTATTTTCATAAGGCAACAGGTAAGTATGAGGCTAGCTCCCCTTGTAGGCTATTTTAAACCTAGCCAATTTCCATTTAAATGTGAGAATCAAACTGTGCAAGTCATGTTTGTGAGTTAAACAACTTAACCATTATGCCAATCCCCCAACTGTGCACTTACCACACTTTTTGAATCAGAAGTGTTATCCATAAAGTCAAACAAAGTCATCACAACAGGCATTACTACCATTACAGAAGTAGCAAGCACAGTACTAACAGGCAGTAAAGAAAGTAACCACAAGCTATCTTGAGTTCATCAAAATGTATAGAAACTCTCAACCTTACAGAGATATTTGTATAAAGGCTAACTGTCTATAACAGAGGAAATCTGAAATGATTAGGCCTCAACTTTATTATGAGAGAGGGAGTATAGTTAATTTTTTTTTCCTGCTGTAAACTAGTTAGAAAGAGAAAATTGAAGGTAAAGAAAATTCTCAGAAAATTTCATAAATTGTATAAAAAAGGCCTCATCAGATTCATACAAGAATAGCACTAAAGGCCACATCTGTAGCAGGAGCTGACAAACGGGCTCTGAGGAGCTGAGAGAGCACAGGTACATTATGGAAGAGGAGAGAAGCTCAAACACAGGAATGAGCATATTACTTAAGAAGCTGCCTGAGGGCGGATTACCCAGCAATCATTATGAATGGAGGGAGTAAGACAAGATCACTTAGCCATAGTGTACTGAAATGAATACCTTATCACAACTCTCAATTTTTTACATTTTCTGAAAACATTTTGACAAAGTAATCTCTACTACCGTGACACATTCTCTTTTAACAACCAAAACAGCCGTACTAATTGTATATTTCATTAACCATGGACTTCCCATAATAATTAATCAAGTCCTTGCAACTCGTTCACAAGACTATATTCTGGGAAGTTTGCTTGTAAATCCCTTTCTACTTCCCAGCAGTAGGGAATATTCCTTCCTGGCCCACATATTTCCCAGACATTCAGTACATGACCTAATAAACATGCTTTTTGATATTTTAGCTTTCATACTTATTTTTTTCATTCTGTGCTGCACTTTATAAGTAAATTACTGAGTTACTCTCACTTTGCCCTTTCAGTAATCTGCAAATCATCCAATAGGAATCTACAATCATATCCCTGAAAAATTTTGCATATTATTCTTTAAAAAATAAATTAAATGGTAATCTGTTACACAGAAATACATTTTTGTAATGTACTCACGGCATACTTTTTAGAATCATTGACACATAATACTTTTTAAGCAGCAAGTTTGCACTTATTAATTCTGTAATGCCTAAATTGGAGATAACTAGCCTACTATTCCCTATTCTGCATGTTTCACAGGACTCTCCTTCAATAAAAGTGATTTTGAAAGCAAAACTTACTTTATATTGCCAAATGGGGGACTTTAGTGTTAGTCTTAATCTCAAGAGTCAGAGCTGCATACAAGTCAAAATGAAAGGAAAGGAATGTCTAAAATCTTCTACTATACTTTAATAAAGCAAAATAAGATGTAGATACAATAGAGAGCTATTAAAGTGAAATGTACCCTCATAACAGTGAATTATTACACAGAATGAAGACTTCATCCTACTGCTTGACATTAACTGAGGCTAATATGGTCCTACATAGTTTTGAGCATATTACTTTTACAGCAACGTGAGATGGAAAAAAACATTAGATAAGATGAACTGCAAGGAATCTGTCTATGGTGATACAAATCCCAAGTTTGTATACATACAAATTAGTCTTATGAGTTCCACAATCCAAACTAGTCAATTTTTTTTCATGTAGCACATATTTCTGTGATGTGAATTACAATACCAGTGACTTAGTCTGTTATTTTTATTTCAAATCTATGTTCTGATTTTATAAATAAGTTAAAACTTAGCTTTATAAAAAGTTACATGGCATATCAATGGTGTGATTTCATTCTACACCTAATACAGCTGCATGGCAACACAGAAGGTATTGCCACTGATAATCAAAGTTGGGCTTAAATTTTGAACAAGTGACCCTTGTACAATTATAGCATGACACTTTCACTATTCAAAGGCACTTTATCATTATCACATATGCAATTCTTGGAATCAGTTATGCATGTCTTGGAAACAGTTAAATGCCATTTGAAATGCATTTCAATTAAATAGAGTCACCCCATAATGAGGATTAAACACAATCTTTCTACAAATAAAATATTCTGTGCATGTACACCAAATATTTATTTTTTGGATCATTTATTTTTTTTCCAAAATACTGCACTGCAAAGATAACAATTCAAACTGAGTCTTTTTTATTCCAGATTACAAAACACATGTCTTACGTTGGAAATTTTTAATCATAACTGTGACTAGACCCAAGCAGTATAGTCCTTTTGTTAAGGGCCCAAGTTGGTTGTGTTTATAAGAATGTGTGGTAGGAATTATTAAGTGAATTTCAGCATTAATATAACCATAATACTTGAAGAGTTCTTCATCTTGTTTTTAGGTAAAACACTGTTTAAAAATCTGTTTCAGGCTGGCTCTCTTGGTGCACAGGTCTCACAATCCTAGTTACTGTTCTTGAATGGACCTGACTGCTGCCACTCAGAATAATGTAACATCAGTGTAGGTGTAGGGGATCGCAATGGGGTCACAAGTTTATATTTTGTAGTTGTGAAGGACTCAATCGAGTCAGGACTCATAAAGGGACACGGTTAACAATCTGCAGCGAATAAGAACTCAGATGACATTAAAAAAATATTTCTTCACTGGGAGAGTTGTGGATCAGTAAGAAGGAAGAATTCCATAGTGGCATTCACAACCTGTATGGAACAAGTGGAGAAAGGCTGAAGCTGAGGATAGGAATCAAAGAGAGGTAGAAGGTTAAATGCATTTCAACAGCAGATTTAACAGACATATGCATGTAAGTAAGGGAGGAGGAACTGACATAATGTTTAAGGTCTTCATCTCAGAAATGAGAAGTACAGAGTTTGATTCTGACCTCTGATTGTTGTGATCTTTTAAAAAATTGCAGACTAATGTTTGCCTATGAACCTATATTGTTGCTTTTTACACTGTGAATTGAATACTAAATGTATTCAGCATATGTAGGTGGATCTCACAATGAATTTTGCCTGCGTGGTACATTTTTGGAAAGAGTCACATCCCTATAGCATAAATTGCTGCATTATAGTGTAAGCTACACTTATTTTCTTAAAGCAGCCTTCTTTCCTGCATATTAGTATACAATTTGCATAAATACAAAACATAACAGTAGCTATTATGGTGAATTTAGTTAAACCTTGTATTTGCCGTCTGTAACCAATACACTATTGGAATCTTAATGATGCTTCAGCTGATTCTGGGTCATGAGAGAGGGATCAATGGCCTTCAGTTAAAAAAATATTGTTCTGTTATCCGTAAAAAGACACTAGAACCTTCAACTGTACCCTTTCAAAGAGAAAACTGCTTAGAACTGCTCTTGTGCATTAGAAATGTGCATTTGACATATAAATAGAAAGTTGTGACTTTTTAAAAACATTTTGAAATAATGCAATATTTAAAAAAAATAATTATTTTTGTAAACAAAATAGTTTTCTGAAAGTTCTGTAAAGTAATACATTTAAAAATAATGTGAGATCTGAATGAAATTAAATGTTCCCTATTTCTTTTCTAGAAAGCTTGACCCCACAGTATAGAAAAATGCCATTTTATTAATTTGCATCATATGCTTCCATATCACCTGTTTAAGTACACTCAAAATATTATTAATGCTGCAGAATTATGATACAGCTATCAGGTTCTCAGTTTTTCAGAAAATGTTTTGCAAGAATATATGTTCTGTAGATTCATAGGAAGACAATTAAAAAGAAGATCTTTGTATAGATTTCAACTGGTAAGGGCAATGGGTCAACAGTACAGAGCTTGGGCCTATACTCCCATACACAAATCTGGCTGGGGTAATAGGAATGGGGGCTATCACTGTAAAAATAAGGTCAAGCTTTTTGGCCAGTTAAATGGGAGGCAGATGTGAGAAGAGACATCATGTTTCCAGAGGTAATGCCTATATGGGCATCTCTAGTCATTATGTGGAAAATAGATGCAAGACTGCAGAATCAAGTTTATTTCAGGCAGTCAGGTGATGAAAGCAGCTCTGACTGTTAGGTACACTCAGGATGATAAGATTCACAGGCTAATAAAAAATGGTTTTACATGCAATGCAATTTAATGTCTCTTTTTCTGCTTTTTGATTTGCTGGGTCACTGGAATGACATTCCTGATTATCTTTCTCAGCAGTAATCTCACAAGTTCAGAGACATAGTCCCAGGGGTGGCTCTCAAATGGGAATGCATACCAGATGCAATGTAGAACCTTGAATGTAATGATGAGAAAGGAAGTAAAGGAATCATGCGCATCCACCAACAGAGAAACATATGCCAGAGATTTCCAGTTGTTAGTGGTTTTCTCCAGGAAACTACCACTGTGTGAGACCATGTTCAGCAGACTGGATAAAGAAATGTTTACTATCTAGGTGGGAGTGGGGAGATGTAATGGCACCTGGCAGGGTGCCTCTTGCAGCCATCAGCTGTGATGAAAAGTACCAAGATACAAGATATAACCAAAGACTAGGTGATAATCTGAAAGCTCACAGGCTGAAGGAGGATGACTTTGGAAAAAAACAGGACGGACAGAAGCCCCTTGGAAAATGGCTTTTGTGCATGTTTTGATGGGCCTGAATTTAACTGTGAGCAGCTACAAAGATTTTACTGCATGGGGCAGCCCATTCCTCATCATGCATTGAAGGGCACTCAGGAATGGGGAGCTTGTACATTGTACATTAGGGGCCAAGCACACTGCTGAGCCAGAGGTTGAGATGGCATGAGTGAGTATTTGCTAGAGAAGGTGTCTGTGTCCATTTGCAATCATCAGAAATGGACCAGGAAGTAGACAGACAACAAGTATTACTCTGGCTGGAGATGGACAGGGCATTTTGCCTAGTGTCATGTCTGGTCAGTCTTCACCAAGTGTCATCTGAAGTGAGAGCAGATGAGCTCATCTTTAATACAGAGTACAGCAGGACTATCGCTGAGAGACAAGTGGAAGGTATGTCACAGTGTACTGTCACACTTTCCTCATCCAATATAAATAACCAACCCTTAGTAATGGGAGTAATCTCCTTACCACATACCTTTCAAATTTAATAGTGTTTTATTCAAACAGGTGTAATATTTTTCATAATTACTTTCATTTATATGCACCCCCATTTAAATTTTCTTGAAATTGAAAATGCCTAATGTGACATCATG
>NC_056725.1:1643424507-1643594507 GCF_019279795.1 Protopterus annectens | reverse complement strand
CATCACTGCCATTGAAAGAACCAGGAAATACATCAACTGGAAGATCATAATGATAGCCCCAAAGCTTGGTTTGTTGGTACATAGACATGTAGGCCTGGAGACAAAGATCTGGCCTGGCTTAGACTGTACAGTTTTCGTTTGTCTGATTTGGGTTTGGACTTGTTCAGCATGCAAATCTCAATTGTTGCTTGAGGATGTTTTCAGCACAAGGAGGGCTGTCTCATCTGTAACCAGTTAGTATATCCTACATGCTGGGGGGATCAGAAAACCATGGCAAGTAGTCTACCTGGTGGGCCAAATTGTTTTTCATCCTGTGGGTCATTCTCTCTCTGGACACTTTATGGAAGGCATCCTGGTGACTTGGCAGTACTGGCATCACCAGAGAAAATGGAGAGGGTAGTAATCTACTTTGGTAACTGTACCATGGAGAGTCCATTTATGGGAGGGGAGTCATTCTGGCAAAATGTGCAGGCCAGGGAAAATTGACATTATGTCACTTGGTTGGCTTTCAGTGGTGGCTGGTGGCCCTTGGGTTTTACAGAAAAAATGTGGCATAGGATATAGTTAGAGGAACAGAAATTAGGCAAGTAGTAAGCTCATGTATAATTTATAAAGTGAAATAGTAGCTGTAGGGCTTGCAAGTGTATCAACATTAATTGTTAAACTTTGAATTTCTTTGTCTTATCTGTGGTTAAAATTGTGAGTGGATCATGACCTCTAAATCATTGAGTATGATCAGGTTTGGAATCAAACAAATGTATTATTAATACTAAAACTTCAAATGACTCAGTGAGGATGCGGTTACTGATAAGGCTTTAAAGAGATGTGCCTGCCATATCACAGCATGGCTTTATTCATTGTTCTACTGAAAAGTAATAGAATGAACAGGAAGGCATCAAATGAGCACATATCAGTCTCCAACCTCTTCAGTGAGAGAATGTGGTATCTGGTTTTCATGCGATAGAAAGTGCTACTCAAAGTGAAAGATAAGCAATTACCTAAATGTTAGTTGTCAGCAGTTCCCTATCAGGAGAGTGAAACTAGATTGACAGATGTCCAACACTTTGGAAGATAAAAAGGAAAGCAAGTGAAAGGAGAAAATCACGGTTGTATCTTTAAAGTGTTTTTCTTTTGTTCAAGTGGCTAATCCCACTATATAGTTAGGCTGTTCCCTCCCCTTACCTCTGTTAAGTATACACTGAATCCATTTTTTCTGTACAACACAGTAAAGGAAATACTCAAAGATACTACTACTTAGAGCTGAGCATCAATTTCCTAGATCTTTAGAACTTCAGTAGACATCCAATAACTTATGAGATACAAAGTTTTACTTTAATCAAAATTAATCCAAGGTGAGGCTGAAGGGCAAACACCTACATCATACCATATAAAGGACCATGTTGCTGTTTATTGTAAAACACACTTCTTCATGTGCAAATGAATTAATTAAAAATATTGTTTGGGATTCATATTCATGTATTGCTGTGTAGTGCAGTGTATAGCAAATGTAAAAATAAAGCTTGTATTCATTCAAGAAAATAATCATAGTACCAATTCTGTATCTGAGAGATTTTACTGTACACAATGTTTGCCTAATACAACTCACAGACAGCTTATATTAAATAGCAAGACCATGATCGGATATAGTGCCACAATATACACTGAATCACCTAGCAGTGGAATGATATATCACTGCTGGCAGTGCTCTCATACAGTATTATAAACCACATAAGTTCACAGACTTATAGGTAAGTGCTAGGTTAGCACTCCTTGTAGACCATTTTAAGCCTAAGCAATTTCCTTTAGTGAGAATCAAAACTTGTACCTCTAGGCTGTGAGGTAACCACCTTAACCATATAAATCACAAAACCCTAAAACACAGTCTTATGCAGACATGAATATGCAGTGTGCATATGGCTCTATACAGTTGCATAATACATATACTCCCAGACTTACCTCTAAAGCTCCAGATATAAAAAATACAGACAAATGGCGCATGAAGAGTAAATGCATGTGGCCAAAACTATGGAACCTAACTACTATGACATCTGCATTGCAAACAGCAAATCTCCTCTCACTTCCAACAAGTTTAGAGGAAAACTGAGTGCCAGATGAAAACTGTAGTCTGAATATTCAGATAACACTGGCATTAACAACAAAATCAAGATAAAATCAATTTCCAAGACAACAGAGCTTGCAGAAGCAATGTCATATTAAAAATGTGGCTGAGGTTAGGCTGCAGCCACGATCATATGGCAAGTTCCACTTACAGGAAAATTAAGGAACCGCTGCTACATAAAGTGTGTATGCACAGTAATAACAGTAGTACATCTTTGTTCAGATATATGTAGAAATGGCACAATCTAAATACTTACAACAGAAATTCTCCAGTCCATCAATTTACTTTTTGATAATCACTAGCCCTGTAAATCCAGATAGATAATTGTTTAAGTCTGATAAAACAACAGCAGAGAATCATGGACATTCATCCACACACTGTCTTGTACCCAACAGTCAAAGCCAGATTATTGACCATGTACATATCAGAAGTCTAATGATGATAAAATAAAGTAAAAAAAAATACTGGCAACAGTAATATTCATCTTATTTCACACAAGTGTTTATCAGCATATAAGATACCTGGTTGATAAAAATAAATAATGATCACAACTGTATTTCAACTTGCTTTACTCAAAGGCACAATGACCTTGTCAGTAGTGTCAAGTTACATAAAATGAACAAAAACATTATACCAACAGTAATGCACTTAGCCACACAGTGAAGAAGGCACAACAATGTCTGCACTTCCTATGAAAACTGAAGAAGGCAAACCTGTCTCAGTCCATCCTTAAAGCCTTCTACAGGGGGACCATCAAAAGCATCCTCTCAAATAACATCATAGTTTGGTATGGTAACTTCAAAGCATCTGACTGCAAGGCTCTCCTGAGGGTAGTGAGCACTACTCCTTTAGTTTGAAAAGTTGCAGCCATAACAGCTAATTTTATGTCATTTTTGTTTTCTTGTAGTAATATATACTTGTTTGTATTCACTTTTAGTAAAATGCATTAGTTTTACTGAAAGTTTTTTTTCACATTTTTATTTTGAATGTTCATGTTGGTTTCAGTTTCATGTTGTGCTATGTGTAATAATTCCAACTGTTTTTTTCTAACCCTTTTCTTACCAATGTGTGCCTAAGATTGGAATTTATCTATTAGATCTGTGTATATTGTGGTGGTCCATGCAATTGCTCATTCTCTGGTAGACAACACACTTGACAGATGTATTCTTATGGGAAAGCAGTTTGTTAGTCCCTCGTGAATGGTTAATAGTAGTCCTGATGTTTCAGAGCTCTAAGGCAGAAGTGCCATTTGATGGAAAAAGTATCATTCAGTCCAGTGGGTTACATGCATTTATTGTGATCTGCCACAGAAGTTGCTTGTGTTCAAGTAGGCTGGTTATGATCTCCTCTCTCAGGTCAGTGAGGGCACTATCCAGTATGTGAAATGTAAACATTTTTGAGGTTTGGCAGTTGTGGATGTCTGGAGAGAGTTTTATTGGCTTGCTTTTTGCCTTGTTTAATTGTAGATGAGCTTTCTTTAAACCAACGCTGACCAAAACTTGGCCATCAGGTCACATGTGGTGCTTGCTGCAATTTTGTGTGGCCCACTTGAACTGCTGCATGGTGACAAGCACACACACACACACACACACACACACACACACACACACTTCAGCTTTCATACCTGCATTAAGTCACTCTCTCGCTCATCGCTCACACACACACACACACACACACACACACACACACACACACACACACACACACACACACACACACACACACACACACACACACACACACACACACACACACATACACACTTCAGCTTTCATACCTGCATTCAGACACTCTCTCTCTCTCCGACTGTCACACACACACACACACACACACACACACACACACACACACACACACACACACACACACACACACACACACACACACACACACACACACACACACACACACACACACACACACACACACACACACACACACACACACACACACACACTCTTCAGGTGTCATGCCTGCATTCACTCACTCTCTCTCCAATCACTCAACCATACACACTTCAGGTTTCATACCTGCATTCAGTCTTTCCAATCACCACACATACTTTCTCTCTTAATACCTCTCAATTGTCCAGATTTTCACAGAATATGGGGGTGGGAGGATGGCAGAATGGTTAAGGTGTTTACCTTGCAGACACAAGGTGCAGCATTTGATTCTCATGTGGGGTAATTGGATAGGCTTAAAATGGCCCACAAAGGCAAATAGCCTAGCACTAATTTATGAATCTATATCCAGATTTTTGCCAAATATTTTCTGTTTCTCATTTGTGTTTTCTGGCAAATCATTGATGACTGAAGTTGGAAAATAATAACAGATAGTTGAGTTTCAGATGTCATGCCCTTCACAAAAATCATGCTAATGCAAAACTTATTAACTTTTGAAGTTTGTAAGAGCAATAATTAAACATTGTCCCTCATTTTCTGAATTTATTCCCATTATATGGCTTTTTCCAGATTTCTTGCTCTGAGAGGTATGACTCTCTTCAGCTTTTCACCTAATTTTAAATACATCATTAAACTGTGAAGTTAAGCAAGCATTCAGGCATCCTTACAACTACATTATTCTGGTTGATGGCTTTTGCTGAGGTAGAGTGACGTCATGCACTATTTGCGGATATACCAAGGATGAGAGGGAGGAGCTGAGGGACAGGGCCTATAAAACAATAAAGGGCAATCTGGATAGCAATTAATTTCTTGGACCTTATTATCCCTGCTTTTTAGAGACCTAAACTCCTACAGTAAGGTAACCTCTGATTAAAAGTGTAGTATTGATAGTAGATGGTGACAGTTGTATTTGAAGGAATGTGCTTTATTTTCCAAACAGTAACATATCTGACCTACGTCTTGGGGGAAGATCCAGTTAGGCTTTCTAAAGATGTTTGTACTTGTTCTTGGAGTTTGAATTATTACTTGTTATTGTCAAGTTTAGTATCTAAAAAGTGTTGAGTTTAAGTTGGCATTATTTTGCATATTCACTGTATAAGAGTTAGAGTGAAGAGAGATGTGCAGTGCATGAAAAGTTTGTGTCAAGTTTCGTACACTGTTTTGTTCCAATGAGCATGGTCCATGGTGAATCTCATGGTCACATTTCTGAGCAGGCAATTAGTGTTGCTGCAAAACTAAGCACTTTCACCTCTTAATCTTAGGCTTCATCAGATTTATTTTTAGTTTTTATTTTACATTTGTTGACCGGGATAGTCCGACTGGATGCATGTCCATTTTCAGCGGAGGCCCGGGGAGAAAAGCTCCAAGGGATAGCAGATACAGCATTACATAATACCAGCATTACATATTACAAACAGATTATTTACAGAGATTACATAAGTAAGCAAGTTAAACAAGTTCCACAGGTTAAAGTTAGTCCTGAGCACAAGTCAGGATTAAATTAAATTACACAGTAAACTGGTTAACAGATTTTTACACATTCGAGTTAGCCAGGCTTGATACATTGACATAGCCAGTTAAGATCCCATATTTTTATCAGATCTTGTATTTGTAACATATATGACCAAGCATTTGAATGAGCTGAACTTAAAACTATAAGGCAAACAACAGAATATTGCTAACGTATATGATCATTTGAATGGCTTCAAAAGTAAATTGTAGCTTTTTAAATCAACATTGGGTAATAATATTTTTACTTTTTTTCCGAATTGCAAAGAACATTTTGAAGAAATGAAGAATTTTGAGGAAATATCATTTTCAGTTCATGTGAAGTATATTGACATGATCATTGATGATATTCAGAATCAATTTGGTGATTTAAAAGGAAATTGAAGAAGATATTTCAATTTTTACTCAATCCTTGACGGTCACCATTGAAAATGTAAGATCTAACCTTCAACTGGAATTGTGCAATTTACAGTCAAACCCTTTTTACACTAACAGAAGTGAAAAAGAAGATTTTTTTTTAAATTACTACCAATAGAGAGGTACCCAAAATTGAGGAAGTTTGGACTCAAGAAGTTCTCAATGCTCGGTGGCAGATATCTTTGTGAAAGCACTTTTTCAATGATGAAATTCATTAGATCAAAGTACACATGTTCATTGACAGATAATTCTCTTGCAAATTTACTGCACTTGACAACTACAAGCATCAACATTGATGAAGCTGCTTTAGTAAATGAAGCCGAACTACTGCAGAGCTCTCATTAAAGTGAAGAGGTTGAGCAGTATGCTGGTCATAAATGCAGACAGGATTCGGTCATATCTTTAAAGACAGGTGAGATAAGCACTCTAGGACAGACATTCAATTTCTAAAAAGGACTCATTTTTTGTACATTTGAATCTACCAAGTTCCAGTGGCTCAGTCCTGTGAAGTATTTCTTAAGCACAGAGCCAGAAGCTGCCAAGAAGAGCGAGCATGCAGAAGGAAACATTGACACTGCTAACAACTGAGTTATGAGGGTTAAATGCCAGCAGGTTTAATATTTTACGACAGTTACAAAACTGGACCTTAATGGAAAGATATTTGTTCCTTAAAAAAATTACTGCATCTTGTTTACTGTTTCAATTAAAAACTTTTATAAGCACCATGACTTTCCTTTCTTATGAAATTTTTGAAGTGAGTGTTAAAGCTAACACCATAGGACTCTCCAGGTAATTTCAATATATGTACTGTATTTATTATTATGGATGCGGCCTTGGATAAATCTTTATTTTTTAATGCAGCCCTTTGATTGCTTAAGGTTGGACAGCCCTGTTTTAAACATTCCTCCACTCATACCATAACTTCAAGTATCCATCACTCGTACCACAACTTCATTTATCCACATCTTACTTTTTGCCGCATCACTAAATCATCTTCATATGGCAGACACATTTGTATTATAACTCCTTTCACCATCTCCCATTTTATTTCTTTGATTTCACACGTACATGACTGAAATATTGCATTTATTACCAGTACAGACACATGCTTCATTTATATCCTTGTTTAATGCCTCTCCTAATGTTTTGTCTTTCTCCCATTCATCCATTTACCATAACATTCACCATGACATTTGATAGCATTTTTAATAACATTCTAAACCTTTTTCTCTTATCCGATATGTCTCCAGAATCTTCCATATCACTTGATGATTAACCTTATCAAATGCTTTGGCCAAATTACATGATATTAACTTACTTGTTATTTTATATCAAAATCATATATGTTACTTATTTTACTATTATTAACATGTCCTTCATTCTTCTCGTTTTAATTCCAAAAAACCTTTCTCATATAATTTTATCCAACGTCTTCTATATCCTGTTTGAATTCATTTTATAAAGATTTTATAATATGTATTTCCCAGTGTTATACGTCTACATTTTTTTATATCTTTTCTTTCATCTTTTTTTATACAGACTTAATCAATCACAAATGCCATCTGCTATTCTTTTGTATATCCATTCATTTAATATTTTAGAGAATATTAATTTCTCATTTTCATTCACCCCTTTATAGTATTCAGAACCTAAGCCACCTATTCTAACTGCTGATTCTTTCCTTTCACAGTTCAGTGCTAACATTTCCTCTTTTTTAATCTCTTATTTCCAATTTTTATTTTCCTTCTTTGTACCATCTTCCCAGTGGATTTAATATTGATTTCTTCTTTTTCTTCTCCTGTCTAAAATTCTCCGTGTTCTCCTTCTTCACTTCCTAATGCTGCATATCTGTTTTTATCTTGCAGTGTATTACTCTCTGTTTGTAAAATATGTCCTAGCTCATTCTTGTCATCCCTTTCCATATTTAGTGCATTTTCTTCTTCAGTTACGTCCCCTATAGAACCTTCTAATGACAAAGATCACCACTGGCTCTGGTAAATCTGCCTTACATCCAGGAACTCTGTGTATCATAAAAAGTGAGTCACAGGATGAACTAGTACACAAAATAAAACAGAGATGTGAGGAGATAGTTGTCCTCGACATTATTTAAACATTTGTTTACCGGTGAAGTCTGACTTGGAACAAAGCCAGTTTTCAGCAGAGGCCCAGGGAGAAACGCACTAGACGCATGTCTTTGTAATGTGGGAGGGAACTGAAGTACCCAGAGAAAACCCACACGAATGCAGGGAGGACATGCAGACACTGCACAGTAGGGACTCCAGCCAAGAATCGAACCAGAGAACCTTTTGCTGTGAGTTGACAATGCTACCGTTGCACCACTGTGCCATCCACTACTAACCACTTACCATTAAGGTAAAGGTCTGGCTTCTCTTTCTTGTTTTTTTATAAAAAATGAAAAATAAGAACACTTAAATGCTACAATATTAAGCAACAGTGATAAACATTCTAAAATTTTGCATGTTAATTCCTCTTCAATGAAGATACTGAAGAAAGAAACTCAAACAGGCTTAGTCACCAGAATAACTCAGCTTTAACTTATGAAGAGTGCTTTTGTCCAGCAAATGGACCGCATCAGATCAATTTTTCAATGACATCTTTAACCCATGGAAACATTAATATATAAGTAAAAAACACAAAGGATCATACATCGTGATTAACAACCTCATACATGGTAATGAGTCTAGCACACAGCTATAAGATTGTCTGATATAACACAAGTAATTTTATGACCAAGACTTAAATAAGAAACAGAAAAAAAGTACAATTAAAACAAAGTCCAAATAAACTTAACTGCAGAACTAATAATTAACTCCAAGACTGTCTCCAGAAAAGAACAAGTTGTTATAAAACTCCCTATATATATATATATATATATATATATATATATGGGAACACTTCACAATGCCGAAATCCTGAAAGATTGAATTTCATATGGCCGAGACCATATGATTGAACTTTCAGAATCCTGACATTGTGAATGGAGATCTGCATACAGAGCGGAATGGCAGATTTCCCTTTTCCTCGGTGTAGTGCGATCTCGGACTGGGAATATTTAAGTAGTTGGGATGTGCAGGGGAGGGATTGCCCCCCTGCAGAAACATTTAAATAGTTTTTTTTGGGATTTGTTTTGGAATTTCGATATTCCAAAACATTGATCATATGAAATTAGATGTTTCGGAATTTTGAGATTTTGAAGTGAATATATATATATATATATATATATATATATATATATATATATATATATATGGGTCTACTTTACAAGAATGAAATCTCAGTTGCCTGAAACACATAACAGTGAGACGCAAAGGCTGACAGCACCAGCACACTAACTTCCCGGAACACCAAATTACCACTCCAGGTAAGTAACCACTTGGTCATCCTAAACAAAAATATAAACCGAAGAAAAACTAAACCCACTCATGTGGGAGGCTTCACTCCACACACCCCCAACTAAATATACCAACTCTGAGATTGCACAACCGTGGGGGTAAGGGGCAAAAATCAACAGGATGGCCAAGAAGTTACTTATCTGGTGTAGAAAGTTGGTTTTCCAGGATGTCAGTATTGTGCGGTCATCGGCATTTTAACAGTCAGGTAAGTGAACACTCGGATTTCTGAAGGGGACCCATACATACCTATATATATATATATATATATATATATATATATATATATATATATATATATAAAATGTATATATATATATATATATATATATATATATATATATATATATATAAATGTATATAGATATATATAAAGATATATATATATATATATATATATATATATATATATATAGATACATATATATTATAGATGATAGCCAGATATACAGATAGATACAGACACAAAACAGATGCACACACACACACACACACACACACACACACACACACACACACACACACACACACACACACACACAGACACTGCATAATGAGTTTTAATTTTTTTATCTTGCTTTTCCAAGAGTAGTGTCAGGCTCAGGAGATTTGCTTTCCATCTTCTATCTCAAAATAGTGCTGCATCCCTGACGTGTGAATCAAGGATCTGATGGATTTGCATTTTATTCAGAATGACTGGTCCTTTTAATATCGCTGAAACACATGCTTGCACTGAAACTCTAAGCAAAGCAGTGATAACAGTTGTTTAATAATACTAATAATTAATCAGAATTTCCAAACTTTTCTAAATCTGTAGCATGCAATTATAAATAAATTGCTTCTTTTACATGGTTTAAACAGAACTCAGCTCACACTGAGATTTTAGGAAGTAGTGTATTGAGTTCTTTCACAAACACCAGCACTGAAAAAGTTGTCTTTGTGCTTTCTCAGTCATTAGTTAAAAAAAGAAGTCTCTCTCTCTCATTCTCTCTCTCTCTCTCTCTCTCTATATATATATATATATATATATATATATATACACGCACACACACACACACACACACACACACACACACACACACACACACACACACACACACACCTTTACTTTTTACCTGTTTATCATTATGTTATATTTTATCATTATTATTTTGCCCATATTGCCAGTCATAAGTAAAAATTTCAATGAAAACACAAGTTATGAAACAACTTTTATCAAAACTACTGAAGAGTAAAACATCACAATGGTAAGAAACTCAGAACTGAATAGTTATCGTTTACTTTGATGAGAATAACTAAGCCAGTGTGCTGTAAAATGTAGACTGTATTAACAGGAGTATCAATGGCTTAGCTTTAGGCATTGGCATAAAAAAACAGTATGGGTTCACAGTCTCATACCACTGTAATTTCACCCTCAGTTTTTAAAAGAAGTTAACTGCTCTACTGTTCTTCAAAAATGTTTGAAAGTATAGTGTTGTAACTGGTTTCAGACTTACATTTCTATACTTGTGCTCTCTCCCAAAGTACCCATTCCCCTGGTTATTCTGTCTGCTTGGCATTGCCTAAAGCCCCCATCATATAGCTCTTCCATACCACTGTTCTGTGCTGTGTTACCACCACTACCTATGCCCCCCAGTTCTTGCAAACAAGTGGCTTAATCAGATGTATTCTTTACCCCATAACTCCTTACATGCAACTTAGTCAGCTATAAATATTTCTATAGAAGGTCGCTGAGGAATAGCTAAGGTCACAGTGTAGAAAAGTATTTTATATTATTGGGGGTTATAAATTTCACAATGAAGATGTGTCGAATTCAGTACACAACCTGACATCAGAAGGGACTGACATGCATTTGTTATAAAGAATATCACTGAAAAAATGAAAAGTGAAAACAAGTATATTTCCAGAGCAGTTTACTCATATAAGAAATAAGCAACTTACTATTTATATATTCAATCTGAAGTAGTTAACTTCATTTGGGCATCAACCTATGGGTCTTCGGAGCCATATCGGATCTGAGCCGGCTAGGTTGCTGCCAAATGAAGTTTACCTACTCAGATGGAACGTTATGATGAGTACATAACTTCTTATTTATTTACTGCAATTTGATAAGTCAGTTGTTGGACCCTTTTTAGCCACAATTTGATCCCGAAAGGAGAAGCCACGTGAGCTACATAAAGTAACAAATATGTCAGATATGCAATGTAAAGTAAGGTAATAAGTTATTGTTGTTCTTCTTTTGGCTTTTTCCGGTTAGGGGTCGCCACAGCGGTACTCCAGGCCACTAATGATTGGCAGTAGATTGTTACGGTGCCGAGCTGTCAGCTCGACGCCCAGCCTTCAATGAAGGCACACCCATTCTACGCATGTCTTTAGAACGCCACTCAACCATGGGGAGGACATGCAGACTCCACGCAGAAGGCGCTCTAGCCGAGAATCGAATGGGAGAATCTCTTGCTGTGAGGTGACAACGCTACCGCTGAATACATGGTATTTAGTAAGAAATGAGTGGTACACAAAAGAATGCTAGTAAGACATTTTAAATAGATCCATGAGAATGAATTTATTTACATACTTAGATTATCTATAACATTGACTGATTCTGTCTGTGTCATTGGATCCAAAAACAGTAAAAGTGAAGAAGTAGATGGCTACTGAATTGCTAGTTAGCCTGTGTCTCTAAAACAGCTACAGGTTGTTTTATTTTAAATGCTCCTTAAGCTTTCCATTTAAGTCCTGCAGAGAGGTTTGTGACCTTACTTTAGAGGAGAGATGATTCCAAGTGTTGTTTGTGAAAGCTCTTTCCTCTATTATGGGGCCAGAACTTGGCCTGGTGTGGAGCAGTCTCTCATCTTGTATGTTGTTTAACATATAGGATTTGTCTTTTATTAATCATTTGTACTTTAGAGGTGAACATAGGAAAAGAGAGTGGGTTTCAAAAATAATTGTACTAAATATCAGCAGTGGCCAGCTTTAGCTTGTAAGTGCTTACGTTAGTCATAATGATGTGCGCATTTGCTGGCTAGGAGGAAAAAGTGACACATTCTATTCTCCGTGGCTTGGGACTTTGGATATTTGCACTAGAATGAAAGATTAGTATCACTAATGCAATATTGCGTTTTGGAGTTATTTCATTTTTGGCAATTGATGTCTTGCTTTTGGGACAAGAAGAAGAATATTCCAGTACAGAATTTTAGTTGTGCTAGCAGATTGTTTGCAGTACGATTGGTGTGACCTGAGAAGGATAGCAGGGGTTCAAGCAGAAACAAAGGTATTTTTGTTATGTCACATGAGAGTATCCTTTACCTGTAATGGAGGAGGGGTCAGGTTTTTGTGTGGAGTAACAAACAGAATAAGACTGTAGCTTTTGAAGACTATTATTACTTTATTGTTATTTGTCCATTTGCAGAAGGAAAGGAATTTAATTGTATATTTATTTGTAGTTGTGGCAAGTGAATGGTTGGATTCTGGAAGGGGGAGGTCATCTGCATGCATGACAAGTTCCATCTGGGAAAGGTCCATAGTGAGAAGATTTAAGAATCTAATGATGCAGTCTCTCTAATCCATTAGTAACACAGGGATTATAAGCAAATCAGAAAATATGTGATTTTTAGGATACGGTTTGGAAACAGATCCTGCTTCATCTGAGGAGAAATGAAAAACAATGGGTACAATACAATGAATCATTTTATATTTTAAAATATTTCATATCGGTACTTTAGGATAAATACTGATATAAACTAGCTTATTTATTAGTTAATTTATTTATATTTCATAAATCAGTGAAGTTTCTGTAGGTAATGCAATAGGAAATAGGATGGATACATTAAATGTATCCAATACAGAGTTTCTGTTTGTTTTCCAGGAAGGTAGTTTGCCAAGGCTCTTGGACTTTTAACTGTTTTACCCACTACATTAAAAGTTTTGTTTTAAAAGACAACATTACTATTTTGTTAATTTCTCCTTCTCTGTGATAAATGAGGTTTGGTAACAAATCAATTTGTCCAGGGACATCTTCAGAAGGTTGTTAGATAAATATATTAGTGGGAGTTAAGGGGGAGGATGAAAGGGTTAAATGGGAAGGAGGGAAAATTGGGAGGAAATGAGGTAAAGGGGGGTAGGGACTTAAGGGGTTTAGGCTATTGTAGATGGGTATGGGATCGCATTTTGGCATGAACTTACTACCCACCTGCCCTCCCCCTTTTTTGACGATTGGTGGAGATTGTGCTTATTATCAGTCTGGTTAGGGTGGAGAACAGGGACAGGCTTGCCCTCTTCTGTTCCCCTTCTGGTGTTGGATGTTTAAGTGGTAAATATAAGCGAGCAGAGGTAAAGACGCTGATTATTTGGTTGGATGTGAAATTCAATAAATGGTAAATGAAGTGAGTAGTGGGATGCTTCTTCATAAGTAAAGTAAGTGAGTGGAGGTATGGAAGCTGCTTACTGGGTCAGGACGAGTGACGTAATGCTGTCCTGATTAATATTACATGGATGTTTATGTTGTAATTAAATCAGCTATACTATGTTCAGTTGTAATTAATAAATACTGATTATCAAAGCTATGTCATGGAAGTTTAGTAAAGGTCATCAAATATCATTCTGTGTGATGTGTCTTTATTGAAAGGGACCAGGACAAAGGAAAATTATTTATTTCACACATTATGACCGATACTAATCTCAGTATAGCCCCTATAAAATGGTATAATAGTGATTATCTTGTGTTGTCCAGTTGCATACCATTCTATGTCATTCCCTTCTGTCTGCACAGAGTATACCTGTTTACTACCACTTCAAGTGAAATTCTGGAAATGCACATAGCATAAGAAATGTGCTGTCTTCACTGATGTATTTCAGTATTCCCACTGAAATCAGTGAAGAATATAATTTACTTTTTAGCACTCCCTCAATGATGTAAAGGGGCACAATACATCACTATCCCTCTGCTTCTACAGGTAATAATTATTCTTCTGTAAGCCAATAGCGAGTATTTTAATATTATCAATTGCTCTATTATCACAATTAAAACATTAATCATAACTCTCATGTCATTCTTTTCTGTTTTGAGGGCAACTTCATCTTCCCTAATTTTATCTATAATGCCACATGAATATATCACCCAAATGATTCACTTAGCATCTCTTTGGGTATCATGGCAAACATCACATCCACAATAAGTCTCCTAACTTGTGTATTTTCTTTCCTCCTCTGTCTTCAACATAGTGACCTGTTTTTCCTGTCTTGTGACATCTGGTACCTCACTAAGCAGCCATGTCCCAACATGCTGTATTGACATGACTAGCTGACATTTGTTGGAACTTGAAAACTCACTATTTTAAAATGTTTTATGGAGAAGTTCTATGCTACCAAGCCCCCATAAGACGGGAAATGTGTTTATTCCCTACAGCCCCTTGCTTACTATGGTTAAAGCCACAGTATGCTCATTGTGGATCCCCCCCCATTTAGTAAAGCTGTTTTGGTCTGCCTACTTTAGGGTGTGATAAGTATTAGATGATTGGGCCTTGTATGAACAAGCCCAGTTAGAGCTACAGACCAGATGTTACTATTTACTAAAGCTGCTTCACCCTGTGTAACTGAGTACTTTCTCCCTGCATCTATCAAACACAATTGATCTGTATATCTCCTTTTTTTACAACTGTATGATAGGTTATATTATACAGCAGCATTGCCTTTTTTTTCTCCTGTATTGCCATTTTTGTTCAATGTTTTCTTGCTAGTGGCTGCATTTATGAAATGTCTTCTCTGCCATGTGTATATCAGTGGTTCTTTTAGTCTTCTCACAGCTATAACTTTACAGTTGGCATTTCACATGTAAGCAACTTAATTCTGCGTTCATATCCTGTTGTGTAGTGCTACGGCATTTTGATGTCATAATACAGACCAATATCTGGATCTATATTATGGTGTCAGAATGATGTAACTCAACGCCGACAAGTATTCAGCGAAATTCACTTCCGCGATTCACGGAATATTTGTAGAGCAAAGATGTAGTTGGCCAACTACACAATGTTGCCCTTTTCACAACTGTAGTGCAATCTTGGAGTTGGTATATTTATCTGGGGGGGGGGGTCACTTGGTTGGGTTTGGATTAGTTGGAATTAGTTCCTTTGCATTGGAGGGCAAGTATTTATTTGCCCGACAAGTATTCAGTGAATCATGGAAGTGAATTTCGTTGAATACTTGTCGGCGTTCATGTGTTCGATATTACTGTGTTTCGACATAGTAATATAGACCCACACCTCCTTCCATTTCAAGGTTTTTTTTTTGTGATATAATGCTGCTTGTTCACTTTACAAATGACTATTCCCCTCCTACTCTCATTGTTATTAATGTGTGCGCTTATCTCTTTTTAGTTGGGAGGCTGGGTTTGCTTCTGTTCCCCATCCCATTTTCCAGCCAACGCAAACCAAATTTAAACTCTTCTATCTATTGTCCCAGCAACAACAAAGGAACTGCTCTCTTAAAACAGCAGAAAACACTTTTGTCATTAAACATGACAACTCAACTTGAAATGATATCAAAATAAATAATTATCCCTTATACCTTCAATCTCCTTTTAAGCTTAAAAAAAAAGAACACTTATCACATATAATTCATCGCAACAACTAAGGTTAGAAAGCAATAGAACCAAATGTGGCTTGGACACAAACTAATTTGTCCGGAGCTACTTGAAGTGGATATGATAGGGAAGGGTAAGGTATGTTGGAAAGTAAGGGAGGAAAAAGCGGTTTGGGGGATGACGGATTGTTAAAAGGATGGACAGTTTGAGTATGTAGGGTTAGAAAAGGGTTAATCTGGAGGGAGGAAGTGAGAAAAGTGTAGGGTGGGGTTTGAGGCAGGTAAGTGAGAGTAGCAGAATTGGGAAATTTCAGTTTTTGGTGTAAACTTGCAGCCGTTTCTTTCCTTCCCTTGTGTTTATTACATAATGAGGACTCATTAATTTTACATGCGGATTGTTTGTCAGAGAAGAGGGGCAGGCTTGCCCTCTTCTGTTCCTCGTCTGGTGTTGGATTGCATTTGGAAAGGAGACTGGTTACAGAAGTGAGCGGGGCATGCTGCTTCTGTTAAGTAAGAGTTAGTGAGCAGTTAGGGCAACACTGCTTATTTCAGCAGGGTAAAAGAGCTACACTGCCCTGGTTAATTGTTGTTAATGTTGGGATTAATAAATATTATGCAGCATTAATTATATTGAGATTAAGAATGTGTTCAATAAAGTGGTGATTAAGTTTGCTATTTTATTGTAATTCAATATCAGTATTCAATATTTTAGTGTTGTGTCTATTATAAATGGGATCTGGGCAAACATAACTCTGCCTGCTAAAGACTAGTGTATTGCTAATTACTTAATTCCTGCCATTGATTAAGTATAATTTTATATAAAGAAAGTAAAACTTGAAATATCTAAATACAGATACAAATTTCCATTTCTGTCTTATTAACACTGCCAACTAGAGCTATACTTCTAAAATAATGAAAATCCATAAATTAAAGAATATATTTGGTGAAGAGTGTACTGCAGAGTTCATATTAAATGTTGTCCTATTTCCCTAGACCTCACATGTTCTGTCAGATCACAGTTACCAGCACATCAATTTATAGTTACCAAACCAACTTGACATCAACATATTATTCGGGGGTGCCCTTAAAAGTTATAAGATGTTAATTATCAGAGCATTTGTATTAAAGAAACAGTAATAAATGACCCTGGTGTTCCTCATTTCGTTTAGTGCTGTCCCTTACTTCATTTAGTGATGTCCCTTACTTCATTTAGTGCTGTCCCTTACATCATTTAGTGCTGACCCTTACATCATTTAGTGCTGACCCTTACATCATTTAGTGCTGTCCCTTACATCATTTAGTGCTGACCCTTACATCATTTAGTGCTGTCCCTTACTTCATTTAGTGCTGTCCCTTACTTCATTTAGTGCTGTCCCTTACATCATTTAGTGCTGACCCTTACATCATTTAGTGCTGTCCCTTACTTCATTTAGTGCTGTCCCTTACTTCATTTAGTGCTGTCAATGCTGGAGACATTGAAGTAAATCCCAGACCACCAGCCATAACATATGATGACTGTAATCACATCAGAAAAAGCAGAGACACCAAGTCAGTAAGTCTATAATTAAGTCACTAAGATAGCAGAAAACAACAAAAAAGTATGGACAACATATGGCCATCCTTAGAAGTGTGGGTACTAAAAAAAAAACAATAATAATAATAGCCATTGCAGAATCATGTCTAAACAAAGACCACCATATAGCATCTTATTACGTGCAACAAAATTTTACAAAATTCTCTACCCACATAGTGGGTGGAAAAATGGAAGGCAGAGTACTTATGCTAATCACTGAAGCTACCAACCAAGGTTACAGCAAGCAGTACAGCAGGGGTGGTCTCTTCACCAAATTGTGTTATGGTACACCTTACAATAGATCATGCAGTACAGATTGTTATTACCAAGATATGGTTTCTAACTCATAGTCAACTACCCATACCTTGTCCACTCTTCTTACTGACCTCTTTCATACACAATCTAATTGTAAAATACTTCAAAACTCGGTGACTTAAACAAAAATTGGCTGTAACCTCCAAACTCTGGACCCCACCCAGTTCGGGTTTGTGAAAGGCAGATCATGCCTTCTGAACCTGATCGACTTCTTTGAGGCAGTCAACAAAGTCATAGACGAGGGTAACGTGGTTAACACAGCCTATCTTGACCTCACCAATGCTTTCGACACCATGCCCTATTCTGGAATTATAGCTAAACTCACTAAACTAGGTATAAATCCCTACATGACAAGATGGGTTGCCAACTGGCTCACTGACAGAACCCAGACTGTAAAAGCTGCAGACTCCAAATCTGACTTCAAACCAGTGACAAGTGGAGTACCACAGGGTTCAGTCCTGGGACCTCTCCTGTTTGGTATCTACTTCTCTGAAGTACAGGCTAACACAGAAGGTCTCTGACTAATGAAGTTTGCAGATGACTGCAAACTAGGAGCCACAGTCAAGTCCCCAGATGGTGTGGACATTGTACAGAAGGGCCTCACTGAGACAGATGCCTGGTGTCAGAGGCATGGCCTCAAGCTCAATGCCAAAAAGTGCAGTGTCATCCCCTTTGGTAAAAACTCTGTACCCATGAACTACTACATAAACGCAGTCTACTTAATGCCAAATGTGTGATAAGAGACCTTGGGACCCAGGTGGATAGTAGTCTCCCTTTGATAAACACATCACCACAGTAATCAGGAAATCCTTCTATGTGGCGCACCTCATCACAAAAGGGTTCTCATCCAGAAAAAAGAGGTCATTGTTCCCCTCTACTCGGCACTCATTAGACCCATTATAGAGTACAACTCCCCTTTTGGAAGGTACTTCACAAGACATCTGCAGCAGCTGGAAAGTCCACAGAAGTACCTCACAAAGACAATTACTGGCCTCAAACAGATGTCCTACACTGACCGTCTCAAAAAACCCCAGCTTTACTCTGCCTACTCTAAGGAAATCTCTGCCTGACATATAAAGCTATATTAAACCCAGAGCTGTTGGACATGCTACACCTAAAGAAATCCCAATCCCTCAGAGCTACACGCTCTAGGAACCTAAACCTTGTCACCACAATAAAAAGGACATGCTGGAGGGGATACATTCCTAACCCAGAGAATTCCTATACTCTGGAACAAGCTACCTATCTATGTCAAGCAAAGTTCCTCATTAGCACTTTTCAAGAAAAATCTTGATGAGTGGATGGGAAATAGGAAATACACCCCAGGGATCACTTGTGGCTCTGCTCAACAGGGGCACAGGAAATTAACTTTCTTGGGTGGTGTAAGCCAGGGAACCTTGTTGGCTAGGCTTGCTTAGGCCCTTGGGCCAATAGCCTAGTACCTACCTATGAACATGTATTTAAGTAACACACTTCTAAATATGATATATGCCAATACAACATCAAAGTCGTTCTATTTAATCAATAAAGTTAGAGCCAGTTCCTGAGAGAGATACATATAAGTAATACTACTACCAAACAGCCTAATCAATCACAGCTTAGTCACTGGCTGTTTTTTCAAAGTACATAAGACAGACACCGTCCTCAGTTATATGAGAGCCATGCCTAGCTCAGCCGAGCTGATCACAGATGATGAGCTACAAACAGGATAACAGGGCAACAACATCTGTTCATAATTTGATGTAACCCACCCGAAAATGCTATTCCCATTAGAACAAAAGGGGTTAAGAATGGCATTGTGCCCCTGGATTTCCAGTGGAAAGCAGACACACCAACAGTACAAAGAAATTAAACTTTCAAACAGCACAAAGACATTAAACTTTCAAGAATTAAAGAAAAAACACATTATTACATATTCAAATAAGATAATCTGATTCAGAGATTTCAAGAGTATGGGTTCTCCAAAGCAATTTAGTAATCAATGAAAACTAACATCCTTGAACCATTAAGCACCATAAAGAAAATACTAAAAGAGCCTTTGTAAGCTCCACAGGAGTCCTGATTTCTAATCAACAATCTCACCTTATGCAGACTTCAACCAAACAAAACCAGTTATTTTTACCTTATGCAGACTTCAGCTAAACAAAACCAATTATTGTTACCTTATGCAGACTTCAGCTAAACAAAACCAGTTATTTTCTCAAAATTGGACAAAAAGATTGGTTCCTTTTACTGTGACTACATCCATTTTGTTTTCCAGCTGTAACTAACCATCAAGTAAACAAAGGATTAGAAATTATTCACTTTATTAAGTTTATTGGCAGCAAACATTTCCTCATATTCATCATCTGACAGTAGCCTCTGCAGTTACCCTCACTGTAGTTGATATGTCATCATAGGACTCATTCTATGAACCGATACTTTCAACACCACATCAGAATACTGACCTATATTGCTGCATTGCAACTATTCAAAATCATAAAAATAAGCACACAACCAGCCAAAGGACTACATTTTAAAGTATAATGTACTTCCTGACAAGCATGGTGAAATTAGAAAAAGTTAGAATACTCAATACATATTTTAACTAATCATATCTACAAAATGACATAGAAAGGATAACTTATTGGGGCTGTCTTCATAGACTTAAAGAGTGCTTTTGATTTTGTAAATCGCTTTCTCCAACTTAATTCCATAAACAAATTCAGCATAGTTTAGATAAGCAAGAATGTTTCTTTTCTTACTTAAAAATAAAGCAGATATAATTCAGCATAGCACTACTAACTCAGATAATGGAAAAGGTTCAGGTGAAACCCACAACCTACAGGTATCTATTCTGGGACCTCTGGTATTCTCCATTTTTTTTTTTTACATTTTTTGGTGTCCTACTGCCTCTTGGCCATCAGCTCATAACTTGGAGAACCGTTCCTACCAAATTCATTTCTTGTGAGGTTATGAGGTAAGAACTGATTGCAGAACCATCTTGATGGCAACTATTAAGGCATCCTTTTCATGTTGCATAACCACACTTCACTGTGGTGATGTGGACTCCACATCACCATAAATGAAACTCCAATATCCCTGACTAGCTACTAGAGGCACCTGCTTAAGAGTTACAGTGCTTAGGCAGACACACCTTTGCTCCTGACCCTGAGACCTGTTCTTCAGAAGGCAGTCTATACTACTCCTTGAAAGCACCAGATCACCACAGGGGGAGGAGCCACCATAACACTTCCTCCCAGGTGATAGGCTAATGTAAGCCACATGTCTATTTCACATCTCTTCTTGGATTATTTTCAGATTCCTGTGCCACTTATCAATCAGTGGTCTTCTGGGCCACAGTCAGGGCTTTAGCCCTCACTGTGCTGCAGACCCAAGTGCTGCTCTCCATTTATATTGATTATATACTATTTGATCTGTCCATTATAAGCTGTGTATTGTATGCTCATGGCATTATTATTCTCAGTTCAGATACTGCTCTATTCAAACTTCAGCAAAATATGCAAACGGACTTTACTAACATATGGGACTAGCTACATAGGACAGACATAGTCCGTAACAGTCATATAACAATCACAATGTTATTTTGCTCCCATCACTATCTCATAAGCAGCCAAAGCACTGATCATCTCAAAAGCACAAGATAAGCATGTTCCAGTACCAATGGACCTAAGACTCTTAGCCATCCTATTTGTGCAAGTCCTTCCATTTAGCACACACTCAAACTTTATAACACCTCAAATCCTAGCACATTTCATAGTGGTCTATAGCTATCCTAACCTGCTCATAAAGTAATTCAGGAAGTCCACTGAAATCTAAATGCTATCTTCTAAACTCAGTTACTACTTATCTACAACTATCCTTAACTCAGTAAAGAAAACATGCACGTAGACCACAGGTATAAGTCAACAGGATTTGTAATTCATAACTATGACTAATCCAACAGAGTATCACTGTTGCAAATGTCAGTGAGCAAAGCAGTTGCCAATAACTACAAGAGCAACAATTTTACTAAAATGCACAACACAGAGAATTAAAATCAGGTCTCCGATCATAACCAGGATCTTACGTGTTTGAAACATGGCTGTCAAGACATTTATCCTGAGAGGTGAAGCACCATCTGCCCATGCTTCTCTTGGATTTTTTTATATTAATTGGATCTGCGCATGAAAATGCTCAGTGATAATATTAGTGGTATTCATTCTCCAGTGAATCAGGCAGGACCACAGACCTGATGCTTAATGGAATCCCAAGATATTGCCCTGGAGGAAAATCACCTATTCCAAAAAGAATACTTCATACATGTGGCACAAGGATGCCTTCTTGTTAATTTTTCTGATTTTTCTACCAGATGGAAGAGGGCAACTGTAATACCTATTAAACAGGGACTGCCAGGTCTACAAATCTTGGATACATTTGAAATGGAAGAGGTGTGTCTGAAACAGTTATTAACTTTTATCACTATTATGAGAATGCATCTACTGTTAGCTAACAGGGTCAAAGCTGCCAGGCTCTTCATTTTTATGTACTGAAGACAGAGCCAAGCAATGACACATAACAGTATCTGATGTCATGTGTGTATCTTTTTTATTCTCATGGCCAGAGTGTGCTGTGTACCTATATCCTTGCTAAATATGCTATGACTTGAACAAGGGATGTATTTGCAAAGATCATGTTTTCTTTTTTTATCCACAACAGGCCATCTATACACTCACTTCTCTTCCTGTCATACCAGTTCTAGAAGTATAGGCTGGGTTTCTTGTGGCCCAGAATAAATACAGATTGGTCTCTCATTTTAAGTAACCTATTGCCTTTACTTAGATCAGATAACTGTTGAGAGGGTATATGTATGATCCACATGAGGTTGGCAGGTTACTCCACAGAACTAGATATCTGGTCCACACCCTACTCTCCTCTTTGGAGAATGAATGTGCCAGTTCATCTACCCTCACCAGAATGAATGGGCTATACTGTTCTCACCTAGCCCAGGACTACCCAGCTCTTACCCCTGGGCATAAATGGGCTGACTGAGTGCAGCTAGAGAATTTATCTAGCTGGTACAGATGGAGCAAAAAATAACTCGATGGAAAATGGCAGAGGAGTGTCAGTGGGTCTTCGATGTTGGAAATTCAGAAGGCTGTTTTTTTTTTTCACAACAGTTAAACGGAGTAATTTTCAAACTGCTGACAAAGCAGCGTAGCATGAAGTGAGTACTGCACTCCTAATAGAGCCATGTTTTAGATGAGATGTTAAAATAGGTTGACTTGAGTTACTAGGTCAGTTAGATGTAAAAGATCCCATGGCACCTACCGAAAAGGGGATGTTTACTGAATTTACATCATTACACAACTTACATATACATAATGACATATGATACATGCCCACATCTGCCTTGATATCATGATACATTCAATATGCTATTATTTATACTGAATGTTTCCCCACCCCTTTTGCCATAACCATTTTCTCAGTTTACCAAATATCAAAGAACAATTCCATATCTTATTTTAAAATAATTACTCACACTAAGATATAAAAACAATGACACTGTACTAACAACCGATTTATTACAATCATCTTTGCATAATACAGATAATTGATCATGAAATCCATAAAGTATCATATTCAATGTAATGGGATATAAATGTTTTTAATTATACATGTGCAAAATTATCTGCAAAAAAGATTAATTCTGCTTACAAGTAATTAAAGCAGAAACTGTTGTTTCTTCAACCTGATCTAAATGACATAATCTTTGTTCTTCTACTTTGTATTTCATCTGCCCCATAATAGTCAGTTTGTCTAATATCAACCTTCATAAAAAGTTCTAAATTTCTTGTTTAATTCTTGTCCTTTCTTCCATAAAACTTTTCTGAATTCCATTATCTAATTTCAGGCATGGCCTATCAGCATAATAATATGCATCGATTACAGAATGATACCATAACTTCCTGCCTTAGATATTGATGGGTGACTTAATTTTCCTAAATCTCATTTGTATTACACATTGATGTACTATATAGCAAAACCCTATTTTTCTTTTATCACTGCCTAAAAGTTTCCAAACTTCTCTGTACTCTTCCCAAAGTAAATGTCCTACTTACTTTTCATTATTATTTATTTTCCTAAAAATTCAATGTAAATACAACAAAATTAAATGAAATACTGGATTAATCATATCCAAGAGACAACATTCGATCAAACTGGTTTGAATCTAGAACCCCACAGTAATATAAGAATATTTGTAATAATAGCTTTCTTTATCTTTCAGAAAGGGAAGCATTTTCCCTACACATCATAGTTTCTCTAGTATCAGTGAATGCAATACATACTATGTTTCTCTATTTTGCAAATGTATTCTGAAACAATACTATCTTTTTTAAAACTGTTTAATTTTCCTTTAAAATCTCATCCCATTGCACTTTAAAAAATCATTGCTCCCCGAATGTCACACCTAAGATTTTATTCTAGACGTTGCAAAACTTGACAAATACATTTCTGCATGTTAAATTGCATTTCTGTTTTTAAGTCATTTCTAATCATAATTCACAAATTAAGTCTGGATTATTATTATTATTATAATTATTATGTAAAAATTAAATGAACTTCATATTACAAACATCCAGTTTGACTTGTTATAGGTTTCCACATTGCAAAATCTTGTCTATCACCTTTTTTTAAATATAAACCTGATGATAACTTCAGAGATGTGCTCTGCATCGATTCCTTGTACTAGAAATCCATTCATTACATTTACAAAAACTTATGAGACAAAAAAAGATGTCAGAGAGCATTCTTATTATATATTTTTATTTATTTTTTAAATGACCATTAACTTCTAGTATAATTCATATGCCAGACTATCTCTCTCTCTCTCTTTATATATATATATATATATATATATATATATATATACACACACACACACACACACACACACACACACACACACACACACACACACACACACACACACACACACACACACACACACACACACACACACATCCACTATGGCCTTCGATACTTTATGACTAGTATCATAATCTTATATAAAGTTTTATGTCTAACAAAATCAAATGCTTTATTAACATAAAAAGTAACCTCTTTTGTTGTTCGTACCTATCATCTGTTGTATCAAGATTAACATATGCACAATGTCTTTACTTATTACATCATACACAACTTGTAAATTTCTCAACCATACTTTACAAAATCTATCATGTACAATTTTACAGAAAATCCTATAGTCTGTCTTTGTCAATATTATGGGTCTCCAATTTACAAAATCTTGTCTTTCTCCTTTCTTAAACATAAACTTAATAATAACTTCATAAATGTGTTGTGCACTGATTCTCTGTTCTAAACATCTATTCATTAAATAAAAAAAGAAAAAACGTGTTTCTGTTGAATACTATATTCAGTTCTAGTAATTTCATCTGTTTCTCTAACAGATTGTTGTCATACAGACTTAATTTCTGAATGTTCCAATTTCCCTCATATGGATTTTTATATATGCACATTGCTTCAAAATAGTCAACTACTTTCATAATATCTGTCTGTATTATAACTATTTTCCCATCTTTTTTCAAACTATGCATGCTATAAACATCCTGTTTAACGAGTTTACCTATTAAAGGTGAAACTTCTTTTATCATCCCATGTATCACTTATTTCTGTTTAAGAACTCTTTTTTTATTTAATGCTAACCATTTTCCTTCATTTTCAAAATAAAGATTAAAATCCATAATATTTAATTTAGCTTTGTGTGCCTATTTTGTTTCATTGTTTTTTTTCTCTTTTTTACTCTTTTACACGGCTAAAAAGAAGTATTTTATGTCTGAGGTTGCACATACTTCAGCATTGTGTCCAAGATACACTAAATTCTAATGAATGTATATGCTGCATCTACAAATTATCCAGTTCCTTTTTCCATTTAGCTGTTTCAATTGCCCAAACATTTAACTTCTTTATGCCTTTCCTTACATTATAAAAGTATTATTCCCTCCTAGTTCAAAAAGATAGTCATATCATTCATTATTGTAATATGAATAAGTTTAGCTTTTGCTAACATTTGGAATAAACAAAGTAATCAGTTTCAATTGTTATATTACCTATTCTGTATGTTGGACCCAGGTCTGGTGCTAAAACAAGCCTTCATTATGTTAGTACATCATAAAACAATTGGATATCAGGTAGAGTCTTTCTGTCTTCCTTAAATGATAATTCCAGTACCCAACTACAACTAATATCATATGCACCAGTACTACAGTCCTTTACATCTCAAATAAGTCTTCCCCATTCTCCGTCTGAACAGAAGCATCTAATCACTGTCAGTCTCATTACTCAGATGACCATCCTATTATCAGGTAAATTTAACCTGCCTGGCAATTCCCCACAATACTATCTAAAACAGTAGTCTCGGTCATCAAAAAAACAGCTATACCTAAACATAATATTTTCATATTTTCCCAACATTCTTACAGTAAGTTAAAGTAATATTTTGTCTAAATTTATATATATATATATATATATATATATATATATATATATATATATATATATAGATATGTATATATATATATATATATATATATATATATAGATATGTATATATATATATATATATATATATATATATATATACATACACAAATATATATATATATATATACATATGTTTATGTAAATATTTATTTATTTATTTATTACATTTGCTTACCAGGAAAGTCCACTGAGCCTAAAAGAGCGCATTTTCAGTGGAGATCCAGGGAGAAAAGTCCCAATAAGAACATAGATACAGGAAATATTAAACATTAATTAGTACAAATGTAGATACAGTGTTACAGACAGTCATTACAGTAATATATACAGAATATATGCATAAACCAGAAATTTTGTTGGTTGCCAGTTAAATTCAATCAGAGAGGTATAAACAGAAATATATTAATCAGCATTATTGTACCAACATCAACAAGTGATAAAAAATAATAATTAGGGAGAAAATATCATCAGTCAGCATTAGCAAAAAGCATAGGTGTTTAGTTATCATATAAGGAGAAGGGGGAAGGTAGGTTACAGAGTAGGTCCATAGCCAGGAAGAGTTGAGATGATTTTTCAGTATTTGTTTGAGGGTGGTGGTGCTGAATAATATTATTCCCATTTAGATTACATATGGATAATTATCCTTTCCTTTTTTAACAGTTTCTATGTAACCTGCTTCATCTTCCTTTCACTGGTACATATATTAGTTGTAGTTGGGTATTGGAATTATCATTTAAGGAAGACAGAAAGAAAGACTCTAATTGGTATCCAACTCTTTTATGATATACATAGCAAAGGGAGCATTGCACTCAATTATTGGCTTGATGAGGGTTGAGTACAGGGGTTTTATGACCTCTTTCGCTCTTGAGGCAATGCCTTTGCTAATGAGGTGTGCAGCATAGAATGCCTTCCTTACAACAGTAGACACATGGTGGTCAAAGTTTAGGCTACAATCAACTTGCATTCCCAAGTCTCTCACTACTGAGTTGTTACTTAGGGTATTATTATTTAGATGATAGTCTGCAGGGATATAATTTTTACCGAAGGGAATGATAATGTATTTTTTTAGCACTGAGTTTGAGTCCATAGCTTTAGGACCAATCATTGGTTTGTGTAAGTCCCTCTTGAAGTATATTGACATCATTTGGGGATTCAGTGATTGCACCTAATTTGCAGTTGTCAGCAAATTTAGTCAGCCACAGGCCCTCTGTTTGTGCCTGAACTTCTGAGAAGTGTATTCCAAAAAATAGGGGGCCTACCACTGACTCTGTGGAACCCCACTGGTGACAGGTCTGCTGGTTGAGGTAAAGTCACCAACTTTGACCGAATGTGATCTATCAGTGAACCAGTTAGCAACCCACCTGATGACATGATGGTTGATAGTCAACTGGGAGAGTTTATCAATGATACCCAAATATGAGGTTGTGTTGAAGGTCTTGGATAAGTCAAGGTAGGCTGTATGCACAGATTTGCCTCTGTCTATGGCTGTGGTGACATTTTCAAAGAAGTCCACCAGATTTGACAGGCATGACCTGCCTTTGACAAAACCAAACTGTGTCAGTCCAAGGGTTTGGAGATCACCTATATCCTTATTTATAAGGTCCATGATAACTTGCTCCCTGGCCTTATAAGGTTGGTTAAGCTTACGGGTCTGTCATTCTCATGATTTATCACTGTACCCACTTTATGAAGGGGGATGATGGTTGCTGCTTTCTATTCAGCAGGGACAAAACCAATACTCAAGCTGTGGTTGAACAGAGTACCTAATGGAGTTGCTAACTCATGTTTTAGACCATTTAAAATGCAACCTGGGATACCATCCAGTCTCATAGAGGCTGTGTTTTTGGCCTTGGAGAGAGCATCTATGACTAGCTCTTTGGAGATGCATGGTGGGGGAGATGTAGAGAGAATGCTCTGAGGAATGTTTGGAGGGGACAGGCGGGTGAAATTTTCACCAAACCTGTCAGCTGGATCAGTGTGTGTGAGGCCATCCACTGCTAGTTCAGCACACATCTGGGTCCTACCTTTTAGGTTACGGATATAGCTGAAGAATGCCTTATAGTTATCCTTAGCTACGGTTGCTAAATGTTTTTCAAAGTTTCCCTTAGAGGTTTTGTTTGTTCAAGCAGAGGAGGGTGTTTTGGGCCCTTTTTTTATTCTTAGATAGCAGCTTCCTCCTATTGTTGTATCATTTATTAATGCTAGATGTCCACCAGGGAGACTTGCTCTTCTTGAGGATCTTGTTTTGTTCCTATCAGGTATAGCTGTGTCAATACATTTGTGTAAGTGTTTGTACAGGGCATTTGTCTATACCTTAGTATAGCTGTCAATGCTATCTGTAGGAGCAGGAGCTTGGAAGTTATGTAAGCCATCCCTTAGGAGTTATAATTAGCTTTATTTAAAATTTTAGCTTGGTTTCACCTAAGAGGGGTTCACGTGTTATAACTACTTCAAATGTGACTGATTTGTGATCAGATCTAACCAGTGAGGATCCTATACTTGTGGTGGTGCAATGGTCACCCATGTTCCTGAGGACCAGGTTGAGAATATTTCATCCCCTTGTGGGATTGAATACTATTTGTTCCAGGGCATTATTGTTAAAGTCCAGCAACCTTTGTGTGAGCATGTTTGTAACTGTATAAGTTTCCCAGTCAGTGGAGGGATAGTTAAAATCATCCATGACTAGAGTGTATGGTTGTAATTTGATTGACTTAAGTAGGTCCAAATAAGCAGCATGGGTATCTTGGTTCATTGAAGGGGGGCCTATAGCTAATGATGACATGAAGGAGGATCTTACTCACAGTTAGTTAAACACGGAGTTACTCTATGGAGTTTTCATGTCTAACCAGTCTAGAGGTATACTTATCTTTGATGAAGAAAGATACTCCTCTTCCTTTGTTTCTCACTTGTTCATTTTGCGGTATGAAAGTGTGAAGGCATTGTAGCCTTGCAAGACCCTGAACCAAGTTTCTGTGACTGCACAGACATCACATCCTCCAGGGAGAGGAGTACTTCTGTAGCTTGAAGTTTCTGATTTAAACTCATAGCGTTTAGCAGCATAACTTTTAATTTATTTGTGAGTGATATTTTCACAGCAGACATTTTGTTCTTGAGACCATGCCCTAAAAAGGCACTATGGGGGTGCAAGTGCCTTAGCCAGTAACCAAAAGCCTAGAGGTGACAGGTAAAGACCATCTCTAACAAAGCAGCATGTTCTATCAACCATGTCATCCCAGGCTGACAGAAACTGGATTCCCTTAGAATGACACCAGAAACTAAGGCAATTGTTGAAGTCAATCATTTTTTGTTTATATTGTGGTATCATCCTAGGTGAGGGTAGAATACTGCTCAAGGCTAGGGACATACCTGCCTGGGACACATATTCAGAGAGCTCAATCACGTCTCTCTTCATATAATCCAGTGGGGTACAATTCAAGTCATTCACTCCAATGTGAACTATGACAGAGTCATAATGGTACTTGTTGAGGGACTTGAATGCATGTGTGATCTGACGGATGCTGGCACCTGATAGACAGCTGACCGTAACCTTCTCCTTGTCTAGCCTGGTGAATGGAACATCTGTGTGTCTCACAATGGAGTCAACTATAACTAAAAAAATTGGTTTAGATGTGCTTTGCCTTAGGGGCTTATTTGGTGGGACACTGGAACTTGTGTTTTATAGGTTCATAGATTAGTACTAGACTAGGTGCCCTTGTGGGCCATTTTCAGTCTAGCCAATTACCCCATGTCAGAATCAAACCCTGCACCTTATGTTTGTAAGGCAGACACTTAAACCATTATGCCAACTTCCTACCTGTATTGAGTGCTGTAGGTGCTGTATTAGGTGTAGTATGTTTGTGTTTGGAAGGTCTCTGGTGTTTACGTAGGTTTCTGGTGAGTATATCCATGTATGATGGTTTATGTGTTGAGTGCATGGATAGCTTAAGAGGTGTAGTATGTGAGCTGACAACCTGTTCAGTGTTAATGTTTTGTGTGTGAGAGAGCAAGGATTCCACATTCTTAGTGTAGATTCATCTCTTACAAATTGTTTTTGGGTGATTTAGGAGTAGAGGCTTGTCAGTGTACATGATGTGGTTGCTACACTGTCTCAGGATACTCATGTCAATCAGGCTGGTAGGAGAAATGGAGGGAAACTGACCATCCATAATGGTAGGTTAAATCCTGTTTTCACAGTGGAGAGAGAAAATGGAGGGATGTGGTATAACTGGGTGCTCTAAACATGGTCTATACTAATGGGGTGCTCTATAAAGGGTCTATACTAGTAAGGGTTCTCTAAATGGTATGAGAGTATTATACATTTGGTGGTTGTAGGACTGTTTAAGGGGTAAAAGCACAGCTGAGATGCTCTCTGAGCAGCTAAGTGCAATTTAAGGACTTCTCAGCTGGATCACGGACAGCTACTAAAGATACATTTATCTACTGAAGTTTTTGCATCTAGAACTGCCAATGGTTACCCTCACTATGTGGTAGTTTGCATTGGTGCATGGAAATTTGCTATGCATAAACAGATGAATACAGCAGAGCAGTGGCTGGTCACCTAACTCTGTGGGGATGTGTTAAAGCAAGCGCAAATCTGGCAAATGCAGGGCTTATTTTGCAACAGTGAGGAAAGTGAATTAAACAATTTAACCAATAAAAAAGCTCCAAATTGAGCACTGTGCCTGCAACCTTCAATAAGATGAGCCCTAACTGCATTCTCCTGCCACAAGGGTGCAACAAAAGATAACCTGTTTTAGTGCACAATTTAACAGACAGAACCAGATTCATCAGGTCTGAATCTAGTCTCTGCTACTGCAGACAAAAAGTGCAACAGATCAGCAAGAACAGTTTTAAAAATTCAGCAATAAAGCAAAAATACAGTGTAAAAGTGCAAACTACAGTATAAAATTGTACCTATGGTTAGCGGAATGCAATGGATTCCCTGGCTTGCACAGATGGATTCAGCAGAGCAGTGGCTGGTCACTTAACTCTGTGGAGCTGTGTTAAAACAGTCAACAAACTAAATAAAACAATTTAACCAACAAAAAAGCTCAAAACTGAGCTTGGATTGCACAGACGAACACAGCAGAGCAGAGGCACTAACCAAAAAAGTTAAAGAAAGCTTAAGTCAGATGAAAAAGAAAATACGATGCTATGCAAATTTTTGTTTGTCCACAGATGTCTGTGTGTTTCTAGCAAATATAAAGGCAGGAAGGACAGCATCAGACTATATAAATAACTTCTGGAAAGAAGCAGGGCTGGCATGTGATATGAAGAAAACTGCATGGGTGAAGTGACACATGATAAACATAAGACATAAACCAGGAGCAAACTACCAGTGACTAAATGCCTGGAGTCCACAGTACTAATGAAAAAAAATGATAACAAAGCTAAGCTAAAGTAGAGAAATATTTATCCAAGAGGAGAGACACGACGGCAGGTATGGTAAGTATCCTGAGGAAGGTGACCAGTCCCATGACTGACTATTCACTAAGGCAAATACCAGTAACAGGTAAAGAGAAGAATATCAGAGAGATGCAAAAAGTGTACAATATATAGATTTTAAAAGGGAATCAAGCCAGAAGATTAGAGAAAAGGATAGAGTTAAGCCATGCAAGGTCTTCTTTCCTCACTGATACTGCCAAGCCCATTCCCTTGGCTGTGGTTTCACTGGATAGCAGACAAGGACAGTGGGAATCTTGTTCATCCATCTATGCCTGTCACTAATCAGATGATGAGGCATTTAGCTACCTTAAGATAGCCAGTTCCTCTCATCATTTACCTACATTTCATTGAATTTCATCATTTTGACATTCAAGGCACTGAGCAGAAATCTTTTCATAACAACACCTGTTGTGGGTCTTTATGATAATTTGTTTTAATTAAGCAGTCAGATGTCCCTGGTCCACACATGATCTAAGTTAGCTGGTTGGGACTGGCACCCGCCACAGCCAGGACAATGACTCTGTCACTGCTGCCAAACTCTGCACCCCCCTCAAAAGAGGAGGGGGTGTCGAGGGGCAATGCCTTGTCAATCTGAGGCATATCATGTATCCAGTCCCACTTCACAACTAAGCCCAACTGACCCACCCCTTAGAGACAGTCATTATCCCAAAGTTACTGATCAGGTTTGTTGACTTCTCTTACCTACATTGTATGCCAGAAGCTGCTCTCCTTGGGGACTTGCTGTAGGTGTGGGTATGGCTAGGCAAGGCACACTGCACTATTCAAAGTAAAATATTAAATAGCTATTGTTGTTTGCCAAGCATTAGATTAGGTTTAAAAGTTCATATACTCTGTAGCCAGATAATTAGCATAGTTAATTGTAATCAAAAATGGCTGAACATTTATAAGACTGTACAGGTTTAGTCTAAGAATTGAGATGTTGTTTCCGTAATGATTGCTACAACCCTTGATGATTAAGCTTAGTGTAATGAAAGTATAACTGAATTTATTTTTCTGCTTGACTCTATTTGCCCTAACCATTTGCATTGTGGTGCTGTGGTAAAATTATCTGCCATTAAGGTAGGGAAGTATGCCTATCTTCAGTGGATTAAAAACTATAATAGTAATATTTTTTATTGGAAAGGAACATTATGAAAATCAAACTATTTAACGGTGCATGTATATGAAAACCAGTGACTAACATAAGACTAAATTAATTATTTTGATCCCCTCATTGTTAATTTACATTTGCTTCAACTGTACTTCAAAGTATTTCTTCTTCTTATCACTGAGTAGATTAATTCAGACTTGACAATACTGACATTTATACGATTCAGTCAACTGATTGCAGCAATGGGCCTCAGATTTTACATATATTATTGTCGGTGGCTTGAGGCAAATGTTGTTGACTCATTTTTCACATACACTTGAACTCAGTTAATTTAAAACAAGGTTGATTATTTATTATTTATGATCTGACAAGAAGCTTTACTTTGTGAAATGAGCACTGTATAGTTTCGGACATCAGTATTTATGAATAACCGTCTTACATGAATTTATAAAATGCTATGATTTATGATAAACTGACATTGCAGGTCATTCCACAGTTGGATTTAATCGGACATCTCCTCTTCGCAGACAGCTGTGAGAAGGAAGTGATCAGTAACGTAACTACTGTTACCTGGTTCCAATGGTGCAGAATGCATTTACTTATTTATTTGCATCACTTGTTTGGTTATAGTGCATGACTAATGAGATGTTCCCTGCAGGATCGGATGGAAAAGAATGGGGACAGATGTGCAGGCAGGCAACCAAGTGGATTAAATAATCATCTAATTAACCTCGATACATGCTAGCACCTTGTTGTAATTCTTATGATTCTATTGCTGCTCTGTTTATTTTAAAAAGTTATAAAGATCATAATATCCTAAATTTTCCCAGAGGAGCAGAATAACAGAGTAACTAACTCCCCTGAGCAATTAACAACATTATGATTGCATTATAATAGATTATACAACTGGGTAGGTTACAGAAATGGTTTTTAGACATTAGAAATTAAAATAAACAATATGGTGATTGGTTACCAACCTTCCTGGCTGCACAGAAATATAAATAAAAGCATTTAAACCAAGTTATATTTAGGATATGGAGTGCTTAGCTCCATCAGGTTGTTCTTGAGGTAGATTATTGTGGGACCACAGGCAAATATTGGCCTACTCTCCCTAACCCTAACACTGCTTCTCAACTCTTACTAATGTAAGAGAAAGAAGTCAGTATTCATTACCATAGACCCTTACCTCTCAAGCTTCACTCACCTAATCACAGACAATTGGAGCAATTTTGAATATGTATACTAGGCTTGTAATGGCTCTAGAGACGTTGGCCTAATAACCTTCTATGAACCTATGAACCTAAAGATATCTCTTACTATTACACTCAGTACTGTAGAACTCAAAACCATGGAGCTTGTGGTCTGAAGTAGCTCTATAAAATCTCACACAGTACAAGAAGGGATGCATCATCAATATCATTGATAAATGTAAAGTCTTTGCAACCCCCTTTATATGGGACACGCTGAGAGAGGATGAAGGCCATCTTCAATAGAAGAACAATAATCGAAAAAAAAAAAAAGCTGCAGTCAGGTACCTGGAGCTCCTAGAATACAGGAGCCAGTCAGTTCCTGTTTCTACTCCCTGACCCTGACCCACCTTCCTCACATTTTAGTAAGTTAGAAATATATGGGTCTACTTGAAAACACCGACACGCCGAAACACAGACAATGAGAACACCGAGACCAGAAAATCGACAACTGAGATAACCAACAGTTTAAAAGCCTGATGCTGAGAACACCGGCATGTTAAGGTAAGTGTGCGATAGTGACAGACTTTAGGGTTAGGGGCTGGCTAAGTGAGTTAGGGTTAGGGTGCGGGTAAGTTAAGTGTGCGATAGTGACAGACTTTAGGGTTTAGGGGCGGGTTAAGTGAGTTAGAGTCAGGGCGCGGGTTAGGTGAATGTGCGATAGTGACGGACCTTAGGGTTAAGACTTGGGTTAAGGTTAGTGAATAGATAGTTGTGTATCTAAGGTTTAGTGTAGGTTTGTAAGGTTTTTGGTGTGCTTGTGTTGTGTGTGTGCTTTTCGGAAAAGGTATTTGTTTTGTTTTGTTGATTGTCGGGATTGTGGTTTGTCGGGCATGTGAAGTTTTGTGCTTTTAAACTGTCGATCAACTCAGTTGTCGATCTTCCGGTCTCAGTGTTTTCATCGTCGGTGTTTTGGCGTGTCGGTCAGAAGGTTGAACTTTTAAAAGCACAACTTTCATATGGCCGAGACCATATGATTTAACTTTTAAAAGTTCGAACGGTCTGAATGGGGATCTCCATAGAGCACAGAATGGGAAGATTTTCCTTTTCTGCAATGTAGTGCAATCGGAGTTGGTATATTTAAATAGCGGGGGGTGGGGGGGTACAGGGAGGTTTGCCCCTCTGCTAGCACAGTTTAGTTTTTTTTTTTCACATTTTCGAACATTCAAATGTTCGATCATATGATCTCGGCCATATGAAAGTCGAACATCTGAGTGTTCGATTGTGTGAAGTAGACCCATATACATATATATATATATATATATATATATATATATATATATATATATATATATATATATATATAATTTTCTTTTAAATTACAGCAAACTGATTGCTACTAATGTAGAAAGCATTTCCTGCAGTTTATACCCAATATGGAGCACTGCAGTGCTCAGAAATCACTTATAAAAGTGCTATATTTAGCTTTGCCCACACATGGAATGTGGGTTTATCTGGTCAATAAGGTTTAAAAAAAATTTCATAATAGCTAAGTGACAATTTCTTATGCAGATATGACTTAAATCTATTTTAAAAAGGCTCTGTTTACACATGTGCAGAATCCATGGAGTATTAGTTACACAAAGCTTATGGCTTATGTATAATGTAGAATATTTCAGCAAGAGCTTCTAACACTCTAATTAAATATAAGATATAGGTGATTTATTGATGTCTACTCTGGTGTCACCATTTCTTCAAATTCTGAAGTCATAGTCATGTTGTAAAATTATTTGAATTGCTATTTAAATGCTGCATTGTAAGAGGAACAAGACCACTGGATTTTTTTGTGTTGCTAAGATATACAGTGTTTTAATCTTTTTCTGACATTTGGTGACGGTCTCTTGTTATGAGTAATGTTATTCTGTTTACTGCACAAAAGCTGTGAGATAAGTTCTTTAAACCATGCATTCAGGCAATAATTATGATTGCATACTGTAACTTTATAGTGATATTATATAATTCAGCACACCCACCCATGTGGGAGTGGGTGCACATCAGGTTTCAGCTCTGAGCTCCCCCCCTCCCCCGCTGTTAATACTGCTGATGGACTACATTTGCATAGAAGTCAGAGGGGAGAGATCAACAAAGTGTCTGCATGCAGATGATGTGGCATTACAGGCAAACTCGTGACATTCAGCAAATAATAAGGGAGTGGAATGCAAAACTGAAGGTACATGAGATGAAGCTATGTATAGATTAGACAGTGGTAATGGCAGCAAACTGGAGAAATCAGAAGAAGTTGATAATTGAGATAGAAGGGAAGCTAGTGGAACAGGTAAATAGCTTCCAGCATCTGGGAGGGCTGGTTGAGCAAAAGGGAAGCCTGAATGAAGAGGTGAAAGCTAGAATCAGAGGGGCTGTAGCCAACTGGCATAGAGTGTCAGGTGTAGTCTATGACAGAAGCATGCCAAAGAAGCTGGAAAGGAATGTGCACAAGACAGTGGTGTGACCAGCACTACTGTCTGGCACAGAAACCTGGTCAGTAAAGGTAGAGGAAGCAAGCTGGAGGTGATAAAAATGAAGTGTCTGTGACAAGTGGTAGGATACACACTGTGGGGCAGATGAATAATTGTGGATATAAGAGCAGATGTTAAAGTAGCACCAGTTGCAGAAAAGATCAAAGAGAATAGGTTACTGTGGTTTGGACACATGCAGAAAAGCAAAAGATGATCTGGTGAGAAATATTTGGGACAGACAGGAAGAAGGTAAGAGGAAACAAAGGTGTCCAGTAAAAGAGGTGGATGGATGCTGTGAGACATGTCAGGCCTGAGTGTCAAAGAAGGCAGCAGCGTGTCACTAAATCAAGAGAGATTGTGACAGCTAACATGACACCCAGACCCCCATGTAGAAAATGGGAAAAAAAGAGGGTTGATGATAATGCTGATAATGAAGTAATTCAGCATTAGTGACCTAAATAATCATATAAAAAGGTCTGTGAGTTTTCACTCTATTAAATTCCCAAAGCTGGAGTTTACTTCAAGCACCAAGTCTCAGGCACTCAGATTCTAGTGCCTCAAAGACAAGGATGCAGGTATATTGTACCTTGAATGTGCTGCCGCTTACACCATACCTGACTATGTGTTCAGGTGAGGTGTGGCAGCCATGCAAGGAGAGTAGAGCTGCCACACCTCACCCAAACACAGTAGCTAAGTTAGAGCAAGGTAAGTGTGGCAGCTGGAGAGAGGGTGAGAGTGAGAAGGGATAGGAGTGTGGATTTGGGTTTCAGGCAATGATTGGGAGAGGGGTTTAGGTTTAGTTGCTGAGATGCATCTTTAAGGTTAGGGAGTAGTGGGGGGGGGTTATGATTAGGGAAATTGTGGAGAATATAGGTTTATGGAGTAGGAGGGTTAATTTAGGTTTAGGTAGCAAAAGGGAAGTTTTAGGCCAAGGAGCAGGATAGGCATTTTATGATTAGGGAGCAGTAGAGAGAGGAGAGTTTAGAGTTGTGGGGTAGAAGTGGCATTTCAGGGTTAGGCAGTGACCAGGGATTTTAGGTTTTGGGAAGCAGTGTTTTCGATTTTGATTCCGATCATAGACATTAGGGATAGGGAGTGGGAGAGGAGTGCTACAGTTAGGGTTAGACCACATAGAAGTTTTACTATTAGTGTTAGGGTCCAGGTGGTGCTACTTAGTTGAGGAGGGTTGAATGAGAAAGGGCTAGGTATTTGACTGGGATTGGGCTAGTGGGAGTTAGGGCAGTTGTCATTTACAACAGCTGGTAGCAAGCAATTTTGTCATAAGATCCTAGCACATGAACACTTGTAATAAACACCTAAACTGTGTATATTTTCTATTATATTAAAGTAAACAAAGAGTGTGAAGGTCACACAGAAAAAAACAATCAGTAAAAACTAAATGAAAACTCCAACCAAGCTGGAACTTCCATTGAGTGACCTCTCAAACCTCTTGTATCAGAGGCACATGGGATATATGCAAATGATCCTTATGAACATCAGGTGTTTCAGCTACATGGCGATTCTGAATGCCCATGGCTTATTTGTTTTTAAGTCGTTTCAATGGACAATTTCAGGTCAATAAAGCCAAACCCCACTAACTGTGGATATGCAGATTTCGGCCTTGTTATGACCTCATCAACACAGCACAAGCAGAGTTGTGTACACTCTGTGTTGATGAGGTCATAACAAGGCCAAACAAGGCCCCTCTGCTTGTGCTGTGTTGATGAGGTCATAACAAGGCCAAAATGTGCATACCCACAGCTAGTGGGGTTTGTCTTTATTAGCCTGAAATTGTCCATTGAAATGACTTAAAAAGAAATAAGTCATTGGCATTCAGAATTACCATATAGCTGAAACACCTGATGTTCATAAGGGTCATTTGCATATATCCCATGTGCTTCTGATACAAAAGGTTTGAGAGGTCACTCAGTGGAACTTCTCACTTGGCTGGAGTCTTCATTTAGTTTTTACTGATTATACTAAAGTAAGGTATGTAAAAAAGCAAAATTAGCCAGAAGGGATTTGCAAATCTTCAGTTCTCATTAGCCAAAATGGTGAGGGAGTAGCAACATTAATGAGAAATAGTTTGTCGCCATTAGCTACCTCTAAAATTTGGATGAAAAGACATCTGCAATGAAAATCTGTCATTAGGTAAAAGCATGACTATTGATCATATAATTGAACAAAGTGTACAATTAATGCTAGGAAATTAGTGAGTTGTTTTGAGTACATCTGTTTTTTTCCATATTTTTTTTAGTAGGAGATTAGTTATTGTTGCATTATGGAGTTTAATTATTTTACAGGGAAATATTTTAAGGGATATTGTTAATGATTTTATATGTATGCTGCTTTTACATGCTTAAGGTATCTGTTTCACATTCTACCTGCAAAATAAAACTTCTTTAATAAATAACAAAAACAAGTTAGAAATACACTGACGGACTACTTATACAACTTTTAGTAGTTGTTAACTGTTACTGAAAAAAAACTGCTGATTTAAATTTAAGACACTGGAATAAATACCTAAACTGATGAGAAGAATAAAACAAAAAAAACCCCGCAAATGATGCCCAACCGAATGCATCAAGATCTGAACTTACAAACAACAGTACATTTTCGCACGGTGTATTCTCCTCTATTGACATTCACTAAGCTACAAAACCTCTGATACAGAATATGTTGTTAAAAATAGAGTATTTCTTTAATTGGTAGACTATCAATTTCATCAAAATACAGAAGGTTATAGTTTCATGGAAATCTATCTTTGACTCATAGCTCAGTGCCACTATAACCTGTTATCAGCTTCCTTTCTTTTTGGCTTTTTTTATATATACTTTGATACAAAGGCAGACTGCTTTCAAGGCAGTATGGTTAACCTGATTTGTTCAATATTAAGTAATTGAAGCAATTATATTTTTGTCAGATTTCTTATTACACAACAACAAATTAAAATAAAGTTTGTAGCCACTGGTTAAGCAGAAGCATTAAGAACAATGAGAAATACTTAAGTAAAGAAATTAGGCATGCTTTGCAAATCTTTTTTTTTTTTATTCTTTCCACATGCAGACATTCACTCAGAGTTTTGAAATTATATGGTCTCCCATAGCTATTGAATATTTAAGTAAAAATATTCTTTATTATTTTTTTTACTGATTTAACTAACTACTTGCGCCCTACTGTATCTGTCAGATTAATATAAGGCATGTGAAATGTTCAAAGGAAAACAGTCAGCCTTGATGAAATTGAAAAAATCTATTAATAGGAACACTCAATCAAAATGAAAGAGCAACACAAGAAATTTTGATTAAGTGCCTTCTAATGTGTTATGAAGAAGAGAATTAAAATAGAAACAGCAGTGGGTTACCTACGAACAATAGGGAATGGATTCAAGTTATGATTTAAAGGTTAAATATATATCCATTGTCATGGATGATGAATAATAACTTGGAAGGGACATTCGCAAACTGTTAATTAGAGCGAAAATGTTATTGTTCAATACAGGGTGATACAGGAATACCAAAGACAATGTGCATGGCGCATATAGAAACATGATTTTTACCTTTTCTGACATGGCCCTCTTGAATATAATAATATGGCATTAATTTGCTGTCTGTATCAGACTAGTCAATCCAAATGAAATGCATTTATTAACAGCAAGGTATACTTAGGGTATGTTGGATTATTATGTATAGAGACCATTAGCAGAATGCAGCCACTAGGTTAAAATCCCTAAAGTCATATCTTTATGTTAATTCAGAACTGAAATATACATCAAAACCAAAGCTACAGCCTTATGTTTTCAAGCACACACACAAGATTGCTTAGCCTTGCTGACATTTTTACCTTGGTTGTTCTTGAAGGCTTTTTCTTCCTCACTAAGCAGATTCGGGAATCTGTAGCTTGCGTGCTTAGCTGACAAGCTTGAATGAAGCAAATGATTTACAGATTGCTCTGATACTACTTCTGTGATAAAGGCTTTCTAATAAAAACACCTAAAACATAAGGGGAAAAGCATCTGCTTACTCAACAGTTGTAATCCATAGTGTAATATGGTATGTACTTCCTGCTTAATAACTTAATACTGAATTGAGGAATCTCAAAATAAAATCTATCTGTGTGTGTGTGTGTGTGTGTGTGTGTGTGTGTGTGTGTGTGTGTGTGTGTGTGTGTGCGCGTGTCTCTCTGTCTAGCTATAGCTATAGATATAGACATAAATAATGATGTGTGTGTGTGTGTGTGTGTGTGTGTGTGTGTGTGTGTGTGTGTGTGTGTGTGTGTGTGTGTGTGTGTATGTTTGTGTGTGTGTGTCTGCGTCTGTCGAGCTATAGCTGTAGATATAGACATAGATAATGATGTGTATATGTGTGTGTGTGTGTGTGTGTGTGTGTGTGTGTGTGTGTGTGTGTGTGTGTGTGTGTGTGTGTGTGTGTGTGTGTCTGCTTGTATCTGTGTGTGAGAATGTATATACCAGGACATGTGCTAGCACATAAAAGTGATGTTCAAAAAATGTAATTAACAGCTATATACCTATACTTTTATCTGTTTCTCTTTCACTCATTCAAGACAGATAGATAGATAGATAGATAGATAGATAGATAGATAGATAGATAGATAGATAGATAGATAGATACACAAAACTACGAACAGGGCAGACACATAATTTCCCAGGACCAACTAACTTCAAAGGACTGTGCTTGAGATATCACAACTGTGTATAAAGATACACTGCTACAAAAGGCAGATCACTGTCCAGCATAACAAAAATTAAACTAATCTCACATTAGAGGATTATACTCTTATCCTATTTTAGAATTACTGGGGCTTGGTATGGGTGACACGTATCAGTTTTGGTATAGGTGCCACCAGAGAATGGAAAATGACTATGCTGAAATGACAGTTGTGCTCTTAGACATCACATGTTCATTTGTTCAGCCACTGTTTGTGAATATTGGACAGAATAACATAGCGATCAGCTATAGACTCAGATCATACATGATCTGAATATAGTTGGAAGCCATGGTTGTAATATCATGACATTTTGAAAATAGTTGGCTGATTTGAGTGACAGATAATAGAAGTGAATGTATGCACTGGTGCAAAAAAGAGGAGGGAGTATTGTGATAGATATTCCATGTCAGAGAAATCAATATCAGTGAAAAAACCCATTCTGCAACCACTTACTGAAATCTGATATTAAGAATATAAAAAGACTGTGGAAATCTCAATGCCTTTTATCCTGTACCCATGAATGTCATTGTTGCTGTCAAATAACTCTAGATACAGAGTAGGTACTACCAATGACAGCATTCATTCCAGTACTGGACATGTAATGCCATGCAGTGCATGCATAACACATGGAATCATCCTGGCATGAATCATCTGTGTTCTCCCATCCTGTACTATACTCTTCAGGTGCAGGGACATGCGAGTTACTCATCATGCACACAGCTTTGGTATGAGTTATCTCTTATATATAAAAAATAAAATAAAATAACAGAATGCATGTATGGTTTGTATGCCATGAGATGGATGGGAGGCTTAAGCTATCTTGTCCAGCATGGAAGTATAAGCCTTTAATGTCTGTCAGTCCTGCACATTCTGACTTACAACATGTAGCAGAAGTTTTGCCATGGCACCCAATCTACTTTTTCCATGCCAAAATATTTTGAGTTTATCCATTTCTTCAGAATATTATGGAGCCATTGTTCAAGCTTGTGCACTCAGATATGATTTTATATAGCAGGTGGTGTTACAAAATCATTGTATCATAAGTTCATAGGCTCATAGGTAAGTACTAGGATAGCTTCCCCTGTGGGCAATTTTAAGCCTAGCCAATTTCACTTTTGTGCTTGAAATAACCAATCCTGCTTGTTTATGCATTGGTCTTATCCATTCCGTGGTCAATAATTAGGTATTACTCCCTATTCAGAATAACTGGGATCATACCATAAATAATTTGAAGGGATTCATGCATGGGCTAAAGCATTAAGAAGCTGTCAGAAGCTGTCTCTGTGCATTAATACTACAGGAGAAGTCCTGGGGTAAATTTTATGTTTCCCATCTACAGAAATAAGTTGCACTTGGATATGGATGGAGATGAACTTTATCTTATGTGGATGGAGAGTTTGTTTCAGAACAGTGGTATTGTCTGCAAGATATACCGGCTCCTCCAAACCATTCTGCTGATGTTACAGAAGAGGTTTAAATCCCTAGACAGAGTATTTCTAGTGCCATTTGACTTACTGATGTGCAAGTAAATCCATCAGTAATGAGTTGAAGAATACCTTGTATGACAGACACTGGTAACCTTAGGAGTGTTTAGGATACTGAATATAGTGACATGGCTTTGAGTCAGTTCATGTAGGACTTATTGTTTAGACCTTCTATACTTTTAGTAAAGTATCTCTGTGGGTGTTCCAGTAGGTGCACACATCTGGATAGATATACACCAAAGGAAGCATTATATTCAATGGCTGGCCTAATGAAGGCAGAGTAAAGGGGGACAATGACACGGCTAGATCTAGGCACAATTCCTTTGCTTATATGCTGTGCAATACAGAAGGACTTTCTTACAACAATGGACACATCTTGGTGCTGAATGCTTCCACCTTGAGGCTTGCTAGCACAGTGGTTAAGGAGCTGGTTTTGTAAACTAGTGGTCATGGGTTTGAATCCTACTACTCTTGCCTGAGAAGGGTTTGCTTCAGCTGTGTTAAAACCCACAGTCAAATAAGTTTTACACAGAGACAACCCCATCTATCGAACAGGCTCCCCAACCATGTGAAACACAGTTCCTACCTAACAAAATTCAAGTGCAAATTGGACAATTGGACCAGAAACCAGAAATGCATCCCTGGTTTGGCCCTTATGTCTCTAATGCAAACAGGTAATATGTAAATGGTTCATCTACCAAACCCATGCTTACACTTCGAAAGGGTATCAGAACTTGTCAGAGATTTGGGATACTCGGCTAGGCTTAAAAAGGCCCTTGTGGTCATTAGCATAGTAAACACCTATAAACCTAAATGTTATTGTACTGCAAAAGTGCGTAATCAATAGGCCATTTGCCATTTTGACTCCCTTATTAAAAATATTACAAAATGTATTTATGCACAACTTCTCAACTATCTAACAGATTGCCAGCTAGTCTTCACCTTATTCCTAGACTTATCAAAATCTTTTGATACCTCTCCCACCAGAACCCTACAAAAACTCTCATTCTTATGGCTCACCTACTCTTCACTGCAATAGTTTCTTGGCTACCTCTCAAAGAGAGCATAAACTGTGAAATGGAAAATTGATGTCTCCACCTTCTTGCCAGTAATGACTGATATCTTATAGCAAGCTATATTAGGCCCCATACTTTTCACTTTCCAAGATATTCATCAATGACCACAACAGTGGTACAAGAAATGCTACCCTAGTTCAATATACTGATGGTTTGACCCTAATCTGCTCTGCAAAACCTCCCTGTAAACTGCAAAACCTTATACAGCAATCATTCTCATTGATTGAAATATGAAATATGGCTAAATAATCCACAACTACTTCTAAATCCTAACAAAAAAAAAAAATGCTCTTTACCATAAAATAAATTTCTGCCAAAACAACACTTTTCACTATCATCTCTGCCAACAACTCCATGATAAAAAACACAGAAAATTGCTGGGTGTCATCATAGATGGCCAGTTGAAATTCAATAACCAGGCATCGCTCATGGTTAAAAAAACTCATCAAAAACTATGTACATTAGACAGAGTAAAAACCTCTCACTGACATAGTAAGAATATGCGTAGCCTCTACTGTCTTACTGCCATCTTGCCTATATTCTGCCCCAATCTTCACTAACCTTTAAATCTTACAACTCTCCAAACATGAGCAATTTTGAAATTTCCAAATTTTGCAATACATTATACAACAGAGCACACCCCTGAATAGCCGTCAGATAAATAAATTGGTTGGAACCACCACTTCACATAATTCTCACTCTCAGGTAAGTACAATATACAGACATCTCTATAAGCCCAAAAATTGTCCAGCCCTTAGCAAATTAATAGAATACTACTCCCCTCAAGAGAATTTTATACTCTAGACAAAATTCACTACACCCAAATCATCTAATACTGCAGGTGTAGTTCTATAGTCAAATATTGTAGATAAACTTTGGAACCACATCCCACTACTCCTACACTTCATTCAAAATGCATACTCATTTAAAACACAAGTTCATAGGTTCATAGGTAGGTACTAGGCTATTGGCCCTAGGGCCTAAACAAGGCTAGCCAAAAAGGTACCCTGGCTTTCGCCACCCAAGAAAATTATTTTCCTGTGCCCCTGTCAAGCAGAACCACAGAAGTGATCCCCGGGGTGAATTTCCTATTACCCATCCAGTCATCAAGATTTTTCTTAAAGAGTGTTAATGATGAGCTCTGTTTGACATAGATAGGTAGTCTGTTCCAGAGTATGGGAAGTCTCTGGGACAGGAATCTATCTCTCCAGCATGTTCTGTTTATTGTGCTGACAAGGTTTAGGTCCCTAGAGCATGTAGCTCAGAGGGATTGGGATTTCTTTAAGTGAAGCATGTCCAACAGCTCTGGGTTTGACATAGCTTTGTATGTTAGGCAGAGATCGCCTCTGAGTAGGTGATATGCGATGGAGTAAAGCTGGAGTTTTCTGAGACGGTCTGCATAAGGCATCTGTTTGAGGCCAGTAATCCTCTTTGTGAGGTATTTTTGCGGCCTTTCCAGTTGTTGTAGATGTCTTGTGAGGTACATACCAAAAGGGGTATTGTACTCTATAATGGGTCTAATGAGAGATGAGTAGAGGGGAACAATGACCTCTTTTTTTCTGGATGAGAAACCTTTTGTGATGAGGTGTGCCATGTAGAAGGATTTCCTGACCACTGTGGCGATGTGATTATCAAAGGAGAGACTACTGTTCACCTGTGTCCCAAGGTCTCTTATCATACTTTCAGTGTTAAGTAGACTACCGCCTATGTGGTAGTTCATGGGTACACAGTTTTTACCAAAGGGGATGACAATGCACTTTTTGGCATTGAGTTTGAGACCATGTCTTTGACACTAGGCATCTGTCTCAGTGAGGCCCTTTGGTAGGATGTCCACATCATTAGGAGTTTCAATTATGGCTCCTAGTTTGCAGTCATCTGTGAATTTAGTTAGCCAAAGACCTTCTGTGTTAGCCTGTACTTCAGAGAAGTAGATACCAAACAGGAGAGGACCCAGGACAGAACCCTGTGGTACTCCACTTGTCACTGGTCTGAAGTATGATTTGGAGTCTGCTACTTTCACGGTGTGAGTTCTGTCAGTAAGCCAGTTGGCAACCCATCTTGTGACATAGGGATTTATACCTAGTTTAGTGAGTTTATCTATAATTCCAGAGTGGGGTATGGTGTCGAACACCTTGGCGAGATCTTGATAGGCTGTGTGAACCACCTTACCATCTTCTATGGCTTTGGTGACTACTTCAAAGAAATCTATCAGGTTTAGGAGACACGGTCTGCCTTTTATAAACCCAAACTGTGTGGGGTCCAGAGTTTGGAGATCTCCAATGTCTTTGTTTTTGAGTTCCATGATGATACATTCCATGGCCTTGCAGACGTGACTCATCAGGCTAATGGGACGGTAGTTCCCGGGTTCTGTTGTGGCCCCCCCTTTGTGGAGTGGTATAACTGTCATGGTGCGCTATTCAATGGGCACAAAGCCTGAGGTGAGGCTATGATTGAACATGGTACTTAGGTGGGGTTCCAGTTCATTCTGTAGTTCATGTAGAAGGCAGCCGGGGATGTTTTCAGGTCCCATGGATGCTGTGTTCTTGGCTTTGGAGAGTGAGGTTTTTACCTGTGCAGCCGTGATTACAGGAACTTTGCATTCTTCCGGTATAAAGATGGGCCCTTTAGTGGGTGAGAGGGGGGTAAAGTTAGCACTGAACCTATCTGCCAGGATGTTGGCAATATCAGTTGGTTCTGTATATTTAGTGTCATTGTGCTGTAACTCAGAGCAGATCTGAGTGTTGCCATTGAGATTTTTGACATAGTTATAAATGCTTTGTGGTTGTCTTTGGAATCAGTGGCAATTTTGTTTTCATAACAAGCTTTGGAGGATTTTATGAGGGATCTCACCTTCTTACTGAGGCTGATGGAGTTCCTCCAATCATGGGATTTTACTCTTTTTTGCAACAGTTTCTTTCTTCTGTTGTAGAGTTTGTTTATGCAGAAGACCACCAGATTGGCTTCCTTTTTTTGGAGCATAGCATCTTGGTTTTGTTAGGGATAGCATGATCCATGCACTCGTGTAAGTGCTTATAAAGTGCATTTGTGTAGGATTCAGCAGTCATACCTCTATTGTCCATCTGCATGGGTGTCAGGAAGTTTACCACTTCTGTCTTAAGAAGCGTGAAGTTGGCGTTGGAGAATTTTTTTACGGTTGTTTTCCTAATGGGGGGTGGGAGCGGGATGTGGATATCTAGGGTGATTAGCTTGTGGTCGGATCTGACCAACTAGGAGCTGACCTCTGGTGTGGAACACTGGTCACACATGTTGCTGATGACCAGGTCTAGGATATTGCTGCCCCTGTTGGGGGTGTGGATAAGTTGATCGAAGGCATTGGAATTGATGATTTCCAGAAAACGTTGAGCAAAAGAGTTGGTACATGAGTAGTTTTCCCAGTTAATGGTAGGGTAGTTGAAATCACCCATTATTAGAGTGTTGGGTTGTACCTTAATATTTTCCAGTGTATCAAGAAAAGAGGAGTGGGAATCCTGGGACATTGTGGGGGGTCTGTAGCAAGCTACAATCTGGATTGTGGTTTTGCCCAAAGTTAGTTGAACTTGGATAATCTTGGATGCATTATGCTGAACAACTAGCTTGGAGGTGTGGATATCCTTAATGAATATGGACACGCCTCCACCGTTAGTGTTTCGGTCCGGGTTTGGTGGCCGAAAGGTATGGTATGAATTATAGCCTGGTAATGCAGGGGTGCTCTCTGGAGCTTTGAACCAGGTCTCTGTCACTGCACAGATGTCAGTGTTCTCCATTTTAAGGAGTGCCTCAAGTGAATGCATTTTGAGGTTTAGACTTCTAGCATTGAGTAGCATTACCGACAGATTTTGCTTGCTTGTACCTGTTACGGTGGTGAATTTGTCATTTGAACCTTCCCTAAAAAAGGCACTATAGGGGTGGTAAGAGCATTTGCCAGTATTCGGAATCCCAAGGGAGACAGGTGCAGGCCATCTCTGGCAAAGCAGCTTGGTCTGTCGATCATGTCATCCCAGGCAGACAGATACTGTATTCCCTTAGAATGACACCAGAAGCTTTGTCAATTGTTAAAGTCAATCATTTTGTCCTTGTACTGTGATGTCATTCTGGGTGATGGCAGGATGCTACTCAGGGCTATGGTCATACCGGCCTGGGCTACAAGATTGGAGAGCTCCTCCATGTCTCTTTTCATGTAGTCCGGGGAGGTACATCTCAGGTCATTCACACCAACATGGACAATGACAGAGTCATATTTGTACTTGTTGTGGAGTGACCTGAGTGCGTGTGTTATGTGGCGGATCCTGGCTCCTGGCACCTGACAGGCAGCTGACAGTAACTTTTTCCTTGTTTAGCCTCGTGAGTGGAAAATCAGTGTGCCTGACTATAGAGTCACCTATGACTAGAGTGTTGGGTACGTCATACCTTATGGGTTGTAGTTGAGTGGCACACTGAGTATGTGGGCTATATGTCATTTGGGTTGTGTTGGGGGGTGGAGGTTGCTTGCATTTCTGCTTTGGAGGTCTCTGTTGTTTGGGCAGATTTGTACTGAGAGCCTCCGTGAATGTAGGTGTGTGTTTTGTGCTTCTATGTGTGTTTTTTGGTGGTGTAGGTTTTGAGGGACTATGTGATGAGTGTGGTGCGGTACAAGTGTTTACCTTCTCCTCTTGACTGTCTAAGTCAGTCTTTGGTGAAGAGAGCTTTGCTTCCAGTTTGGCTATATAAGTGCATCTCTCACATGTCGTAGTGTTGGGTGGTAGGAGGAAAGGGTTGTCTGTGTACATGAGGCAATTGCTGCATTGTCCCAAGATGCCCAGATTCATCAGGTTGACAGGAGAAAACACCGGGAGCTGACCTTTATACATGCCTGAATAGGTGCTTATTTATTAAGTACTAAAAACTGTTTTCCTCTAGACAAGTGAGGAAAGTTGAGTGCTGTAGTAATTTGTAACTTATTTAGTGCTTACAGTGAGTTCTGAACAAGTGCTGAGATCAAAGAAACAGAAGAGTGCTAAAACTAAAAAGCTGGCTAGTTGCAAGGGAAATTTTGAAGAACAGACTTTATGGCGCCAGAAATAATTTAACCCCGGTTAAGTGTGGGGGGGGGGCTTAGGAGCTCGTGGACACAGCAAATCTATATCTGACCTGCCACAGGAAAGGGGGGAAGCAAGCTTAGAATTTTTTTTCCAGTAAAGTGGAAATGGAAAAAGCTGGAACAGAAGTTAATTCAATGTTAAGAACCTGAGTGGGTTGGCCTTCACAAATGTTCTCTATTAGATTGAGTGAACTAATGACACTAGACTGGGAGGAGTGTCACAGATCAAATATACAGTATTGGCGGGCAACTGCAAAGCCACCAAGTATAAGAACACACAACACTAGGGAGGGTGGATTGGAAAAATTACAGTTCCTAGCTGTAGCCACTAAATGAAAGTTTTAAACAGATCAAGGAGCAGACTTGAGAATGCTTTTAACTGTAATCAGACAAAAATGCACAGAAAATCTCGGATAGAGCACTCACAAACAGAAAATACAACTCTCAGTATGAAAAAGCAGTTTACAATTAAGTAATGTTAAAACAGTATAAAACAGTACATAAATGCAGTGAAACAATAAAAGAAAGCTTTATAACAGTGCAAAAATGTAGTAGATCAACTGTATAGCACAATTATAAGCATTTCAGAAGTGCAGTTCAGTGAAATAAGTGTAAGAAATAACTTATCCTGCTCTTGAAATCTTAAGGAATTTCCACTTATGCAATGCAATCCAGAGCCTGACAATACAAGCAGAACCTTTATAAGACACAGGGTTTATATAGCAGTAAGAATGGAGGAGTTGGAAGATCAGATTACTACTCAGCCCCTGCTGTTACCCAATCACTCATACTACAGAAGGTCAGGAGGCCTTGTTACTCTCAATAATAATGAAGACAATCAGCAGAAAATGGCTGCCAGAAACACAGGAAACTCAAACAAAACTACCAGCCTAGACAACAGGCCTCTATCAAGATTATTCCACCTGAGCAGAACACACAAACCTCACTTAAAATCATAGAAAGAACACCCACAAAGAGAAAATACAAGTCTCAGTATGAAAAAGCAGTTTACAATTTAGTAATTTAATTTAAATAAAAAATGCAATTATAATAATGCACACTATTACAGTTCCTAGCTGTAGCCACTAAATGAAAGTTTTAAACAGATCAAGGAGCAGACTCGAGAATGCTTTTAACTGTAAACAGACAAAAATGCACAGAAAAGCTCGGATAGAGCACTCACAAACAGAAAATGCAACTCTCAGTATGAAAAAGCAGTTTACAATTAAGTAATGTTAAAACAGTATAAAACAGTACATAAATGCAGTGAAACAATAAAAGAAAGCTTTATAACAGTGCAAAATGTAGTAGATCAACTGTATAGCACAATTATAAGCATTTCAGAAGTGCAGTTCAGTGAAATAAGTGTAAGAAATAACTTATCCTGCTCTTGAAATCTTAAGGAATTTCCACTTATGCAATGCAATCCAGAGCCTGACAATACAAGCAGAACCTTTATAAGACACAGGGTTTATATAGCAGTAAGAATGGAGGAGTTGGAAGATCAGATTACTACTCAGCCCCTGCTGTTACCCAATCACTCATACTACAGAAGGTCAGGAGGCCTTGTTACTCTCAATAATAATGAAGACAATCAGCAGAAAATGGCTGCCAGAAACACAGGAAACTCAAACAAAACTACCAGCCTAGACAACAGGCCTCTATCAAGATTATTCCACCTGAGCAGAGCACACAAACCTCACTTAAAATCATAGAAAGAACACCCACAAAGAGAAAATACAAGTCTCAGTATGAAAAAGCAGTTTACAATTTAGTAATTTAATTTAAATAAAAAAATGCAATTATAATAATGCACACTATTACAGTTCCTAGCTGTAGCCACTAAATGAAAGTTTTAAACAGATCAAAGAGCAGACTCGAGAATGCTTTTAACTGTAAACAGACAAAAATGCACAGAAAAGCTCGGATAGAGCACTCACAAACAGAAAATACAACTCTCAGTGTGAAAAAGCAGTTTACAGTTAAGTAATGTTACAACAGTATAAAACAGTACATAAATGCAGTGAAACAACAAAAAAAGCTTTATAACAGTGCAAAAATGTAGTAGATCAACTGTATAGCACAATTATAAGCGTTTCAGAAGTGCAGTTCAGTGAAATAAGTGTAAGAAATAACTTATCCTGCTCTTGGAATCTTAAGGAATTTCCAATTATGCAATGCAATCCAGAACCTGACAATACAAGCGATACTTATAAAATCCATGGATCTGCTCGTATATATTCCGAAGAAAATTTCATGGTTATCTTGAGGTTATCGTAGCATTGAACCATTTCTCTTCATTCAGAATCCTATGCTGCACAACCAGTCATCACCAATACCCAAACAGTTTTGTTAGCATCTCACAACCATATACATAGTTACACTGTTCATACCCTACCTCTGTACTTCTAGTATACACCTTATGATAGCCATATATATGTTTCCCAACATGTTTTATACCCCACCGTTTATCTAGAATTGCAACATTTTCTGCCTTACTTAGTTCCTGCCCTCCCCATTTTTTTGAATTTTGAATCTCTAATCACTTGATCTGTTATCTGTTTGACAAACCCACCAATAAACTTCCTCAAATACTTAACAATGTCTGGTAATGTATAAGCCTGTTTTACAGGGACTGCCTTTAGCTCATATGACAGTAATTTAATTAGAAAATGTGTAACCGTTAATAAATAAATAAAAATATATGACTTAATCGATGTTCACATATATTATTGAATATTTGTTTTGCTTTTCTTCCTAGTCCTCTGGTGAAAAGTATTTTTTGACTAAACCCAGTCGGACAAACCTGGTAAACAACAGCAAAAATAAAACAAATAACAGTGGGTGCTGGTGTTGAGTCCAAACTGATTTTTACAAACCACTGAATCTTTCTTACAGTATGTGCAGAATGGCCAAGGGAATCATGACCATAGTAGAGGCCATAAGCCTTAGAATTCTCTAGCAGATGCCAGAGTCTAGTGTGAAAATGAAAAACTGCCCCTTGTGTCTTTCCAGTTTTCCTTGGGGATGAAATGCCAGCATATGTGATGTGTCTAGTAGATATCCCAGAAACACTAGCTTATGAGATGAAATGAGAGAAAATCTATCTCTGTTCACCTGAAATCCCAGGCTGAGAAACAGACTTACTATCCAATCCATAGATTCTTGACAGGCTGAGAAAGAATCTGAAAAACGCAGGCATACTTCAAAATAAAGGCAAATCTGAATGCTGTACAACCTGTAATGGGCTATTGCAGGAGACAAACACTTTATAAACACTCTTTCTGCTGTAGATTAAATCAATGTTCAAAACAGCAAACTGAAAATATAAACCATTTTATAACACAAGAGCTGCCTGAAATTGCTGTTGATTGGAACATGATGGTAACATCTTTTAAATCCAATGTTACCAGACAAATGGAAAGAGGTTTGAAGGGAAGCAGACAGGAGAGGTAGCATTTTGAAGTTTAGAATTAAGATACAAAGATTTACAAAAGAAGTATCTAGTCCTTTCTTTCATTCGTTTTCACAAAAAAAAATTCTTGAATAAAATCATTTGTCTGTTTGCTATGGGAGCAACAGCTTTCTATAACTGCCAGAGGCAGCATCTGATTTAGATCAGAAAGGAACAGGCCCACTTGAAAGTGGGGATGTGCAATGATCCCTCAAAAATGAGGAAAGGATTCCCACTGTCAGTTGTAATCTTTGAGAATGATTTTCAAAACCCATCTATATGTGGTTATCTGGTGCCATAGAAGGAAATGAAGACCTAAACACTTGGACAGGTTTATGGGATTGCAGGATGGGGAAGGTAAACATTCTGAAGGGGCATATAATCAGTCTGATTTTTTTATGTTGTCCTTTGATCGAGGAACATCATTCTTTTCTCTTTGGACTGCCCTGATACTTTTTTTTGTGAAATGTTGTTTGCTTAAGTCTTGATGAAAAAAAATACTGTTCTTTCTGAAATAGTAATCAGAACTGGAGGAAAAGTTGCTGTTATATTTTGGAAAGGTGGGTTGAAAAATCCAGATAACCTCCTGTATTAGCTTTTTCCTTTTATCAATTTTTGAGGACCTCTGCAGAGGAATGACCAAATAATATTTCTTTATATAGGGGGGCATTTATAATTTCAGTTTTAAAATTCTAATGTAAATTTGGGGACTAACCAAGCAAATGTTCAGGACAGAGCCAGTAGCAGGTGCTCTGGAAACAGCATCAACAGTGTCATACTCACATTTCAAGACATCTGTGACTACATGAGACATAGCAGATACCACCAGAAACAATCTTAAGTAATCATACAAAGTCATTAGAAACTTACATATCTGCCTGATAATTCATAAAGAAACATATACATCTGCCTGATAATTCATAATTATGATGGTCAAGATGGAGAAACAGTACATTTTTAACAGATTTTTCCAAAACTGTTCTCATTTTATTATAAGCGGTAAGGCTGGCTGCTTAAAAAAGCTTAGCAGAAGCTGACTTTGACAAGGAAATTACTGTAGAATCTCCTCTATTGTTAGAAGAAAAGAAACTTATGGAGTTGGGTTACTGTACAAGTCAGGAAAAGTACGGGCTGCCAAAAATGAATCCTGTAAGAGTGACAAAACAGGAGACACCAGTGCAGGTTTGAGGAAACTCTACTTGCAATAAGTAATAATATATATTTTTGAGATTCAGACATGTCTCTGTGTTCCCATTGACAAGATTCATCATTTTGCCTAAAGGTTTAGAAAAATACCATTCCGGAAGGATAAGACTCTCTTCAGAGTCAGACTCTCCACCCTGAAGCTAGGGAATATGAGAAAGATAGTCCCAGTCTAAATCATGTTCCTCAGACTGAAAATCAGAATCCGATAGAGAGGAAATTATTTTCCTCCTCTTCTGCAAAGGAACATCATCAGTCAAAGACTAAAACGCACTCAACAATCCATTCAATAACCCAGGAAGTTATCTGCTTCAGGTGTGGAAAAATGTCTAGGCTTACATTTTCTCTTCCTAGGAGACCTCCCAGAAAAGGAGCTGCCCAATAATAGATCAGTATCTCAAGGAAGAGGCTCTTCAATGTGGAATAGTAAAAGAGCATCACCTTGAACCTTCTCCAAAGACTGCAAACATGATTGTCCATTGCCTGGCCAAGGCAACTGTATAGCCACAATGGATGCTGGACCCCTGGTCCATGGAGATATCCCAATAAAGAACACAGAGAGAGCAGGAAAAAGAGATGAGCACTCTTAAGAAAAATTCTGGCCATACCAGAGTTGCCCATTAGTAGCTTAGGCAAGAAAGAAGCTGAATTTATGGCCAAAGCTTCTCAGACAACTTTTTTCTTCTTGTGACTTGCAGAAAGATCAGTACTCGTACAGGGACCCTGGTTCAATCCATAGCCAAGACAGGAGTTTCAAAGGTTGATAGTACCTTCTGACTAAAAATGTAGGTACTGGGGTAATGTTTTTGATTGACAAGCACCAGCTACACTTGCCATATACCTCCACAACTATGTAATGAATAAGAAGTATAATTTCCTTCAGAAAAATAACTAAAAATGAGCATAAAGTTAGGAAATCCTCATACAGATGCAGGACAATCTTATAGCAGAAAGTAGTGTCTGATAAAGAGTCAGCAGAAAGGGGGCAGTTATAATTTCTAATAGAATATTTAATTTTTGTGCAAAATATACCAAAGACCTCCCTAGCAAGTAAAAAAAAGCCCTACAAAAAATAAAATACTTTTTTTCAAGAAAAAAGTTTTACACATGAATTCCCTCAGATAAATCCAATAATAAAGTCAAAGTTCTGAGGAAAATTTTATTGTGGAACTATATAGAATAGATTATGTTGATGCTGTACAAGTGTCATCAAATAAGGCTGTAAAAATTGCAATAGGTCTTGTGGAATGCACTTTAGTCTGTGCCAGTATGGCTTTGTTATTAGACTGGTGTAGAGAGTTGTTACAGTCAGAGAGCCATCTGCACGGTGATTACTTTGGAAATGGTGTTCAAGTTTGGAAGATGCATAAGGGATAAACAGTTGTTTTTTGTCTTGGCATAATGCAGGTAGAAGCTCAATTGTCTGTGAAAATGTAATTCATCTAGTAAATACCCTCCTTTGTTGGAATATTTCAGGAAAAAGACAGGAATGTAAAGGGCTTAATTTAGAGAAAATTGGCACAAAGAAAGGGTTGGCTCTAACAGAAGTGCCTTCCTTGCAGAAGACAGCATATCGTGGATTGGAGATGGCAGTATCTAGCTCTGACTGGCACAGATAATGGCTAACAAATGCTCTACCAGTGTAGGACTTTTAAGTTAGAAGAGGAGGTTGGTTCAAAGGGGAATAGGTCAATGCTTCTTGGACCAAATGAGATCCTACAAAGTAGTGGGTTCCTTAATGGGAGGTCATATGAGAAACATATTTTTGAGAAAGGCCTTTCAAACCTTCTGCTCCACTGTGGTTGAAGAACAAAATACTTGGTAAAAAATAGAGATTGTGAGTAGTGGATATTGATTGTTATTTAACTGGAGCCTGAGCCAAATGTGAAGAAAAGAATTGTAAAGACTGAGGGAACAAGAGATGAGGGGGTATGCAAGCCCTGTCAGCATGCCCAAATTGATTCTTTCCATTTTTCCATTCACTTTATTGAGTTTGTGCATTGAGTCATTCTGCACATCTGAGAAAACTGTAATCTCTTTGTAAATATCAGACAGATCTCAGGACATCACCAGAACTGTAGAAAACAAATAGTCAGTCTGAGGAGTGCGATGACTGGGTGATGCTAATCAGGTGGTTGGGATAGGAGACCAGCTTGCAGATCTAGATGTAATCACTGATTTTTGATGTGAGTCCATAACAGGGTAACAATGTTTGCCTTGTTGACAGGCTGAATATGTGTTTCAGGGATGTGTGGAAGCTATAGATTATTCCATTTTTTTCAACAAATGTAAATATTCCGATCTTGCCGTAAACATCATACACATTAACTGATTATTTGCTTACATGTTTTCTTCTGAAATATTTCACATTTACCATAACAGATTCATCAGCCTACACAAATTTACTTGGCTTGCAAACAATCACCTTCCATGTTCATATTTAATCAATAAACTAGTATCAGTCAAATGTTGCCTTGCTGGTAACATCTGTTAGATAAGTGACTGTAGCCAGTGCAGTTTTTAATCCAGTAAAGATAGATAGATAGATAGATAGATAGATAGATAGATAGATAGATAGATAGACAGATAGATACATAGACAGATAAATAAATAAATACATAACAGAACTTTTTGGAAAAATCCAGTCTACTACCATGTTTGCCATTGAGCAGTAATTTACCATGTTCATACTATTTCCCCTCATGTAATCATCCCTTTTTTCTATGTATTCTCCCATGGTCCTGTAGAAAACTAATGGCAGTAGTCATATCACTATATGCACTGTGAAGAGGTCCTCAAGTAACAGGCTTCATCTTTTCCTCAAATATCCTTCTTTTTTTTTTTCAAAAATTTCTTTATTGCATTTTTTTTGGTTACAACATATAAGACATTATACAATAAGATACACACACAACATACAACAAAACATAACATTCTATATACAATATATACAAAGAAGTCACTTCAAAAATCCAGTTTTTGTACTAACCACATATTCTGCAGTGATAAAAAGAATAAAACAGTACCATTAGTTGTTTATTACATATACTAGGGAAAGTCAGATTAAAACCTCTTTATATAGGGTATGTGTTTTTTTTAATCAACTTATCTATGCAAATATTTATAAAATGACAATGTTAAAAAGGTTCTAAGTATATCCTTATTGATTGTCTTACATTTATTGCATATTTCACTTTTAGATTTAATATTTTTACCTCTTGAGAATGAAATCTAATAAGTATTCCCAATACTCTTGGTAATATTTACGTTTCTTTCTTAGCCTTGGGAGGCAATGTATTTGATTGCTACATTTGTAAAACCTTCCCATGTGAGTGGGGTTGCAATAGTCCAATTGATTGTAATATAGAATTTGACTAGAAAACATATGGTGGTGAGGACATGCTGTAAGACTCTAGGAAGATTATTCATATTGATGTGCAGTATAACTGTTTCCCTGGATAAAGTACTTTTTTGGTAGCCCATTTTCTCTAGTCTTGCCCTTACTGAACACCATAAGTTATGAACTTTATTACATTCCCACATAACATATAGAATGTCTGCTGGTTGTTTCTTGCAGTGATGACATTCAGGTGAGTATTTGTTATTAAATGTACTAATTTCTTGAGGGGTAAAGTATGCATTATTGTTAATCATAAGTTGGGTGTAGAATAACTTTTTGAACGGGCTGAATTTGAGCGTGTTTTCGATGCCATCTTTTTTATTTTGTTCAGTAATTTGTGGGTTTTTTTTCTGCTAGTATGAGGAGAATAAAGTACAATTCTGATGTTTTATATCATTTATAAGTTTATAGACTCTAGAGATTGTTTTCCCCTTGGTAGTTAGATTTTTTAGAATTAACTGGGACAAACTAGTATCTTGTTCTATCAAAATTTTCAGTATGAAATGTAGTGTTTAAAAGGTATTTGAATGAGTTCATAATAATTACGTATTTCTTTGGAAGATTTAATTGCTCTCGTAATTGTGTAATATCACACTCCTTCCATTTATAAATTTCCCATACTGTAATATCTCTTATTAAGGGATACTCTTGCAAGTTTATCAATTTATTATTTAGTAGCAAATTAGGATTAAGGAGTATAGGTTGCAGTAGAAGGAGAGCATTTAATAATTGTACAGATGAAAAGAGCTTTTGAGTAGTTAAAACCATTTGTTTAATAAGTGGATGTAAATTCTTAACATAAACAAAGTTTTGGTTTAAGTTTAATAATAGGAGAGCCCTAGAATTGCACCAGAGTGTCTTAATTTGTTCATAGCAAATTCTAGGCCATAAGGGGGACCATACGTTTGTGTTTGATTCATAATTTAAGATTTGACATAGTCTATATGCCTGAATAATACTGTAGTATAATTTAAAATCAGATAACCCTAACCCACCTTTAGATTTAGGAAGTATAAGCTTTTCATATTTGATTCTAGTAGATTTAGGATACCAAATAAATTTGGATATACTTCTTTCCATGTCTATAAATTTTTTTGAGGTATAATTATGAAGGTAGCGTTCATTTGAAAAAGAATTTTTGGTAGCATGTTAATCTTAATGATACTGCTTTTTGATAACAAAGACATATTGATATTTTTCCATCTGTTCATATTTTCAATAGTATTCCAGGTATGGGTTAAGTTATTTTTAATAATTTCACTAAAATTGGGAGTATATATTACCCCCAAGTATTTTAGTTGATAAGTTATCTTTATTTTGCTCTCCGGGAAGTAAAAGTGCATATGTCCTCTGGAATTTAGAGGGAAAAGTTGGGATTTGTTTAGATTTAGTTTGTAATTTGAAATCTCTGAGAATTTTTTAATGGCTGTCAGTATTTTAGGAAGATCTGTTATGGGGAGTTGTAAGTATATATATTTAATTCATCAGCAAATGCCGAATATATAATGTTAGTATTTAATACTTTTGGAATGTGTCGAAAAGATTTCTGTGATATATAAAGAAGTAGGGGTTCTAGGTATAAATTAAAGAGGTAAGGAGAAAGTGGACACCCTTGTCTCGTGCCATTTGAAATGGGGATAGGTTTTGTTTTATTACTGTTAATCTGAATGGAAGTTGAGGCCATCTGATATAAAACCTTAACTTTATTAATAAATTCTTTAGGAAAACCAAATAAAGGCATAATATTAAATAAAAAGTTTAAATTTACTCTGTCGAAAGCTTTACTAGCATCTGCGGCAATAACATATTTGGGATGTTTATCTGTTTTTAGTAATCTGATAGCTGTGTCTTGTAACAGAGTGTTATCACTTGTTTGCCTATGTACCATAAAACCTAACTGATTATGCGATATAATAGAGGGAAGTATATTCTTCAACCTGTTGGCTAAAATTTGAGCAAAGATTTTAAAGTCAGTATTTATGAGGGCTATTGGTCTATAATTAGTGGGATCCGTCGGGACAATATTCGGTTTAAGTAGAAGGATGGTTTTAGAATTATTTGTATATAAGTCTGTTATCTCATGTTGTATTATATAGTTATGTACTTTAAGTAGGATTTTAGAGACCGGTTCTGAGAATATTTTATAAAATTCAGAGGTAAATCGGTCAGATCCTGGAGATTTACCTGGCTTGAGATTTTTTATTGCTTCTTTTAACTCTGTTAGCTGTAGTGGTGCCCCTAAAATTTTTGTTGTTCTTTTGTAACTTGTGGAAATTTTAAATTTTGAATTAACTCATTAAATTTGTCATTTGAGGGTGGTAAGTGTATGTTGTACAGCCTTTTATATATGTTCTCAAATACATTTAATATGTCTTGGTTTTCCTGAAATTTATGTCCTTCATAATGTAATTCTTTAATTTTTGGTGGGCCACTCTTAATATTTATTAGCCTGGCTAGAAATTTTGAAGGTGTTTGAGCCCATTCTGAGTATTGATATAAAGACCTGCTTTCTAAAAAAAGTTACATTTTCTAAGTAATGCTTATGTAATTGTTTTTGCCATACCATACATTTTTCCTCTAATTCTTTTGAATATTTTTGTTGTAATTGTAGTTCTGCTGACACAATTTGCAATTCTAATGTGGTTTTGGTATTATTATATTTTTTTCTTAAACCCAGCAGATTTTTGAATTATGACACCTCTAATAACTGCTTTTGCAGCTTCACATTGCTTATCATAAGGTATTGGAGTAATTATGATTTCTTCATCTAATTGAGTGAGTATACTGTTTATCTCTTTAGCTACTTCTTGTTTCTGAATAATTTTTGGGTTTAAAGTCCACTTATTGAAATAAGATATGTTTTGGATGAAATTTAGCAGGTTTATGAATATATTAATTTTAGAATTATTTGAGATAGATCTAGGTGAAATGCTGTATTTTAGCTTATACGACTGAAAGAACTGAGAGATTAAGAAGGCGTCTATTCTAGACCAAAACTTATGAGACGTAGAAAAGAAGGTATATCTGGATATTGTTTTGTCATGTTGTAAATTCTCATATAGATCAAATAGCTCAAAAGCATTTTGCAATTCACTAAGAGCTATATTTATGATATGTGGTTGCTTGGTTTCTTTATTGGATCTATCTTTGTCAGGTTCCATTACTGCATTCCAATCTCCCCCGATTATATATAAATGATTAGGAAATTCAATAAGTAAGTTAAAGATTTCATAAATAAACATTTGTTGGTTAGAGCAGGGACTATATATATTTAGGAAAAGTAAAGGTTTATTTATGCTATGGAAATTTGAGGTAAACATAGCCCATCTACCATTCAAGTCAGTCTTCATGGAAACAATTTCCCCCTGATAGTCTTTGTTTATAATGATAGCAACCCCTCAGGAAGTAGAATTGTGTCCAGCAGCTATTATATGCTTGACCCATTTACTTTTTCTCTCCCTGTCCCAGAGTTGTGAGATCAGGTGAGTTTCTTGAAGAAAGGTTATCATTGTTTTACTTTGATATATAATATGCATGACTAGATTCCGTTTACTTTTGTCTGAAATTCCCTTAACGTTCCATGAATCTAAAGATATAATTTCTGAAAGTGTAAAAATATTTCTTGATTACTGTTAATAAAGCACACTAAGCAATGTGATAATATAAATATATACTGTTGTGTATTAGTGTTAGTATTTTCTGCATAGTGACTTATATTCTCCTACCCCCTTTGTGTGCCTAACCACCCATCCCTCTGTAATGTTTGATAAACAAAACTTCTAAAATCAAAGTATTTGTGTGCCAGAGTATGGGTGTAAGTCTTCTAGAGCAGAGAGATGTCAAAATTTCCTACTATTTTCCAAACGTACACAACCATATGCATCAACTCTGTATAGCAGCCTCCCTGTACCCGTATTCATAATCTATTTTAAATATCTTATTTTAAACCTATGTATTATATTAGTAAATGTAATCAAAATATTTTGGATGGCCTTATAACCAAACCAAAGGAGTATACTAAAACTCTAAATAAGGTCCTTAATTCTTCTATACAAGCCCTGAAAGCCCCCCCCCAAAAAAAAATATAAATAAAATAAAATAAAAAATAGTAAAACATCCCTATGTCATTTTGTTTTTAAGCTATACCAAGTTATAAGGTGCATTTATAATTACATGCAAATGCCTGACTAATACAAACAAACTAAAGAAAAGAGAAAAAATACAATGCAGTATATTTGTATGAGCTACATCTATGAACACTAAAAGAAAAGAGAAAAAAATACTAGATTGGCATTATTAAACAGTACTGCTGCCACTCTTAACAACATAATATTGCATCTATCTTTCACCTTCAATACATGTGTATTACAAATATCTAACTTTTAGTTTTATTTTCCTATATATACATACATATATATATATATATATATATATATATATATATATATATATATATATATATATATATAGATAGATATATGTACATGCATTTTGCTTAGTATTACAGCCTAATAAAGATAAAGATAAAAATAAAAATAAAAAAAAATTAAAAATGCCTCAACTGTATATATAAATTCTACAATATCTTGTAAACTCTGTTCACTTTTCCTAGAGAAAAAAAAATAATAAAACAAGTACACATTCATATTGCATATTTTACCTTAAGGCGTTCATCAAATAAATCATATTTGTTTTTGGTACAAGACTAACATCATATCATCATAAATGTAATTTTGCCACAGCATATATGAGTATGCAGCTAATATCTAATTTAATAATGTTCAGTCTTTTCTTTATGTATATGTCATAGCTTTGTATAAACATGAGTATAGAAAGGTTTCACCTAATAATTAAGATTAAGAGAAAAAAACATGTTATGTTCTACCTAATCATCAGTTTAAAAAGTTCAAGCACATTATTTGAAATAATATTCTGCATTGCCCCTTTAAAATAACTGCATTAACTTCAACATTTTCTAGCATAGAAAGTAACTAAACATCAGTCTATCTGCTTACATTCTGCTGCACAGATTCTGTCAGTATACTTGGCAAATAGTCTAATGTCCTTTTTCAGTGTTGTAATATCTTGTTTACATTAGATCCATTCCCAGTAATGCACTGGGGCTCCTCGGTCATTTAGATGACGAAGTGAGTTGAAAGGTGAAAGGTTATTGCAAACACATTGTAGCTGCATGGTATTGTGGGTAATGGGACATCACCATGCTAACAGACCTCTCGGCCTACTCAGCAAAGTGGAAAAATAAACATATGTGAGTATTTACCTCAAGAAAAATTTGAAATATGTAGGATTCAACCTGAAACAGAAGATTATATCATTCAAATGCTTCAGCAAAGGTGAATTGTCTTTTTTCACACTGGAATCACATTGTAGAGATGGAGAAATGTGGTTTTTGCTTCTTCTGGTGTATCTATTGATATTTTTTCATTTTTATGGTGAAATACTAGTGTAGCAGGATATTTCATCTGAAAGTGGATTTTTTTTCAATAAGGTAAGCACAGTATTTATTACGTTTCTGACGATTTTGCTTTATTTCAAGAGGAAGATCTTGGCTTATTGTGATTTTGTGTCCTCTCCATGTGATTGCTTTCTTGGTTTTATATGCAGATAATATTGATTGTACATGAGCTGAATTAAGGATCCTGATATATATTTGTCTTGGGAAGTCCATGTTTTTGAGCATCTTATGGATCTGTGAGCTCTTTCATTTGTTATGTCCGCCAAAAGCTCTTTATCCTGCAATACTGTGCTTAGTATTTCTTTTGTAAGTGTGTTTATTTGAGTGGTTTCAACTGATTCTGGTGTTCCCCTGATAATGAGATTATTTTGTCTGTTTCTTGCTTCTATTTCCAGAACTTTTTGTTGCACTTCTATAATACTTTTTGCACTAGCCTGTATTGATTTCTGCATCTCTTGTATTTTTAGTTCATTGTCCATGATTTTTGCTTCATTTTGTTCTAATCTGAGCATAATTTCATCCACGCTTGAGCTGAAAGTACTTAGTTTGTGTGCAAATCCTTGGATTTCTTGTTGCAGTGGTTGTAATGCCATTTTAAGGTCTTCCAATGTTAATGCTTGTTCTTGCTTCGATCTAAGGGCAGGTTTAGTCATTTCTGGCTGAGTTTTATTTGTTTTTACCCTTTTTGATGCAGTATCTTTTTCTGGTGTAACTATATTTGATAGTTTAGATTTGGTAGTTACTGCATCCATGCGCTCTGGTAAATTTTCCATTTCCAACATTGATTTAACTGTTTTTCAGATAAAATATGCTCAGCTAGATAAAGTTGCAGAAGGGTGATTTTATTCCGGCAATTTTATATTAAAACAAGTCGTCTTTGTTTTCTCTTTTTCACTCAGGCCTGCTTATCTTGAAGTGTCCCCACCATGCAGTTCAGGAATCTGTTTGCAGTGAGTAATAAATTTCTTGCAAAAACGGTCATCCAACATAAAATACAGCTGAAATATTTTAGTAGCTTGCTTGTTGCCTTTTTTTCTGTTGAAAATTTGCTATTTTTCGTCAGGATGTGCAGGCAAAAGGTTATATATTGTTGAAAGTCAAGGGAGCTGCACAGCTAGAGTGCTCGCTGGCTGTCCACCATTTTAGAATCTGACCTTGAGTAAAATGAAAGATGAGCAAATAACAGAGACTACCTCATACAGGAAGTTTCTGCTGCTCTAGGTAACACCTGTATGGGAGATGAATGTCAGTGTGCACATTATGTGATGTAATACATTCATGTTAGTGCACTAAAAAGCTAAAATGTACTTTTTTGACAAGGAAAGCTTTTTTGTTTGCTTTTTCTTACATAGTCCTATCATTTAAATTAGTTAAATAATTTTTTCAAATAACGTAAACCATGTTCCTAAAAACAGAAGTGCTATCTCACTGTTGACGTGCATAAGTCTTGAGCAACTGAGGTAACAAAAAAGGGAAATGTTTTACCATTTCAGCTATTACTGCAGTTTCACATATCTGTACTGTAATAACCTGTTTATTATTTACACAAAACACATGCTTCGAAGAACAATAATGGAAATGTAATTGTCTGTACTCTTGACTGTGATTTATGCAAGGCTTGTTGGTCTTCATTGTTATCTTTTTAATGTCTCTGTAAGGATCCCCATTTATCCAGCTGCCATGTTTTTGACTTTGTAGTACACACTAGTTGGTATTTATTGAACATAAAAATCTAAACACCATAAAATGGTTTACCATTATTAAGAAATCTACATTGAGCAGAAACAGCAGCATCCACAAAAACAATTTTCATTGATTAATTGGTGAACAACATTAACATGCAGATTTACAGAGGTAAATGGCTAAACAGCAGTGAAACAGCTCAGAAACAGATTTGTTCAAAAATAATAGAATGACTTCAAAACAGAATTATTTGAAAATATATAGTCTACTAGCTTAAACATTTAATAACTAAGATACTATGTCATCCATGTACAGTTGCTAATAACTAGCTATCTATAGAGAACTATATTTTTAGCACAAAGAATCTTTCATGGCTCAAAAAGCTAGACAACACATCCTACCAGAGGAGCTTGTAAGAAACTGAATAGAGAGAAGGCTGCTTGTCTGTCAGGATAGCTATGATTTTTAAGTCCACTGATAAGTTTAGTTAGGAACCTCTGAGATCTCTCAGATTAAGTTAACATATACATTCTCAAGCAGGCAATGTGCTTAGTATAGTCATTCGCAAGACACTTCCCTGTTCTGTAAATAATGTTACACTCCTAATTATTCCGCCATAATGCAGAGTGCTACTATCTCAGTAAACTCTTTTGAGGAACAAATTTATAGTCAGTAGATAAGTTAACCTGATCACTTTGATCTATACGTACTAAAAAAAAAAAAACATGAGAATATTAATGAAATATATGAGTTTATAAATTATTGCAGATTTCTTTGTCTGCTTATAATTCTGTTCAGCAGGCATGACTTTGTAAGACCTAAAGCCAAATAATTTTTCAGTATTATCAGGCATTCTGTGTAAAGTCACTAAGGGGTAAAACATCACAGAAAAAATCAACTATCTGTCAGATGAATAAGGAGAAAGTAGTTCAAAAGAGGTTTTGGACTTTTGAAATGTTAATTTCTGGTATCTTCTCTGGATCAAGTTTACATTCTTCTGTTGCAAACAATGCAAAAAAATTATTAACAGTGCAAGACTGATTAAAAATATGCTAATAATCTAGTAAATTCAAACATGCCTTGAACTCTGTAATATTTATATAGGAGAGGTAGCCTCTACATTGCATTTTAATTTCTACAAATTGAAAACCATATGCATTTATTTTTATCACACACACACACACACACACACACACACACACACACACACAAATAAGCACACTCACAATCACACATTGACGCACATACTTATTGCTTTTAAGACTCAGACTTGCATCTGTTAAATTTTCCAATGCTTTATCTAAGTATGTGAACTGTTATTTTGGTAAATCCCTATAAATAAGATATTTATCTCTATAAATAAGTTTCTCATAAGTTCTTATAAGTTTCTTTACAAGTTCAGGCCCACGAGCCATCTAGAAACACTGCCTCATTAAACAAAGCATTATGAACATTATCAACCATTCACTGATCAAAGTTAAATTTAAAACAAGTGATACTAGGGGACATCTGGACATCAACAGGTATTCCATTATATAATCTAGGCAATGACTATGTTGTAAATTCACTTCTAAGAGATGCTCTGCATGCAGAAATAGCAAAGTTTATATTACCTTGCCTGTGCACCCACTTATTATTTGACAGGGAGATGTTATAAATAGCTTGTAATTCATTTTCAGGAACAAAAATTATAAGCAACAGTGGCATTCCTTCTAGTATGCCTAAAGTGCAGTCAATATAACTTCATTGATTGACATCTTTCTTGGTAAATTAAATATAGGGTATAAGATATTCATTTTGTAAATTTCCTCTGAACTGTTTCAAGTAAGGCAAACTGTGCCTTATTGTAAGAACAAATTGTGCTACGGTATTCCAGTATTGGATGAATGTACATTTTATATAAATGTGCTAAGCATTTTTCATCTCTTAAAGATAATGATTTAAAACTGTGAGCCATTAAATGAAGAACATATGTCCTGATACTATTTTCATCAGTAGAGAAAGGAAAGACAAAAGTCATAAATATCCCCAAGTCTTTGTCATTTATGGTCTCATGTAAAGTAACATCATTAAGGGGTAAATTAGGTGTAAGGACTGGCTTTCCAAAATACATTATTCACTTATTTTGACTAAAATTCAAATTGCTCTTTTTAGCCCAGATTGAAAATTGATTAAGAAATACAGATATTGATGTGAAATCCCCCAAAGCCTGAACAGGAGGCCCATTTTGTAAGTGCTTTGAAATATAACAGACACAGATGACACCCCAAACTGTAAACTGCATCAGGCAAATTATTCAAAGAGTAGTTACCCAAATCATTCCGTGACTTGTATTTAATTAAAAAAAAATCTGACCATCTGACATCCTACCACTTTAGAGATCTTCCCTAATTAAAAATTAATTTATATTCTCTACACAATCTAACATTCATATAAGGATTCTGTGTGTGTCACAAGAGAAGCGTATGATAGATATCTATGCATTTACTGGAATGTAACTGCTTGCAATGATTCTTTTTAATATACTAATTTCCTCTTTAGATACTGTTTAATTTTTAATAAACATCTTCTCTAAAACATCACTTTTTAGAAATTACTTTAATTGTAATCAAAGTCAATGAGCCCTTTCCTTATTCTCAGTGTGAATTTCAGCAACTCTCACTTTCATATATGTTTTAATGCTCATTATAAAATCAGTAGGTTACCAGCGATCTTACTGATTTCTTTAAAGTTAGCTGAATACTTGGATTATACCACTTCTTGAGTCTCATTCAAAATTCATAGGCTTATCAAACAGATTATTTTGTGGGTCTATATCATATGAGCGAATCTCACAAATTGTGAATGCTCATAATATTGAACATACCGGACCTTGGACTTCCTCTTGTGGGGGGCTGCCCACACTCCCCGCTAAATATAAATTCAAACTATGAGATCACACTACAGTGAGTAAAGGGCAAATATCCCATTCTTCACTGTACCGCAATCTCAGAGAAAAGCACTTTGAGGTCCATTACATTCGACATTATGAGCGTTCACTCCTATGATATAGACCCTTATTTTGTCATATGAATGATTTAATTTTTTTTTTTTTTTTTGCTTAAACTTTGAAACATATGTGAAAGAAATGATCCCTTTGGACACTCCATACTTTTTCCATTTGGGAAAAAAGTTTTTTTTTTTGTTTTTTTTTAACTAGAGAGAGAGAGAGAGAGAGAGAGACAGAGACAGAGAGAGAGAGTGAGACAGGGAGAGATGCATTTTATTCTTCTTAGGTTCTCATGCTTACAATGGATATAAACAGTGTACACACCCCTGTTAAAATGCCATGTTTTGTGCTATAAAAAATGAGACCACAATAAATCATTTCAAAACTTTTCCTACCTTTAATGTGACCTATAACCTCTACAATTCATTTGAAAAACAAACAAATCTGTTAGGGGAAAACATATAAAAAATAAAAAAAGTACAATAAGCTGGTTGCATATAAGTGTGCATACCCTTAAACTAATACTTTGTTGAAGCACCTTTTGATTTAATTACAGCATTCAGTCTCCTTAGGTAGGAGTCTATTAGCATAGCACATGTTGACTTGGCAATATTTGCCCACTCTTCCTTGCAAAAGCACTCCAAATCTGTCAGATTGCGAGGGCATCTCTTGTGCACAGCCATCTTTAGGTCACCCCACAGATTTTCTATTGGATTTAGGTCTGGGGTCTGGTTTGTTCATTCTATAACTTTAATTTTCTTCTGGTGAAGACATTCTTTTGTTGATTTGGATGTATGCTTGGGTCATTGTCATGCTGAAAATTGTAATTCCTCTTCATCTTCAGCTTTCTAGAAGATGCCTGAAGGTTTTGGGCCAAAAGTAACTGGTGTTTGGAACTGTTCATAATTCCTCTACCTTAACTTAAGCCCCAGTTCCAGTTGAAGAAAAGCAACCCCAAAGCATGATACTGCCACCACCATGCTTCACCATGGGGATGGTGTTCTTTTGGGGATGCGAAGTGTTGTTTTTGCGCCAAACGTACCTTTTGGAATTGTGGCCAAAAAGTTCAACCTTGGTCTCATTAGACCATCACACATTTTTCCACATGCTTTTGGGAGACTTGATGTGTTGTTTTGCAAATTTTAGCTGGGCCTGGATGTTTTTCTGTGTAAGAAAAGGCTTCCATCTTGCAACCCTAACCCATTGTCCAGACATATGGAGAATACGGGAGATTGTTGTTACATGTAGCACACAACCAGTAGTTGCCAAAAATTCCTGCAGCTCCTTCAGTGTTACTGTAGGTCTCTTGGCAGCCTCCCCAACTAGTTTTCATTTTGTCTTTTCATCAATTTTAGAGGGATATCCTGTTCTTTGCAACATCACTGTTCTCCCATATTTTCTCCACTTTTTGATGACTGCCTTCACTGTGTTCCATGGTATATTCAATGCTGTGGAAATTTTTTTGCACCCTTCGATGCTTTATAAGCTCTCTGCAAACCATGGCTTTTGCTGTGGCAGTCAACTGAGTAAATGTCAGGAAAATCTTACTAGGACAGCTGAACTTTATTTGGATTTAATCAGAGTCTCTTTAATTGATGGCAGGTGTGTACCCAAGAAGACTGAATGCCGTAATGAAATCAAAAGGTGCTTCAACATAATATTAGTTTAAGGGTGTGCACACTTATGAGACCAGCTTGTTGTATGCTTTTTATTTTTTATATTTTTTTCTCTAACAGATGTGTTTGTTTTTCAATTGAATTGTACAGTTATAGGTCACATTAAAGGTGGGAAAAGTTTTGAAATGATGTATTGTAGTGTCATTCTTATATCACAAAAAATGGCATTTTAATAGGGGTGTGTATACTTTTTATATCCCCTGTATGTCCTACATCTATCACAAGTGTTGCATCTTTTCTTATAGAGTGACATTGTAAAGCTATGAAATATTTAACAGACTTTAAAAAGACTACATTCAGGAAAGTTGAGAACATGACCCTTACATTTTAATGTATTTATTGTTTTTATTTTTAATTTTTTTACAAATATTTAGTTCACAAATCAAGTATATATATATATATATATATATATATATATATATATATATATATATATATATATATAGGTCTACTATGGTTGAATGAAAACTCACTTGACTGAAAATTAAATTACTAGGACCACTTCACTGACAGCTAACTTCACTGAAAACTTATTTCATTGAAACTCATTTCATTGAAAGTTATAAATGGCATTTTCCCCCACTGAAGTGCGATCCTGGAGTTAGTATATAAAGTACTGGGGGGTGTGGGGGGCACAGCCCCCCTCATATTATAAACATTTTAAACTATACACAGTAATACTTACAAGTGCAATAAATAAGTGTTTCCAAAAGAGAATATACAACCAAGATATGTGGGGGGCTGTGCTCCCCACACCCCCCCTTACTTGATATACTAACTCCAGGATCGCACTACATTGGGGAAAAGACCATTTATAGCTTTCAACAAAATGAGTTACAGTCAAGTGAGTTTTCAGTGAAGTAAGCCTATTTAGTGAAGTGGTCCTAGTAATTTCATTTTCAATCAAGTGAGTTTTCAATCAACCGTAGTAGACCCATATATATATATATATATATATATATATATATATATATAGATATATGTATATATATGTATGTATGTTTAATATGTGTATTTAGATGAGTATATGAATTCACTATACAATCTCAAAATACTGAAATATCGAATTTCAGTTTTTTGAGACTGAATAGTCAAACACCCACATACCCGAACACACAAAACTGCGAATATCACAATTGCGACCGTACACACACACACACACACACACACACACACACACACACACACACACACACACACACACACACACACACACACACACACAGACACACACATACACCTACTTAACTACACTAAAACAACCAAAACATCACACAAAACCACAACATAACACTCACGCACCTACCCTACCTATAAGCAGGGAGGGAAGCCCCCTACACCCACAATATGGGGGGCTGCGCCCCCCCCCACACATACACACCTCCCTACTTATATATACTAACTCCGAGGTCACACTAAACACATAAACACACAAAAAACACCACCACACACACACTAATATCCCTATCCAATACCCTTAAACAAAAATCACTTACCTAAAACCCCAGATAAATCCACAAACCGTACTGCACATCACTTACGTGACACCACACATCATTACTAAAGGCATTGCCCACTGTGCACTACATTTTTACAGTCAATAATGTGCCCATTAGGCATTCTGCTGCTGAAGCCTGCCTTTCTGCCCACTGCTCATAAGTAAGTGCCTTGGAGGGCAAGGACCATTACTTACCGCCTTGAGCTCTTGGTACTTCATGCTCCTGTATGGCTGCAGTGAATCTGCAGCAGCTACATAAGCTGAATTTCACTTTAACCATGTGTTTCTAGCAAAAATTTACGGCAAAGAAATGTCTCCATTCCTAGGAGTCTGAACTCAGGTGATACAGCTATAGGTAGACATGTTGGCCTGGCCCCTCCAATCATCCTATTGCTTTATTTTCCCTTTTCTGAGTTTACTTTAATTCCAAGAAAGAGCAATAAAGAATAACAAAATTAAACCATTATTTGGCCATTGTTCAAGATACCATAATCTTGGGGAAGTAATAATACAAGAGCACTGAGATAGTACAAATAGCTATATATCATGGTGAGCAACCAAACACAAGTAAAAAGTATGGTTAGGAGACAGACCTTGACTACATCAAAAATGAACAAAGTCCATTCAGGTATGTGAAAGAAAACCATCAACTTCCTTTAGTTTCCCCCTTCTTAGGTTTTTGATCTGCTAGACACTTTGCATCCCATGATCTCATTACCAATAAAATTGAAAGTACTTGTCACATGCTGAGTATAACACCCCAAGCACCTTAAAATGAGTCAGTTTTAATAAAACATATAATCCTTGAAAGAAACCTCAAAGGGACAAAAACCAGAGGACATGAACTAATAGCTATGAAATCTCCTTAAAATGTAACATAGATGAGGAAGGTGAACTAAGTGACATCAAGAAAAGCTATAATCCATAGACTATTTACTTTTAAGTTAGCCTTGGGGGGGGCATGGCTAAGATGTGCACTGACAAGCAGCGTTTTTTCATAGGTTCATAGATTAGTACTAGGCTAATTGCCCTTGCGAGCCATTTTAAGCCTAGTCAATTATCCCCTGTGAGACTCAAACCCTGTACCTTATGTTTGTAAGGCAAACACCTTAACCATTAGGCCATCCTCCCAACCCTCCTAGCTATGTCACTTTATTCATTTCTGACAGGATTTAATTTTCATAAACAATCCTATTGAACATATTTCTTCATATTTGGATTATCTTAAACATATTCTAGGATTGTTTTAAAAAACTATACATTTTTTCTGCAATTTTCCTGTCAAAATCTTCTGACAAGATATCCCAGCATCTCTGAATGAAGGATGAGCCACTCTAAGAACACGTCTATGGACTCCTCATTTAAGAAAGAACTTTTATCTTTGGCAGCTAGCATACAAGAGATGCCACTAAAACTGGACAAAATGGATACTAAAATAGATGTCTTTTAACAGAAATGTTCAAAACAGATGTGTTTAATACATTAAGGACTACAACTGCAGAAATCACAGATTTCGGATATAGAACAATCTCTTACTGATGTAGATGGAAGATTGCAAGAGGGAGAAAATAACAGTGAATTACTTTTAAAGCAGAACACTACTCTCCAGAATAAACTAGAAGACCTAGAAAATAGGTCACAAAGAAATAACAAAAGGATCTTTGGTTTTACCAGACAGCATTGAAGAAACAACATGGTGAGTTTCTTAACGTCATGGTTACCATCTATTTTACACCTTCCAGAAACCTTTTCATATGGAATTGAAAGGGCACATTGATCGGTACTTACATGTTATCACAACCACACATTGTTAGCATCCAAGTTATTCTTGGCAACATTCCATTCTCAGTGAACTACCATGCTGCAGTGAATGCTGAGAATATGTGGTTGCGATAATACTTTAACCATACTATTTTAAACTGTCCGTGTCTGCAATAGTGGTGTTATTTTTTCAGTGTGGTTGCATTAAAAAAAAAAGTATTATCGCAACCATGCTGAGAACATAAGCAGAAGACACTTTTGTTTTTTTTTTTTAAGACAGTATTATCGCAACCATGCTTGGTGACACTTTCTGGGTTGGCTATTATGCAACCACACTTCCCCTTGGAAAACAATGTCACAGAAAAGCTTGCCTGAATATGTTTTGTTTTGGGGGGAGAAAGGCAACTTCTTCTATCAGCTTTATTTCTATATTTCTGCAATATTTTCCAATGCAATCATATTAGATTAGATGACTTGCTTGAAATCTATGTCCTCACAACCATGCTAAATATGTGTACTAACTCTTAGACTGATATACTTCACAAGAGGGGGGAATATTCCAAGGTAAAACAACGTCAGGTGTAACATGCATTCCTCCACATTATCGCCAAACCAGACACAGTCATTCTGGTAGCTGTACGTATACTTTAGAATATGAACATGAATGTGCTAGACAGCCAGAGATAAAGCTGACAATGTGTGCGGTTGCGATAATATGTAAGTACCCATCGATCTCTTGTTTCATTTCCTAATAAGAATACTCCCAGATCAGTAATAGTGATATTTTATGTCAACACAAGATAAAGAATTAGTGTTGAAAACTGCTTGTCCAAGACACCTATAAAAATAAAAGACAGCATTGTACATTTTGATACTGATTATTCAAGTGCAGTTATAGCTAAAAGAAAACGTTTTCAGCCCATTATTAAGGAGCTAAAAAAGAACCAAATAAAAGTGCACCTCTTGTTTTCTGCTAGACTGAAATTATTCCTCCGAAATGGCATAAAAATATTTGATGACATTGACTCTGCTGTAACATTCATAAAAACAAATAAATTAATAGACAAATTAGAAGATATGGAATGGTCAAACATTTATCTGACGAGAGTAGCAGAGAATAATATCTGGAAAACCTCCGGAAAAAAAGAAGAAACTAAAAGATAAATAACTGATTTTTTTTCTGTAACACGTTTTTTTTAACTATTCTCTGCTACTCTTCTTTTTGATTTCAGGAATATGTTTGAGTTAGGAAAAGTATCACTTTAATTATGTTTCTTGCATTAATATAGGAATTGAATGTACTTATGCATATGCTATTTATAGGAATGATTTTGGTCCTATATTTGAAGTAATAACTGAAATGTAGCTTGCTGTATCTTTGTTTTTTCTAGGCTTACTGGTTATAATGTGCTTTCTATCTCATTTTATTTCAGACTGTTGTATTAACTTAATCAAATATGTTCAAATAATTAGTTTGGCATTGTTTTTCTCAATAGTAACTGTCACAGCATGTAACTGAATGACTCAGTGCTTAAACAGCAGTTCACAAAGCTCACGAGCCATTTCTACCACAGTCTATCCATTTATTAATTAGTTCAAGCAGTTCCCATTGAAAGACTAATCTTTTTTTCTCCAATAGGATCAGTCTCAAGATATTTTTATGCTTTTAGTCTGTATCAGGCGTTGAGAGTGCAACATCATTGATTCATGGGAAGAAACACAAACTTTGACCCCTCCGGGAAGGAGTAGGATAGAATGCTCAACAACAAATAGCAGAGTTTGTCCTGAACAGCTAAATAGCTTTTTAAAGGAAAAAAATAAAAAAAAAGTCCCCGGGATTCATGAAGCTTGGCGCAAGCACAGTTTTAGCCTTGCGCCGAGCATCCTCATTACAGATGATGCAGCAGCTCCATATGAATATGTATGAGAGCGTGCCGCCGCACCCTTGATGTGCACAGGAAACATGTGCGAGTACGGGGGGGGTGTGTACAATTGCTCTACAATGGCGTAAACATGCCGCGACAGTTGCACAACCTACTATGCTTACTATTAGAGTCCACCTCTAATAGTAAGCCAGTAATTCAGTGTCCATGGATACCGAAAAGCATGCTAAGCATACAAGAGTGTCCACAAACAGTGAAATAAAATCGAAGTAGTAAACACACAAGCACATAGTAGAATATTGAGCCCTGTCCTTAGAACATATACAAATAGATTCCCCATTTCCCTATTTTACATTTGTATTGCTGCAATATCGAAAGTGTAAGCAAAGCGCAGAGTGTTTGCATGTTGCTGCTCTCCGCCGAGGGTAGCTTACACATCAAAATCATTCAAATAGAGAAAAACATGCAAAATCCACATAAACATCAGTAGTGTAGTGGTTACAGCATCTGCCTAACAAACAGGCATTCACAGTTCGAGTCCAACTATAGCACATGTCATTTTCCATGCGGAATGAATGTCGTTTTGCTGTAAAACTGACATAACAACATGTAAATGTGAACTTGAGTATCGCATGAGATGTTTAACTAAATTTCATTTAATCAAAGTGGTACTGTCATAATGAATAAGGCACTAGTAAGCAGGTGTAAGCAAAAATAAGCAGCAGTAAACATATATAAGTACCAGTAAGCAAGTCTGAGTGCGCTTGCACAGGTGTAAGCAGTGCCCAGCATAGGAAAATAGGAAATGTATATAAGAATTTACAGGTATATAATATATACATACGTATATATATATATATATATATATATATATATATATATATACATATATATCTATGAAGAATGAATGTCATAACAATAAAGCATACAAAAGGATTGAGAAGGGAATCAACAGCAACTCCAGTATTATATAGTGCTGTCAGCGTATGTCATATCAAGCTGGGCAGGGGTGAGCAAAGCACTGCTACTCACATCACAGGCAGGATATTACCAGTGGGAGTAACACTGTTGATCTGCTAAGTCTATTTTACTATCAGAGGGTAGTCCCTGGTGGGACTACCCAAAAATTGATAGGATGTTTGGCCATCCGACCATTACACAAGCAAGGGCAGGTATGTTCAAGGACTAAATGGTGAGAGAGCCTGATAATACATGGGTTGGGACAACATACGTGTAGGGCCCCTAATGCTCGGGAGAGGGCAATGTGCAGAGGTGTGTCATGGCTGCAATAGTAACTGGACAATGGATGGCATGCATGTATGTTGAACTCGGGTGGGGTGGAGGAACTATGGGTATGAAATTATGGATCCAGGCGTGTCAGGGTTGGATGGGCTGGATCTAACTGGACCACCACGTGGAGGTCAGCAAGTTCTTTATAAGTATATATGCATACACACATGCATACATCTATATGTAGAAGTACTTTCCCTGTAACACATTCATTCCATTTGCAGACATAAATAACATGAATGTGCCCTTACAAATCTTGACAGTAGATAGAAAAATAGGTTGTGCATAAGAGGGAAGGGACAAAACTGCTAAAACGCAGAAGTGTCTACAATGTCCAAAGTCAGTGCTCTGCTGAAAAAATCAAATGTGAGGACTTTCTCACACATGGAATCATTCCTGTGATCTGCCTGCTACAGCAACGCCAATTACTAAACTGGTCTATTTGTAAAAGAATTACTCCGAACTCGTACATAATTAGCTCTCATGTGTAACGTGTGCGGTACCACATAGTTATACTTATTAATTTATTGTAGTGTCATGTTAACGTGAGTAAGGATGTAATGAAGTATAGAGTCTAATCTTGAAATAAAGACATGCGTGTCCCATGTGGGACAACCCAAAAATTGCGAATAGTGTCCTTTTGGTCGCTCATGTCACCACTGTTTGTGGACTAAAAGTTTGGGATTTCTGAAGATACATGGAGTGAGTCAACCAATGGGATGGGTCTACAGAAGTAGGGAGTGGCCAATGTGTAGTGGTGTGGATACACCGCAAATCCAAATGGAAAATGGATGACTGCACTGTTAATGAGGTGTTGGGGTGAGTGTTTGGGGAACTAGGAGTCATGGGAATATGGGTATATATGCAAAAGAAGCAGCACAGCAATAGTGTATTGGTTAGAGCATCTGCCTAACGAACATATATTCCCATTCCAAATACCACTGCAGCACTTACCATTTTCCATCGGTAATCTGTATATGAACATATTTCAACATCTGGCCACTGTATAACTTGCAAAATAACACATAAAAGTGAACTGGAGCAAAGTGTCAGTGTCATAATGAATAAGGCACTAGTAAGCAGGTTTAAGCATATATAAACACCAGTAAGCATGTGTAAGTGCATTTGCGCGGGGTATGCATTGCTTTACAGACACACATTAAATATATATATATATATATATATATATATATATATATATGTATATATATATATATATATATATAAATATATATATATATATATATATATATATATATATATATATATATATATATATATATATATATATATATATATATATGCATATATATAAAAAAAATATATATATATATATATATATATATATAAATGGTGGTTGCAGACATATACGTATACATATACATATACATATATATATATATATATATATATATATATATATATATAGAGAGAGAGATATATATATATATATATATATATATATATATATATATATATATATATATATATATATATATATATATATATATATATATATATATATATAAGTGTGTGTGTGTGTGTGTGTGCGTAGATATACACAGATATACAGCTATGATAGGAAACAGCACACAACAATGACATATGTTCACAGGCTATGCCAATGGAAGTGAGGGGCCCAAGCAAGAAACATGCAATATGTAGCATGACCTTCCAACTCCCCCCCCCCCCCCATCCGGACACAGGAAACATACACACAAACCATCAAACAATGTATATAGTCCACTGCTCCCCAGACCACAGGCAGGATACAACCGGGGGGGGAGGGTACAGAGTGCACTCGTGAAATCTAATCTTGGAACACAGACAGGAGTGTCCCTTGCGGGACGCCCCAAAAACTGATATAAGACCAAAGGAAGGTGATACACCAACCATTTCAGTTGGGGTGTGTACATACCCAGAATACAAGGGTGGGAAAGCCTGATGACCCATGGGATGAGACAATGTATGACATGGGTCCCGTGAAGTGGAGAGTGGGCAGCGTGTAGTGGTGTGTTCAGACCCGACCAGGACCCAGAGTAAGAATGGGTGCTGTAGAGGAGGTGTGGGTTGGGGAACTATGGGTAGCTAGTTATGGGTCTAGGTGTGCAGGTGTTGGCTGATGTGGGCCTATATGGACAGCCCCAGGGATGTAAGCAAAAGTGTTCATTGGGCAGAGGAGTCACCCAACCAGCAGCCACACTCGCTATGAGTCCCACTGCAGCAAAGTGTAATCTACATGGCAAGGAACGGAATAACCAGATGTAGATGTATATATGTAGAGGTATGTGTGTGTATATCTACCCATAGCAACATAGAGATATACCTCTCCCTCTCCATAGTTCAAATGTATACATACAGAGACAGAATACATATACATACCCGCATATAGATATATACATATGCAGACACCCATAGACCCCTATGTTATTAGATATATATAGACAGCAATATATAAATATATACATGTATGCATACATTACATATGCAGATATAGCTGTATATAGTAATGTGTATATATATATAAATATATATATATATATATATATATATATATATATATATATATACATATCTATCTATATCTATCTATATATATATATATATATATATATATATATATATATATATATATATATATACATATACATATGTGAATGTAAATATACACATGTATATAGCTAGGATATGATACAGCAGTTACGAATTACATATGTTCACAGGCCGCGCACATGGGGGTGAGGGGTCCAATCAACAAACATGTAACACATAGCATCATCCCACCCCCCACCCCCACCCCCAGCTAGGTCAGTGAGACATACAGACACACAATAAAAGTAAACACACCACTGCTTCCCAGACCAACGGCAGGGTACTACCAGTGGGAGAGACCTGCAAGGTCTAATCTTGAAACAAAGATATCAATTTCCCTTGTGAGACACCCCAAAAATTACTGATTATCGGAGTCAGTCCCTGTAATGATTCATCAAACCAGGCTGTAGACGTACACGGACCAGTAGGTTGTGCAATGCTGATAACCCATGGGTCAACACAATGTACGACGTGTCCCGACACGAGGAGAGTGGGCAGTGTGCACTGCTGTGTTTATACCCCACCTGCACCCACAGTAAGGATGAGTGCTGTAGAGGAGGGGCAGGTGGGGGAATTATGGGTATGCAATTATGGGCCTAGGCGTGCAGGTGTTGGCTGGCGCAGTCGTATTAGGACTGCCCCAGGGATGTAAGTAATATTCCAAAATGGGCATAGCTTACACCCATACCTCTCAACCCCTAAGAGCAAATCCACTGGACAGGACATAAACCATTCGGGGAACAAATAGGGACCATACCTCTCAAATGTCCCTGATTTTGACTCAAATTCTAACTCTGTCCCACTTAATCCCTTCTAAAACTAGTGACTTTTGGAGGAAAGGTGGTGATTTACACATAATGAATAATGACAACAATTAAGACTTATAAACTTCATTTACCTCATAAAATGTGTATTAATTCATATGCTCTGAGTTTGTCAATGTGTCAAGTTAATAGCACTAATATTTTAAATGTGTCTCTGATTGTTGCTGATGTTGTCATGACTTTTCCCTGATTCAGTTGATATTTGTCCCCAATCGTTTAAGAGGTCTGATAGGGACAGAAAGCACATATTTCACTTACAACCTTAGAAAGATGATAGAATAATAGGTATGCAGTAGCATGACTCGGCTGAAGGATGTGGGTTCCAAAACCCTATTACTTGTTTGTATTAAATGGTGTCAATCCCCATGTATTAGCCAGACAGGTGCAGATTGTAAGAGGAACACACCAATAGTATGAATCAAACTCTGGACAGGCCGCGGATTCCGTACAGTTGAACGGCATGCTTAGGCCTAATGGGCAGCCATTCCCGATACTGTAGGCACATAATCTGATGTAATAGGCACCACAAGGTAATATTGTAGTTCTCACTCCCAGATGCAAACACCAAATGCAGTGCATTTGCAAGTGCGGGAGCAAGCGGGTGTAAGCCTGTTTGGCTACCAGTATGCGAGTATCACACTTGTGAAGCAATGTAGAGGCTAAATGAGTGTAAGAAACTGTAACCGGAGGTTAGCATTGCTTAGCTCCATGCAAACCTGCACACACCCGCTCACAACTGCTTTAAAGTGCCTTAATCACTCTGTACCCAACAGCGCTTGTTCTGGCCAGCAAGAAAAGAACCAGCCTTTGCAAGGCTAGAATGTAGGACCCTGTAAATCACAGTCATAGTAGTAAACAACTACACCATGATAGCAATACATATAAAGGAGGTATCAGCAAACTAATCCTTACAACAGGGAAACAAATTAAATATGTCAACTGAATCTATGTATAGTGTAATGTTCTATAACCTGCCACAGACCATATATATATATATATATATATATATATGAATTGGAGTACTGCAGTAAACATAAAGTTGAGGTGTCACTGTAATAAGGTTCAGAAGTCCCCAGGACCCCATACAATGTATATACACATGAGTGACAGATACCAGACACATATATAGCCTGCAATGAGTAAGACATCATTGACGAAAGTCATATATAATGCTAGATAACCAATAAGCAATGTTAACCGCCCACAGCCCAACTAAGTAAATGTAAGCAATGTGTAGGGAAACCAATACAATATGCCCACAGGTACACCTCTTTAAGCAGTGCCAACCTGAAGTAAGCATGTGTGCCCATAGCTTAGCCTTTTCGAAACTGGCCAATTACTGAAAAGTGTGGGAATCTGGTCCTACTTAAACAAAAGAGGCGGGAATACGGCTCATAACTGGTTGTAGCATCCCCCTGCAGGCAGAATGGCTGGGGTGGGAGAAGGCACTTGCTTTAGAGCGCAGTGCTGGGGCATCCAGTAGGACCAAATTTATGGTATGGCTCCTGGTAAAGCACCATGACAGAAGACTACTGCAGGGCCAGTACCAGGGCTCACAGTACAAAATGGAGGCCCTGGACAGTCTCGTCCGTGACCTCACTAGTGCCACAGGTATCCCCTGGACTGGTGAGCAGGTCAGGCACCACCATGCAGACCTGAAGTGGTGGAGGGGGGATGTCCTGGAACAGTGGATCCAGGAAGCAAGGCAGATGCAGAATGCCCCAGAACTAAGTACTCCTTCCACTGCGTAGTTAATAATTGCCTAGTTTGTGTATACTATGGATAGGGATGGCTAAATATCACTGTACTTCTCTAACAGCTGCAGATGAGCGTGCTGCGAAACAGCAAGCCTAGGATGCTAGGCTGCAAAGGATGCATCGCGTTGCAGGTTAGTAAATAGCCTGCATGTACTGTCATAAATAAATTTAAGAGCCTCAGAAAGTGTTGTACCAGTATACAGAATTGTGTAATATGCTGCGAATAAAGGTGTAACCCCTGCATTGCTTCTGTTTACTCTGGAGTCATATGTTATTGTACAGGTGCAGTTATTAAATAGTACTGTTGTAAGCAGTGTTACCCACACTGCAGTATGCAAATAAAATGTGAATGAAGTGCTGTATAACAATGTTGGAATTGCAAACAGGGCAGTCATATTAGACTAAATACATTGCAAAGCCTCACAACAATTGCCTGATAACATAGTGTACAGTGATCTTAACTGTAATGCTTTTGTCACACACAGCAGGGCTTTGGATCCTAGGAGTACCAGTAAGTTGTATGCATAATCATTCCACACAACTGCATGCAGTTAGTTAGAATGTTCAGCAGTCCCAGAGGTGTATTTCTAGGTTGGTGACATCAGCAGGATTGCCAGAGGTGTGTATGTGAATTGGAAAGAGTGTGCATACCTAAAAAGCATTGTTCCTTTTCTCAGAGAGGCAGACACATGCACACAGTTGGTCTGTCTGGGATTAGAACACCTAACAAACTAGTTTATCACACTACAGCATTACACAGTTACAAAACATGTTACGGAGATTACTGGGTTACAGTATTCACAGAGGTGTATTCATAGGTGGGTGACATCAGCAGGATTGCCAAAGAAGGGCAATTCAAGTGTACTGCGAGTTGTACGTCTGTTACCTGTGTGTACCCGCTGCTTACTGAAAACACATTTACATCCGCTTACAACTGCTTAAAAGTGTGCTATTCAGTCCTAATTGACATGATCAACAAGGCTTACAGGTCTTGAACCCTGGACCATGCACACTGAGGTCACTGGACTTACCACTAAGCCATCTGGGCTGTATATATTTTTCATGGATTTTATAATGTACATCTTACTACAGGTATTCCACAGTAATGAAAACAAATGGGACAGTCACTTTGTGTACATATGTACAGTACCCGTGAATGTACTGTACTCTGTGAAACAACAAACACCAGTCTACCTCTCTACAACTGTCATAGCTAAGTATATATATATATATATCTATATATATATATATATATATATATATATATATATATATATATATATATATATATATATATACACCTACAGGATGTGTACACACACACACACACACACACACATATATATGTATATATATATATATATATATATATATATATATATATATATAAATATATACATATACACAGACACAGCTATAGCCATATATATATATATATATCTCTCTCTCTATCTCTCTCTCTCTCTCTCTATATATATATATATATATATATATATATATATATATATATATATATATATATATATATATATATATATATATATATATATATATATATGTATATATATATATATATATATATATAGAGAGAGAGAGATATATATGTATATATATATGTATATATATATATATATATATATATATATATATATATATATATATATATACACACACATGTCTGAACACCCTTTGTGACACAGAAGGGTTCCAAAGGAACTGTCGTGTACACAAAATAGAGGCATCTCTTATTTTATAACATTTAAATCTTAATCAGTTCACCAGAGAAGGGATGGTTGTTGTGTATGTGGAGTTTGGGGTGGAGAATGATGGCTAATGTAATCTAACCAGGGGATTGTGGAGTTTGGGTGGGGGAATAATGGGTATGGACCTACACCCCAGTGACCACTTCTGTGTCACTGCTCGACGGTAGCACAGGAAAATAACATACCCAACTGTAGTCGTTCTTGACTATGTATTCTTTTCCATTCCTAACTATGTAATACTTTGTAGACTCCAGTCACCACAGATGGCTACCATGGTGTGCAGTATGTTAAAAGACATTGCACATGTGTATGCCTGGCTACAGGGTAGTCACACACACAAACACACACACACACACACTTGCCAGTATTGTGCATACACATCTTGCCTATGTAAAGGTAACTAGTACAGTGGTATGCAGTTGGGGTATGTGCCACAGAACACATACAATTACACTTACTCTGATTCCACTTCTGAGCTGGGTGACATCACAGGACTGATTACTTGCAGTGGGGAGGGGGGAAGAAAGAGGTTTAGCAGTTGACAAGGATAAAGGGCCAGTACAAAAGGAGGTATCTCTTTGGAATGTAGCAAAACCCACTGTCATGACAGGATGCAGACACAAATACACACACACTCAACCATTTGCTGACACACACACTCAGGCATTTGCTGACACACACACATGCACTCAGGCATTTGCTGACACACACACAAACACACGCACACCATTGCCAGTGGTGGGATCAGAACTCCTGCCTTTCTATACATCACTATTAGAGTACTACACAGTAACGAGATGCGTCACAGATATTACACATTCCAAGGCAGTCAGAATGCCCTTCTAAGTTTGAGGACAACAACAAGGGATACTGACAGTTAAGATGTACAAAGCTGTAAACCTGTATGTTTAAAGTAAGAGTCCATTCCAGCCTGTATGCAGAAACAAGATACATCATCTGCAGGTAAGACATAGGTAGGCCTGACAGGTATAGTTGTAGCACAACAAGCCCTGAACTGGAGTATGCCCATCTATGGAATGGACAACTATTATCACTATACAGGTTTACAGTGGTCATGCTCATACACATAGAATCACAGATCTTGTTTGGATGCATTGACTCCAATTACACAAGGTGACAGTGGGCATGCTCATACACTTAGTAGCACAGGGCCGTTTGGGATACACTATGACTACAACTACACAAGGTTATATTGGTCATGCTCATACACTTTGAAACAAAGGGCTTGTTTGGATGCAATGACTCAAATTACACAAGGTGGCAGTGGGTACGCTCATACACTTAGTAGCACAGGGCTGTTTGGGATGCACTCCAATTCTAACCACAGAAGGCCACAGTGTGAATGCTCATACACTTACATGTACAGAACACGTTGTAATGGACTCATATTGTAAACACACAGGTTTACAGCTATGCACATCTTACCTGTCAGTATATATGCACATCATACTGGTTTACTCCCAGATACCTGTATGTGGCCCGCAAATGATATATCTGTGTCTGTGCTGTGTGATACACATGCATACATGTACATGAAGTACAGACATATATACAAGTATACACAATCATGCATGTATGGATGTGACAGACAATAGGTTAACTGGGATAAACAGGCGGATGCTACCTACAGCATGTGTCACATACCTTGCTGCCCTGAAAGGCATACATTGATAGCAGGTTGTGGAAAGTGGCATTATACTTGGAACAGTGGCATGTGCAAGCATAATATGTGGCCCCATTGTGTGAAGGTACTGAGGTGCAGGTGTCAAGATGACCTCTCCCGGCTGTGTTAGTAGTTGTCATCATTAGCAGGACTGCTACACTAAGTATATCTCACATTGGTCATATACACAATGTCTGCTGCTGTCCGTCACCTTTGATGTGGCATTTGCTACCAAGCACATTACTGCCACTCGCAGTGATGTCATGGTACGAGTTGCCACTGCTAGACCAAAACAATGAGCCAATGTCCTGCTGTTATTATGACGTTGTCCAGTGTCTGTCATTCCAGGCTGTCATGACTGAACGACAAGCTTTCAACACAGAGCACATGCATCAATGTTTCAAGTGAGTGTGGATAATACCTAGGTCGCATTTAACCATATAGTTGCATTTCAAGGCAAAAGTCCTACACACAAAAGTAACACTCTGACACCTACAAGATAATTGCATTGGATGCTTATGCTAACCAGTGCTAGACGTGTGGCTTTCGTAATCCATTTGCTCAATGTAGAACCTACAATGGGGAATACTGACATCTGTGCAGTAAGGAACACCTGGCTGAAGGCTCTGTAGTGCACAATTGCACTACCACCATATAACTCAGATCCAGACATGTAGGCCATAACACTGGTATGGACTATTCCAAGTGGTGGTGTCCACATATTCATAAAGGCTACTCACATGTAAAGACCACTACTCCGACATAACTCATCACAGATGAGTCAGGTACAGGTGACAGTGGCAAATGCTGCATTCTAGGTTGTATCCTCATATACATCCACCACCTTGTCCCCAGACTATCAACACACATCCATATGTGGTATGACATAGTATGGTAGACCACCAGATAACCTTCAATTGATGGACTGTACCTAGGCCTACATCAACTGTGCAAAGTACCCATGTACAGACACAACTGCATAATGTGTTATACAATGCAATAATACCATTGTTTGTAACCAGGTCAGTTGTACATATACCAGAGTCCCTCGGATGTTGTCAGCAATAACACAGTTGAATGTTGCTGTACACCAGTAAACAACACCCTCATGGTTGTATATGACCTAACTGTACCTGCCCTGGATATGTACATCCCACACTCATACAACATAAATGACATTACCATAGCTTTCGTTACCCTTTCTACATACAGGTGGCTAAATTCATTACACACATGCACATGGCAGATAGAATGCTAACAGTACATAAGGTTTGATATCTATGTTAACAGAGGTAATATTCCCTCTCTACTGGTCACCCATGACACCTATCATATCATACAATAACCCATGTAGCATGCATGTCATTAGACATGTCCACCTAATGCAATGTCTACAAACATACCCAAATAACAGGATCATAGGACCTACACAAGGCCTGTATTGACAGACTCAGGGAAATCCAGCTCTGCTCCGTATGTTCTTGAGTAGTCACAGGTGATATATCCATGACATGTACAGCCATGTGTGCCCACAGCTCCTTCATATACCCCATGTCAACAATTGCAAGCCATGCATGCTGTGTGCTGTCTGGACATTAGCCTTAGTACCACAATAGCCAGTACATGCTGGAGTGAGATGTTTACAAGCCACAGACCTCGCACATGCTTGAATGAGTGTACTGCCTAGCTCTACCAGAGCACATTGCTGGCACTCTTCTAGTAAACATGAGGTGTGTGTGGCAAATATGATGTGCTCACTGTTGACCATTACAGTGCCCTGGCTTCACCATGGAACTGTCAAGTAACAGTTTGCAGGAGCATGACATGGAATAATGATGTGTGTGTCTTGCTGATATGTGATGTTGTCATATATGTGTACTTAGCTACTCAGTGAAGGTGGTTGTGTCCTACCAGTACATGAATCCAAAATCCATTATGGTGTAATGCTCGGCTATGTTTCGCACATGGTGTGGGGCAGGTTTGGAATGTATCCTCTTGACCTGCTAGTCCAATTACTGATGCAGACCGCATATGTGTACATGTATTGATGTTTGTTTAGATTACATGCGTGTGCAGTGTCTGATGTTTGAAGGTGACTGTTGTCTAAGTACATCATGCTGTTGCAATACAGCCTCAACATTGCCAACTGTATATGGTGATATGCCGAAAGTACAGTAAGCTGTTCATGAGGTATGGACAGATGTTTGGACATGATTACTAAGTGGTGGGGCTATTTTGCAGTTGAATGATTACTGAGGACAGCTCACAGGTGTGTTACAACAATTCCTACAATAACCTGTGTAACTGCTAAGGTCTGGTTTTGTTAATTGAAGTGGAAGACAGGCAATGTAGAATGCAGTAAGGGTGACACTGAAGACAAACCTCCTGACACCTGTAAGAATAAGACATCCCCTGTGCATATATTATGCATATATCAGCACAGTTGGCAAAGGAAAGAGTCAGTATGCTTTGTAGAGAATACGATGGTGCTGTACCTCTGTAATACCTATCATGAGATAGGCAGGTGTTTGATTCACAGTACTGGCACGTGTGGGTGTGTGTGTGTGTCCATATATGTCATGTATGGTTGGGAATACATCCCACATGTTTTTCACTTTCCTGAACACTGTTGTTGACATCAGTACAGAGTGAAGTGTAGAAAGAAAGGCATAGCCAGGTGATTGCACTTCACACATGTCAAATGTCTGTATGTGTGTGACATAGGTATATATCTTTGTGAATGCCACAGTGTGTGTGTGTGTGTGTGTGTGTGTGTGTGTGTGTGTGTGTGTGTGTGTGTGTGTGTGTGTGCGGCTGTCCATGTGTATGGCTGTCCGGTCCCTGGAGTGACGCTGTATTTTACCATAGTGAAATGTTTATGCCCCCTCTCCCCATTCACTCAGTGCAATCTAGTATCCCTGTTGATTTCATCAGTCTTAGACAGGCATTCTAACTGCCTGTTAACATGTACACCCTGGGGTGTGGCTTGTTGTTACATAGCCTAGTGATGAACCCCCCTCCCCACATACACTCATTGCACTGTAGTATCCCTGTTGATGTCCTCAATCTTAGGCCATTCTGACTACCTGTACATGTGTAATCTCTGTGGCGCGTCTTGTAATTGCGTAGTACTATAATGATGATTTGCATATAGGCAGGGGTTCTCATCCCAACACTGGCAACTGTGTGTGTCTGTCAATCCCTGAGTGTGTGGGTTTGTCTGTGTTTGCATCCTGTCATGGCAGCAGGTATTACTGCTTCCCAATGAGAAGCCACTATTTTCACTGGCCTTTACTCTTGTCATCCGCTATACCACTCTTTTACCTCCTCCCCGCTCCAGGTATCTATACCTGTGATGTCACCCACTATGGATGTGATGGCTCTGAACACAGTAGCTTACTACACAGCTATCATGCTCTTAGATCATTAGAACAGTAAACATAATTGAAACATGTGAGATTATAACTGTGATGTGGAAGCTACAAAGTGTATGCAGGTATTGTCATACAGACCTGTGAGTAGTCAACATATATATATGGGGCACTAACCGCAAATACTGACATCTCCCGGCACATGCAATTACACCTGAAAGGCGAAGGCAGAACATCAAGATCAACATGCTGTTAATGTTGGTACACATGATACATACTGTCAAACGTACAAAATGCATTCTAAAACTGTAATACATGGTATGTCTGCTGCCTGTCAATACTACTCAACAATATTAATCTACAATTGTCTACCTAGTATGTTCACCCTTTGCATCAGACCATATGAGCATGTCCCTGCACCGATGGTGTGGATGACAGGGATGTGGCACAGGCATCATCATATGCACAGGGCGACAATGTTTGCCAGAGGCCTAGGCTGCACCATTGGATGTCATCGTGTGTGTGTTAGGGCCTGTAATATTATTGGATGTGTGTGGATGTAATGCGTGTGTGTGTGTTGAGGTGCCCTACATTTGTTTCTGGTGTGTGTGTGTGTGTGTGTGTGTGTGTGTGTGTGTGTGTGTATGCATGCACACAGGTCTGGCATGTGGTTGGCCTATACAGGGGTATTATTGACAGCTGCAGACTGTACAAGGCAGGTTTCACAGTTCACTGTGTCCAGCCATGGCCACGTGACTTGCGCCTGCCAGGGGTTGCACGGGTACTACCAGGCAGAGGTCCAGATTGGGTACTGTCTGATGACACATGTCCACTGGAACTGTGTCCCTGTTGGGACCATCCAGGACCATGTGCACATGGCCTGCTGTGTCGTTTTGTGGACTGCACAGCACCAGCTTGACTGCTGCTGCTACCGCCACTATGGGAGTGGGCATATGCAGTAGCATGTTCTTGTAGACCTTAACAGGTGATGTAGCTGACCTATGTCCACATGCCCAATGCCTCACTCCCACCAGATGTTCCAGCACAGACATTCCACGCTGGAGGATTGACATGTCACAGTCAAGGACTCCCATCATGTCACCCAATCGTCTATCCAAAACATCTGCAAGATGATGGTGAGCATTTGCAATTGCCTGAATGTTGTCAGTTAATAAACGGACAGCAGACCTCTGAAGCCTCAGACCTTCTCTGTTCTGCTATTCAGCATGTGCCTGTGCCTCCATTACAACCTGAAACATGCATCTGGTGACTCCAGCTGATGTTCTTTGTCTCGCAGGGGCATGTTGGCCAGTGGTCCTCCTATGAGCAGCACTGGGCACATGCCTGTGTGGGACATCACCAGTCAGTTGACTGGGATCATGGTGTGCAAGCACACCTTCCATAGTCTCCACACTTCCCTGTTCCATGCTACCATCTGCAACTGTCCTTCCTCTATGGCCAGTGGTGATAAGGTATATGTAGTAGGGGAACTGTGTGCAAAGATGAGGGGGATACAGGTGGAATGGCAACCAATGGCACAGATTCAGCCCCTGACAACCCTGCCTGTGCCTCAGTCATACTTTCATCATCACTGCTAGAGTCTGTGGGGACACTAACATCAGGTGGACCACAGGAGGGCAACACACCTACATCAACACCTGTGAGGGGCAGACAAGAACTGTACATTACAAGTTATACAACACAGACACACAGACACATGCTATGGCACCCAACAGCATGCAACATGCAGGTGATATGGCAGAAGCCATTCAGCATAGACAATTATAGTGGTAGTTATCATACATCCCTGAGTTGCACACAACAGCATGCATGTGTTATAGCAGATGGCATGCATCTTACACAATTATAGTGGTGGTTAGCATATATACCTGTATTGCACCATTTATGTTGCTAGCTTATGCCCCATACCTGCAACACAATGCATGCACTATGCACCATTGCACCACACTGCCATGGGGTGTGCTACATACACCACATGTTAACAGACCATCGCTGACCTTTGTACATCTGCCACTGATGCTTTGTGTTGGCCACTGCCCCTATGTGTGAGGATATGAGCAGAAGGGTATGTCGACTGAATACTATGTTTGCCTGAGCCCTAGCTTGCATATCTCCCCAAAGCAGTGCATGTCTGTTCAACATTATTCCGCTTACCCCTGAGCTGAGTCTACAGACATTGTGCATGTGGCTGTACTCACGTTTGACATGGCTGTCCCTACTTTGCAATAATGCCACAGACCAGCACAGGTTTGCAGTATGTGTGGCGTATGTGTGGCGTATGACCTTGCCAATCACATGTAGTATGGCATGTCTTCTGCTGACGTGTTGAATGACATGCATACATGTGTAACACAATGGTGTCCGTTCCAATCTACAGTATGGTAATTGTGTCCCAATGCAGGGATGTTGTTATACTAACATGGGCCTTCAGCTGGCACAATGTTGTTTGTCCACCCTAGAAATATGCAGTGACATATTGCACATTGAGCTGATATGCATAGCCATTGCAGGACATTGTGTGGCTTCACTATTGCTACGGACACAGTTCATAGCCATGACTATGTTCACATACAATACATATCTAATGTGGAATGTGACCCACGTCACTGAGGTGTATACACACTAAACTCTAATGTGGAATGTGTGACACAGGTCACAGAAGGGTATACAGATGACACCCCTGCACATCTGTAACCATATTACTGATGCCTGGCAACTATGCCCACACATGGCTAACTTAGCAGTACTCTATGTCCCACATGCCATCTGTGTACCTCACACACATGAGCAGGCATGACAGTGATGTCTGACACCAGCAAGGTGAACGTACTGTATCTGTGGCCTGATGTGGTTCTATGTGTATGTTGTGCAGCACATGTATGTATTTGGATACTGTATAGGTGAATGCTTTCATGTCGTGACACACTCAAGATGTTCAAGACATGGTATGTGGTGGTTTCATGTTATGCCTACACAAGCTATGCACAGGCCTGTATGATGTTTAGTGTTTCACATCTGCAGTATCACCATTACACAAAGGCCATAGTTGTATTGTGTCGAGCCAATGTACAACAGGGTGTACACACATGTACATCACTTCTTCTGTGTGTGTTGCTTCATGTCTCTGGCCATCTTCCATGGCCATGTGTACACATGTTCTGTCCAATGGTTGTGATGGCCATCTATTTCACATGTCAGTGTTATCCCAAATGCCATACACCCATATATGTCATATGCTCCACTGAGGACAGGGTTATGCAGACAAAGGGTGGTATGTATGGGATGTGAGATATCATGTTTTGCAGGGTAGTTGAGCAGTGTTGCAGTCAGCCCACTACATGCCATGGACATGTCAGATAGCACATGGCATGGTGTGACATTCATAGCAAGGGTATAATCCACAAGAGTGTATCCTGTGAGCTGGTCATACTCCAGCTCCAACACATTTAGAGTGTGTGCACACATATGCTGTCTGTACAGTACTGTTTGTATTCCCAACATGTGTAATGCTGATATGTAGTACCTGTCCCTAGAGTGAACCACACCTCCACCATTGTATTCACAGTCATCCACACATCTGGCAATAACAGTTTGGAAGGTTTAGTGTAGGTGTTTTATATAATCTTCAATTGTTTCACATGGGTAAACACTGTGATGCATTGCAGGTCAGACCAGTGTCTATTAACAGGACCACCATACATTATGTTTACGTGTGTTATGGTAGATAGCATGCAATTAATATGATCTGTGCATTATCAAGCCTGGTAAATAATAATAATCTCAGCAGTAAGATCATTATCCACACCTGTGTGATAGCTACAGGGTGCAATGTCCATGTTAGCACATAAGCCAGAACAATACACTATACTATGGAGTATGCACATCTGTGCATACATAGATTAGCAGACTATAGTATGTGGCATGTGTGCATACATGCCTTGCATATGATGTTACATTACATATTGTACAGTAACACATGTAACTATGTGAAATATAGTTGTTATATGTGCAGTACTGACTTACCAGGCAGCTCCAGGCTCGGTGGTTGAGAGACATCCACCTCTACAATACCAGCTAAAGCTTGTGGATGGAGGTCTGAAGGTGTCCCCAGGTTGGCCAGTAGCTCCTCGGTACCTGTGAGTGGGGGCTGGGTGAGTGGCCCCCCACCTGTTGCACCTTGTTCCCTGGCGATTGCATTAGCATGCTGTTTTGCCCATCTTATGAGGTCGGTGCAGTGTCGGCGCACCTGCTGATAGGTGCGATTGTGACCGCCAACATCATTTACCCTCCTGCAGAGTTCCTCCCACAGGGCATCCTGCTGCTGTGCATCCTGTGGCACATGGCTGAAGAGTGTTAAATGGTTGTCGAGGAGGTATGGGATGAGGACCTCATCCTCCAAGCAAGTGTATGCTGGCAGCCTGCCACACGGCATACCTGGAAGACATAATGATGGAGACAGGTCACAGTAACTCTCAGAGAAGTACAGAAGTACAGCTGAACATACATGTGTATCACATTTATTAAGACTACAAATAAGTCTTTGCAAATCTACATGACACTAACATCACTGACATGTTTAAGTCACACACATTTCACACTTACTGGTGATGTGATGTTATCACTATATATGTGTGTGTCATGTGATGACATTGCTCATACTCCATGTGGATGCTGTCTTGACGTGGGCATGTCTGTTTGCCTGTACTGGTGTCTTTACCTATCAGCACATGCCTGGATGTATTCACATTAATGCAATAACCTTAATGTTTTGTATATGTCACATATATAGTCATACACAGCCTTTAGGGGCATGACCTGTGACCCTGCAGACATCCTCACAAAATGTTTTACATGTATGTGTTTTGCCATATACATCTACAAGGCATTGTACAGCTGTTTAGCATCCTGTCAGGTATTGCCTGTGTTGCACATGTGAAACACATGGGACAATAGCTAGCCTGATTGTATTTGCAGGGTTGGATATCAACTATAGCATGTATGGTCATAGTGAACTAGTAGACTATATGCCCTGGGCCATTTATGAGCCTAGGCAGAAAGGTTACCTAGCTGTAGCCAACAGACAGGTAAGTTTCAGTGGCCAGTTCAAGCAGTGCCACAGAACTGATCCACAGGGTTACTGATATATTTGGCATGTGGTCATCACACCATGTCACAGAGAGGGGTGATGTGCAGCTTTGCTGGACTGGGATGCATAATATGGCAAGAGTATGTAAAGTGTATGGGACAGAGATCTGTCAGACATGTTGTGATCCTTGTACTAGAAAGGTGGATGTCCATGAAGTATGTGTTTATTTGGTATCGGGATATGTTAAGTGTAGCATGTCCAACACCTCTTGGTTGGACATGCTTTATTCAGGGTAGGCTGCATGCTACATAGTAGAACTATGGATTGGGAAGGGCAGTGTAGGCCATCTACACATGGGCAATAACCCTTAAAGGAAATATGTAATCTATTATGGGTCACATGAGTGTTGAGTATGGCTGAACAATTATCTCTATATTCATGGATGGCACCCTGTCATGATTAGGGGTGCCACATATGACTACCTGACTGGTGTGTTGAAGTAACTATCAAAGGAAAGACTACTGTCCAGCTGCATCCCATACACACACAGTTGCCATTACATTGACCACTGCCTAGGTGGTAGTTCATGGGTACAGGCTTTTTGACAATGCAATACTTAGCTGTCAGATTGTGGTCATACATCACACACCACACATCTGACACACAAAGGCCCTTCTGTATGTTGAATGCAGCACACATTGAGTCAACTATTGCTCCTAGTTCATAGTCATTTGTAAACATCAATAGGCAGATGCCTTCTGTGTTATTCTGTGTGGTATAGATAACAAAGAGGGGGAGTACCAGTACTAAACCCTGTATTACTGTGGCTGGCACTGGTTTGATGTGCGTGTATTAGTCAGACACCTTCTGTAGTGTTGGTTCTGCCAGCAGTCCAGTTGCCAACCACTCCTGTGACATAGGAATATACACGTAGTTTACTGAGTGTAGCTGGAACACAGTATGGGTGATGGTGTTCTAAGACCTGGCCAGTTCATGATATGCTGTGTGAATCAACCTTACTGTCATCTACATCTGTACTGAGTACATTTAACAAGTTGATCATGGTTCATGGCCTTACAGACCAGACTCAGCAGGGTAGTAGAGCACTATTTCCCATTATCAATTGTCTCTCCCCCTTTTGTGGGGTGTGATAAATGTTACTGTGCACCATTCAGTGTGTACACAGCCTGACAAGGAGCTATGATTGAACATGATGTGTATGTGGAGAGCTGATTCGTGTAGGATACACCCTGGGATGTTGACTGGTCCCATGAAAGCTGTATGTATGGCTTTAGAGAGTGCAACTTGTACCTGCATAGTTGTTATTCCAGGGGCTCTGTAGTATACATGGATATAACAAGGAGAAGGTCACTGTAAGCTGCCTGTCGGGTGCCAGGATCCACCACATAATGCAAACACTCAGGTCACTCGAAAGCAAGTACAAGTATGACTCCGTCATTGTCCATGCTGGTGTGAATGACCTGAGACGTACCTCCCTGGACTACATGAAAAGAGACATAGAGGAGCTCTCTGATCATGTAGCCCAGGCTGGTATGACCCTGACCTTGAGTAGCATCTTGCCCTCACCAAGAATGATGCCACAGTATAAAGACAAAATTATCAGTTTCAACAATTGGCTAAAGTATTGGTGTCATTCAAAGGGGATCCAGTGTCTGTCAGCCTGGGATGACATGCTCGACAAGCCACGTTGCTTCGCTAGGGACGACTTGCACCTGTCACCCTTAGGCTTTGATACTGGCCAAGGCTCTTGCCACCCCATAGTGCCTTTTAGGCAAGGCTCAAAGGACAAACCCACCTCCATAGACAACCCAAAGATAAAAAAACTAAAGGTAATGCTACTCAATGCCAGAAGTCTAAACCTCAAGATGCACGCACTCGAGACTCTCCTCAGTATGGAGAAAACTGATGTCTGTGCAGTAACAGAAACCTGGTTCAAGGCTCCTGAGAGCACCCCAGCACTACCAGGTTATAACTCATACCATGCGTTTCGGCCCCAAAACTCAGACCGAAGCACAAAAGGAGGGGGAGTATCTATATTCATCAAAGATACCTACACCTCCAGGTTAGTGGCACTGCACGAAGCATCAGATACCATCCATGTGCAACTAACAGCGGGCAAAACTGCCTATCAGTTTGTAGCCCGCTACAGAACACCCTCCCTATTACAGGAACCCCACTTGGCATTCCTGAGAACACTGGAGAATATGAAGGTCTCTCCAAACACTATGTTATTGGGTGACTTCAACTACCCAAACATTGACTGAGAAAACTACTCAATCCCAAACACCCTCGCCCAACGGGTCCTTGAATTTATAAACTCTAACGCAATGGAACAACTGGTCACCACTCCCACAAGAGGGAACAACATATTGGACCTGGTCATCACCAACATAGGGACTCTATGTTCCACACCAGAGGTAAACCCCTCATTAGTAAGATCAGACCATAAACAAATTTCCCTGGACATCCATATCCCGTCCCCACCCCAGCCAAGGAAATCACTGTAAAGAATTTCTCTAAAGCCAACTTTGCACTTCTCAAGACTGAGGTGGAATCCTTCAAAGCCCCTGGGCCAGAGGATAATACAGCCCAATCCGCAGAATCCTTTACAAATGCATTCTATGAGCACCTGCAGGAATGCATGGATCGTGCTATCCCAAATAAAACCAATACTCACTCCTCCAAAAACAGGAGACCTGTCCAGTGGACCCCGGCCATAATTAAGCTATACAACAGAAGGAGGAAGCTATTACATGACAGAGCAAAATCCCAAAAAGGGAAAGGCATCTCTGATCAGTATTAACAAGAAACTTCGATCCCTCATAAAATCATCAAAGGCCAGTTTCGAAAGAAAAATGGCCCTAGACACTAAAGATAATCACAAGGCCTTCTTTAGTTATGTCGGGAACATGGGCGGAAACTCCCAGATATGCTCTGAATTGTTGCATAACGGTACAAAATATACCGAACCTACAGACATAGCCAACATCCTGGCAGACAGATTCAGCGCAAATTTCTCCCCCCCTTCCCCCCCAAAGGAGCAAACACCTATCCCAACTGAATGTAACCTCCCTGACATCACAGATGCACAGGTGAAAGCTGCCCTCTCCAAAGCAAAAAACACAGCATCTATGGGATCAGATGGTGTCCCAGGCTGTGTCTTACACGAGCTCCAAGAAGAACTGAACCCTCACATTTAGTCACTTTAGCCTTACTACAGGATATGTACCCAAAGAATGGCGTACAGCTACAGTGGTCCCACTCCACAAAGGTGGTGCCACAACGGACCCCGGAAACTATCGCCCCATAAGCCTGACTAGTCTGGTCTGTAAAGGTATGGAGCGTATTATCATGGAACTCATAAACAAAGACATTGGGAGCCTCCAGACACTGGACCCTACCCAATTCAGCTTTGTTAAGGGCAGATCTTGCCTCTTAACCCTAGTTGATTTCTTTGAAACAGTTACCAAAGCCATAGATGAGGGCAAGGTAGTCCACACAGCCTACCTGGACCTCACAAAAGCCTTCGACGCAATACCCCACTCAGACATTATAAATAAGCTTACCAGCTTAAATATCAACCCCTATATCACAAGATGGGTTGCAAACTGGCTCAGAGATAGAACCCACATGGTCAGAATCGCAGGTGCCATGTCCGAATCCAAACCAGTTACAAGTGGTGTCCCACAGGGCTCAGTTCTGGGACCTCTCTTGTTTGGTATATACTTCTCTGAGGTTCAGGCTAACACGGGGGGATTATGGCTGACAAAGTTCGCAGATGACTGCAAACTGGGGGCCATAATCGAATCTCCAGCTGACACAAGCATCCTCCAAAAGGGTCTCACAGGGACGGATGCTTGGTGCCAGAGCCACGGCCTCAAGCTGAATGCTAAAAAGTGCATAGTCATCCCCTTTGGGAAAAACAAGGTGCCCACAAATTACCACATAGGTGGTAATCCATTAAGTACGGAGGAAGTAATTAGAGATTTGGGGACCAACGTAGATAGTAATCTCTCCTTTGATAATCACGTTGCCAAAGTGGTTAGAAAGACCTTCTATATAGCCCACCTTATCAAGAAAGGGTTCGCATCTAGATCAAGAGAGGTCATTGTGCCCCTCTACTCATCACTCATCAGGCCCATAATTGAATACAATGCCCCTTTTGGGATGTACCTTACCCGACACCTGCAGCAATGGGAGAGACCCCAAAAGTACCACACCAAGAGGATCATGGGCTACAAACAGATGTCCTATGCAGCTCGACTAAAGAAACTCCAGCTCTACTCAGTTGCTTACCGCCTACTCAGAGGCGATCTATGCCTGACGTACAAAGCCATGTCAAACCCAGAATTAATGGACATGCTCCACCTCAAAAAATCCAAGTCCCTTAGAGCTACACGCTCCAGGGACCTAAACCTCAGCACAAAAATAAATAGGACATGCTGGAGGGACAGATTCATTTCCCAGAGGCTCCCCTCACTCTGGAATAGAATCCCAATTCATGTTAGACATAGACCCTCGCTGACCCTCTTCAAGCGAAATTTGGACACGTGGATGGGAAATCGCAAATTCACCCCTGGGATCTCTCCTGTGTCCCTGCTATACAGAGGCACAGTAAACTAATCTTAAAAGGGTACCTTCTGTGACCTACTTTACAGAGGCACAGTAGGCTAATCTAATAGGGAGGTGGAAGCCAAATACACTCTGTCTAGGCTTATAAATGCCCTAGGGCAGATAGCCTAGTATCTACCTATGAACCTATGAACTATGTGTACCTAGTGGGGGGGAGGTGGGAGTGGGTTTAGGTTCTCCAAGACCCTATCTGGATGAACAGGTGCTATTTCTGTAGGTTCATTACTTCCCATGCCATAGTGCTGTGCAGCACGGAAGGTCTTGTCGTTGCCATTACGATTAATAACACAGCTATAGAATGCTCTGTGGTTAGCCTCATAATATGTGGCTGATTATTTTCACAGCAGCTTTGTGTGGTTTTATATGGTGTATTTGCATCTTACTGAGGCTGACCAGGGATCACCTACACTCATGTGTGTTCACTCTTGCAACAGTTACTACCTTCTGTGGTACAGTTTAAAGCATGGTACCACCAGTTTGCCTTCTTGTTTGTGTTTGGTTGAATTTTGGTTCTGTTTCAATGGCACAATCGCTGCACATATGTGACTGCTTAAGGTTCATTTCTATAAGATTCAGCATTTGCATATGCATTGTCCATCTGCATGGGTGGCATGACAGTCACCACTTTGCTCTTAGGAAGAATAACATTGGCATTGGAGAGTGACTATGTGTAGCATACTGTTAGCCCTGTTTGTGTGACTGTTGTGATCCAGGTCACTGGGGTTGATGGAATCCAACATGCATTAAGCGCAAGTGTTGGTACATGAGGAATCTTCCCAGTTCATAATGGAATAGTTGAGAGTAGCCATTATTATGGTTTTCTGTCTCAAACCTAATCTTCCCCATTACAGCACATTATGACAGTTGGGAAATCTGCAGCATGGTGGGTGATTTGTCACAAGGTGCAATTTGAATTCCCGTTTGGCACAAAGGTAGTTGCTCAGCATAATGCATCTGAAGTTATCGAAGTGCAGCTAGCATGGGGGTGTACATAGCCTTCGGGAATATGGACACACCTGTGTGTGTTCTAATAAAGGATAATGGGCAACAGGTGAGGTATGTATTATAACATGGTCATGCAGGTGTGCTCTCTGGAGCATTGAAACATGTCTTAGCCACTGCACAGATATGTTCTCCATGTTAGGGATTGACATATGTGAGTCCATATAGTGTTTCTGACATGTATCATTGTGTAGTGAGACCCGCAGTTTTTTGCTTGGCTGTCCCTGTAACAGCAGTGGACCTTCACTTGAACTGCGCATGATGAAGGCACTATAGGGGAAGCATGAGCCCTAGCCAGTATCTAGATTCCCAGGGGTGACAGGTGCAGGCCCTGTCTGGCAAAGTATCATGGTCTAACAACCATGTTATCCCAGGCAGACAGATACTGGATACCCTTTGACTTGCACCACTACATTAGACAATTATGGAATACAATCCTTTTGTCCCTGTACTGCAGTATAATTTTAGCCAGTGGCAGAATGCTACCCTGGCATTGGGACATACCTGCATGGGCTACAAGACCTGACAGTTCCTACATGTGTTTCCGTGCAGTCCAGGCTACTGCATCACAGGTCCTGCACAACCACATGGAATATGCCAGAGCCATGTGTATAGTTCATAAGGTGGTCTGAGTGTATGGGTATGTGGCTAATCATGGCAGACAGGCAGCTGACAGTATGTATGCCCTCATATAGGTTGGTGTGTAACATAGTGCTAGAGTTTGCATTCACAAATGAGTACTGTTGGGCATGTTTCCAGCCATGTGTTCTGAGGTGTGGCACAATTATGCAAACTATGTCATACAGTTTGTGTATTTCGTTGTCTGTCTATTCTAGCTTGGAAAGTCACTTGTTTGATCAGACACTTTGAAGCATCTGTGAATGATTGTGATTTCTCGTAGTGTGTGTGTGGGTGTCCTTACTGTGTTCTGGTAAGGGTATGTGTTGGTTGTGATGATGAGATGCATGTGTTAACCTACACCTCATGACTGTCCAGTCCAGTCATGGCTGTAGACTGGACTGCCTTCCAGCTTACCCCTGTAGCTGCATCCCAGACAATGTGTGGGGTGTGGTGTTAGGTGGGTTTGGCAGTGTACATGGCATACAGATTACATTCCCCCAGGATGTCCACATACACAAAGCTGACATTAGTAAACACCAGTAGCTGACTAGTGGAGATGCCTGTATGAGTATTCAGTACTACAAATACCAAGTACTGTATTTTGTTTACTTATTGCTTATGAAAATGTTATAGACAGTGATGCCCACATGTAAATATTTGTGTTATGGACGTGACAACACTGGCTATTACGGAAACATTGCAGCTACCTTTAGCAGCAATACTCCTCTGAGGAGCAAATCACATCCTGATAGTTGATTACAGATGATGCAAGTGTCTACAGGTCTGTTTCCTTTTCTGAGTATATATCACATATCCACCAGGACCATGAGCTTTGTTGGGTACAGACAACCACTCCCCAAACAGAGTCATGTATCAATAGACTCTGATGCCACTATCAACATGATCAGGATATAATCAGATAGTGTAAACCATCACCTATGAAGCAGCTATTACACATGGGCAGCAGTCTCCTACATCTTACACTCCTACTGCAGATGTTACACTGGAATTAAAGATGATATGCAACCTGTTTCATTACCAGTACTGTACACTACCTTACATACAGTATATGCAAGTGGCTGTTAGGTTGGCAATGAGAGGTTAGGCTGCACAAACCTGGTAGTTCAACCAGTGTGTCTCTACTCTCAATATCCTCTCTATGTAGGTGTGCACATAGCCATTTGGCCCAGCCCTGTAACAAGGGTCACTACACATTTGCATAACATGTACACATGCACAGCTGTTATTGCTTGCAAATGATACTAGAGAGGTCCAGCTCTGTAACAAGGGTCACTACACATTTGAATAACATGTACACATGCACAGCTGTTATTGCTTGCAAATGATACTAGAGAGGTGGATATTACATGTGTTATGTGCATGGATAGTTACCTAGATCTTCCAATTATCTTTGCTATCGTGCTGCTAAACTGTCAGATGAATCCAAGTGATATGTATCCTGTTACTGAGTATTGTAATTGTCAATAGACATAACTACTGTTTGCATAACATAACATAAATGCTATGTAGAATGGAATACAGATCTGCCTAGTTTTGCTAAATGAAAGTTGTCTGTGTATTTCTGTCATGGATATTTGCAGTCATTGCAGTTGTGTTGGTGACTGTGTCCATAGAACATATTTGTAATAGTGTATTGGCATATACTCTTCATATGTTATGTTCATATTGTTTGGGTGGGGCGGAATGTGTGATTGCTATGGTCCATGTTATACTCAGATATGAACACTTCAGATGCTGTTTACACACATGTATTTATATATATATATATATATATATATATATATATATATATATATATATATATTTTATATGTGTATATGTATATATATATATATATATATATTATTTATAATATATATTATTGCATACTTTTATCTGTACCTCCATAGATGTGTAGATGTTTTCAACCAATCTATATATCTACATATATATGTAGATCTGTATATATTGACATGTCTCTATGTATCTCTCTCTCTCTCTCTCTATATATATATATATATATATATATATATATATATATATATATATATATATATATATATATATATATATATATGGCGGGTTGACTTATTTCAACACATTCCTCCCTTTTGTGTTTTAACCTGTCTGCATACACAACTGGCATAGGTACATCTCAGGTAGCTTATTGGTAGGTTACTCTTAGGATGGAATACATGGTTGCAGGTTCTAATCCTGTAAGGTGTTATTATTTTACCTCTCTGAGTCGGCAGTGGTAGGGAAAGTGTGAATAACGCACATTTAAATGGTTGTAAGCAGGTTTGCCCGTGGTCTGCTCGACGTTAAGCAAAGGTTAAACCTGTGGAGCGCTTCTCTGTTTAACCATGTTTAAGTGCCGTTTACCATCGCGCAAACCCTTGCAAACCCACTTACAACTGATTAAAAGTGCTTTAATCCACCTGCATCCAACAGCCCTTATTCTGGCCCTCAAAATAATTTAACAGCCCTTGAAACCGGGACCATGAACACCACAGTCACTGACTTTACCACTAAGGCATCTGAGATATGTACAAATATTATGGTGTTTAGAATATACATTTTACTACAGGCATTCCTCACTACTGAAAACAAATATGACAGTCAGTTGGTGTACATATGTCTGATGCATGTTAATGTTCATATATTTGTGAAATTAGGTGTTGCAGTGTGACATGACAGGGTGTGTTATGAATGAGAAAGGTTCATGTTTTGTGTCCTTTTAATATTGTCCCCATACTCCATGTATACTCCTCCAGTTCACTTACTGAACATCCAACCCAGGCTCTCCTTGATGCATGATTTCATTACCCATCATTCCTCCCCCACCCAAATCTCCACATACACAACAACCATCTCTTTAGGTTAGGTAACCCATTAGGTTAATATTAATAGTAATAATACCAGAGCTGAATGTGTTTTGTGTACACTTCAATTCCTTTGGATTTGTAATGTGTCATGAATTGTGTTCATAGATGTTTATATATATGGCTATTGATGTAAGTGTGTGTATATATATATATATATATATATATATATATATATATATATATATATATCTTTATATTTATATCTATGTGCAGACATCAGTGACATGTATATATATATATATATATATATATATATATATATATACACACACATATATATATATATATATATATATATAAAAATATATATATTTTTTTGTATTAATTTGTAGCAGTAATACATATGTAGACTTGTATGTGTTGGTTCACAAACTACAGTACATTACAAAGTACTGTACATATGTACACAAAGTGACTGTCCCATTTATGGTCATTACAGTGGAATGCATATGGTATAAGTTGTAGTCTAAAGAATATGAAACATTTATACACCTTAGATGGCTTAGTGGTAAGTCCCATGACTATAGTGTGCATGGCCCAGGGTTCAACACCTGCAATGCTTTAAAAATGTTTCTTTTACTCCAGAATAAGGCTCATTTAGGCAGTTGTAAGCATGTTTAAAAGAGTTTGTGTGACATTATAGCAGCAGTTAAACAAACTTTGTAACATATAACCTGTGCATGCAAACACGGCCACATCTGCTATCTACTCAGGATATATACATTTCAGTGAAGTAATATCTCACTATGTGCTTACATAACATTACATTCTCTGTTGACTTTACTCTCCAACACACATGGGTTTATATGGGTGTTTCGAATGTTTATTATACAGACGATTACTACCTATATATGCAAGCTGTGGTTAAGGTATACTTTTTAACATGATAAACATCCCTGACTTTATTGGGATTGGGACCTCGAATGCACAGATACTATGCAGATGCTGTAACCATTACACTATTGACATTAACTTTGCTTCCGCCTCTTTCCTATTTAGGTGATTTCTATGTGTAAGCTAGGCTAAGTAAAGGGTTGAGGCCCCCAAACTCACTGAGCTTCACTTACTCTTGAAATAACAACATATAACAAATGTACTGTGAGACAATACATTACATTCCTAACTACATTAGGCATAGTCCCTCACTGACACACTTCAAGGGAAACCTTGTTGTGTGAATGGGTAACAGAATATACACCCCTGGGATCATGTGTCTCAGAACCATACAGCCAGGAGGTGGGAGAGCCCGTCCAGTTTGATAGCTGCAAGATCTGTTGGGGAAATTGAATGGTGTTGAATTGTCACATTAACATGCCCTCTTTAGATCACTAAGTGTCCCTATCAGCCTCCACCACCCCAGTCTTCAACAGCTTCTGGCAACTCTGCATGGAATTGCTTCATTGGCTATGCTTGACAGAGGCTCAGTTACTTCATCAATGGTGCGGAGAAAGCCAACACACTGTAGCTATGCTTCTAATTGCCCTTGGACAGATAGGTAGTAGGTTATCTGTGAACCTTTAAAGTGCAGACCATCACAGCCATAATATGTGAATAAACAGACTTTCAGAAAACATTATACGGTGAGAAATCACCATGTAGTCAGGAAACAGTTAAGTACAGCAAGAACATACAGAACACTGATACTTAATCACTCCAAGAGCCTATCTTGGAAGCTAGAAGACTTGTATAAGTTTAAGGCTTTCTATTGCTTACCAGTAGGTTAGTTACAGTAGAGATGAGAAACAAGTACAGATGGGAAACATGCATGCAACAATACCATACCGGCTTATGTGTCAGCCTTAGGTTTTGGAATACTGGCCAAGGCTATTGGTGCCCCCATGGTGCCTTTTTTTAGGAGAGTCTTGAAGGTGAATACCAGCTCCGTAAACAGCACAATAGCAGAATCAATGAGGGTTATGCTACTCAACACCAGGGGTTGTGGTCAGAACATGCATGCACTCACAGCACTCCTCAGGATGGACAACATCAACATCTGTGAAGTAACTGAGACCTGTCTTAAGGCTCCTGAGAGCACACCAGCACTACCAGACTACAACCCATACCACACATTTCGGCCACAGAATATGGACTGACACAGACATGGAGCGGATGTATCCATATTCATCAGGGATACCCACACCTCCAGGTTAGTGGGGCAGCATGATACCTCTGAGATCATCCATGTGCAGCTAACAGCAGCCACAACTGCAATGTAAACTGTGGCCTGCTACAGATCACCCTCCATGACCCAGGACCACCACTCCATCTACGTGGAGACAGTGGAGAACATGACAGTCCTACCGCACACCCTGTCACTGGTCAATGTCAACTACCCTACCATTAACTGGGAAACTTACTCAAGTACTCACTTCCAGGCCCAGCACTTCCTGGAATTTATCACCTCATATGCCCTGTATCAGGTGGTAACCTCCCTAACGAGGGCAGGAAACATACCAGAAGTGGTTATCACCAACATGGGCAACAGTTGCACCACAGCAGAGGTTAACCGGTCACTGGTTAAATCTGACCATGAACTATTCACTGTTTCCAAACCCAAACATCTCCCCCACCCACAGAAATCACAGTGTATACCTTTCCTACAGCTAAATTTACACTACTAGAGACAGGGGTGGGGGGGGGGGTTTGCAGCCCCCATGCCAAGGGGAAACACTGCTCAAGATACAGACAGATTTACAAATGCAATCCATAAGCACCTACATGGATGTATGGATCATGCCATCACTGGTAAACCAAGACTCACTCCTCCTAGACAAGGACACCAGTCTGGTGGACCCCTGCATTAAACAGGCTATACTACAGAAGTAGGACAGTGTCCAGACAAACAGCAAATCCCACGGAGGGTAGACATCCATGACCAATATTAGTATGATACGTAGGTCCATCATGAAATCATCCAAGGCTAACATCAACCAGAAAATACGCAAGGATTCGAAAGATAACCACAAAGCCTTATTTGGCTATGTCAAGGATCTAAGTAGTGACACACAGATTTGCACTGTGCCGGTGAAATATAGTACAAAATATGCTGACCCTACTGATGTCGCCAACATCCTTGCAGATACAATCAGTGCATACTTCACCCCCTAAAGAGCCCACAACACTACCCGAAAGGTACATTATCCCACACATCAGAGACACACAGGTGGAAATGGCCCTCTCTAACAGCTGAACACAGCATCAATGGAGGCAGATGTTGTCCCAGACTGCATCTTGCAAATAGTATAAGACAACCTGACCCCCCACCTAATTAAGCTTTTCAACCTCAGCCTCTCCACAGGCTACATGCCCATACAATGGTGCATGGCAACGATTATTCCACTCCACCAAGGTGGAATCACAACTGACTATGGTAACTTGCACCACATAAGCCTGACTAGCTTGGTCTGCAATGGTATGGAGCCCATCCTCATGGCACTCATTAACAAAGACATTGGTAATCTCCAAACACGTGACCCAACCCAGGTCAGCTTGGTTGAGTGCAGTTCATGCCTACTGAACCTGTTTGACGTCTTACATACAGTCACCAAGACGTTAGATGAGGGGAGACGTGGTTCATACATACTACCTGGACCTCGCCAAGGCATTTGACACCATTCCCCACTCAGGTATTATTGATAAACACACCAGCCTGTACATACATCCATACATCACAGGTTGGGTTGCCAACGGTCTTACATACAGAACCCACATGTTATGACTAGCGGTCTCCAGGGTCCAACTCTTGACTAGTCACGACTGGTGTCCCACAGGACTCAGTCCTGGGAGCCCTACTGTTTGAAATATACTTCTCAGAGGTACAGGCGAACACAGGTGGACTATGGCAGACCATGTTTGGCAATGACTGCGAACTGGGAGCCATGATTGATAGTCCAACTGACACAGACATCCCTCAAGGGGCCTCACAGAGACTGACACAGGGTGTCAAAGTCATGGCCTCCAGCTAAGTGCCACTGCTATCTATTATTATTAATGGGTTAAATAATAGCTGAAAAAGGGGAAGTTTATATAAATATTTAAATATTTTTAATCCTAATGTTTTTTTACAAGAAAGACACTTATTAAAGGATGACATAAATAGACTTAATAATAGAAAATACAGTGCTATCTAGTTCACATTATCAACAAAATAAGAGAGGTGCTGCAATTCTATGTTACAACACTCAACCATACACTAAAATAATAGACATATAATGATGATAAGGGTATATTTTGTTCTGTTACACTAGAACTTAATAGGAAATTATACACATTAATTAGCATCCATTGCATACCAGGGATAGGTGTTCACACAAACAATACTTAAACCAAATAGTACAATTTTCTGAAGGAAATATTATTTTAGCAGGGGATTTCAATTGAATAGTTAATGAAAAAAGATTCCACCAGTATTAATAAAAGAAGAGTAACTTTAACCGCAAATCAATTGATTTTGCTGATTCAAATTCTCTTTTTTATACATACTTTTCTCAAAGGCATGGTCCATATTCCAGAATTGTATTTCTAATCAGTTAGTCAACAATATAAATAAAGTTAAAGTACATTTGTGCCTGCTATCTGATCATAATGCTATATCATTTGATCAAGTAACAAACTTAAACTACTGTAGTCAAATTAAAAGTATACCAGCATACTTAACTACCTTATCACACTTTAAAGAATTTATCATTTCTGAAACAAAATATTTTATTAATCTCAATAGTACTGACGACACATCTGACATTTATATCTGGGGTGCTCTCAAAGCTTACCTTTATGAGAAAATAATAAACTGGTACATTAATAAAAAAACATTGAAACAAGGAATTAAAAACACTTCAAGAGAAATCTGATAAATTAAAACTACTTAATCAGATAAACAAAACTAGTAAGGTTGAAGAACTCAATACTTTGAATAGTAAATACTTAGACATTCTGAATCATAAGACCAAGATTAACTCAGAAAGATATAAATTCATTAAGTTTTCCACTAACCCTAAATCATTAAATAAACTGGCCATCAAAACAAAGAAGCTTAGTAACATTTACCATATTAAAAAAATTATTCAGGTAAAAAAAAAAGAAAATGGTGACTGATTTAGGAGATATATTAATGGAATTTAGAGATTATTTTAACAAAATTAATCAAAGCTCAACTTCTTTAGATCCTAAAGAATCTATAAGATCTTTTATAAAGAAATATGCTAAAAATAAATTAACTGAAGAGCAGATTAATGCCTTAGATAAAACAATTTCATTACCAGAAATCAAATGTCAAATTAATGCTTTAAAACAAAACAAGGCTCCAGGTAATGATGGAATTATCCCAGAAATCTATAAAATATTACCCAAAGAAGCATTAATGTTATTATATCAGTTTTGTTCTCAGTGTCAAGACTTATTTAATGTGCCCCTCTCCTGGAAATACACCTTCATTTCTCCTATTCTAAAGACAGATATAGATCACTCAAAGTGCTCAACATATAGACCAATATCACTTTTGAACGTAGACTATAAAATATGTCTTTCCATTTATGCCAATAGACTCAAGAAATTCCTTCTATTTTTGATTGCTGAAGATCAAATAGGTCTTATTTTAAATAGAAACACGTATGACAGTATTAAAAGTGTATCAACTGTAATAGACCATGCTGTTAACTCTAGGAAGAATTTAACTTTACTAAGTTTAGATATAAACTGTGCCTTTGACTCGGTCAGTAGTGATTATCTCTTTTTTATTTTAGAATCATTAAATTTTTCTAATAAATTCATACATCTTATTTCACACCTTTATAATGGAAGTCAGGCATATATAAAGATTGGGTCATATATATATCACATAGCATCACGATATATAAAGGAACTAAACAAGGATGTCCCTTCTCCCCTTTGGTATTTAATCTCATAATGGACCCCTTAGCTAATTATTTATTTACTTTGAACCTTGAAACAACCCCCAAAGTACAACTATTTGCTGATGATATTCTCCTTATAATTAAAGGAACAAATTAAACTTTACAAGCTATATTTGATCTCATGGATTTTTTTCAAAAGAAATCTGGCATAATTTTCAATGATAACAAAACAAAAATACTCTCCATTGGTTCAGATACTAACCTTTGGGATCAGAAATGTATTAAATACTTGGTTAAAACAGACCATTTAATGTATTTAAGAGTTATATTAACTAATAATATAAATGCTATAATAAGGCTAAATTATAATAATTGTATATCTTCTATAAGTAATTTAATAACTTAGTGGAACTATCTCTTATTCACACTAGACGAGAAACTTTCAATTATTAAAATGATCATTTTACCCAAGATAGTTTATATTATACAATCCACATCAGTGCCCCCCAAAACACTGATAAAAGAATTCAGTACAATTGTTTTGAAGTTCTTGTGGTACCCAAATAAGCCCAGAATAGCTCTTACTCATCATATGAAAGATTGGCATTTAGGAGGGCTAGGTTTACTTGATATAGAGTTATATTCTATATCATCGGTGATTACGACTTTCTCTTTATTAATTAATGAAAATTACTCAGCCAGATGGAAAAATTTTCAAGAAGTCCTTTGTTTTAATATAAATGAGAGATCTAGTTCCAATCAACTCTTAATGTTAAATAATCCATGTATTTGTATCTTAAAAAATATTTTTGGCTTAACAGACTTCCAAGTAACTTTTTCTACTATATGAAACTTTTATTAAAGGATTTCTAAAATTGTATTTATAAAAATATGACTTATAAACATTGGATATTCATTCTGTTTCCTATTGCATACACAAAGGATGTCATTCCTACTTTCAATTTTCCAGACATTATCGTATTGAAGCGGAAAAATCTTGCTTTGTGGTTTCAACTTTTAGAAGATGATAACTTAATAACATTAGAACACCTAATAATAAAATATGTATGGCTACATCTTCAATCACATACACAATTCATGACTGACAAAATCAATTCAATTTCTATAAGGTCAAGAACACCAATACCTAATCTAATAACATTTTTGACCACGTTTATTCACCATAATACATCCAATGAATGTAAACTTTCAGTTATATATAGAATAATCAACAATGAAACAAAAATATAATAGATAATTACTGGAATTACTTCATATGAATTAATAAGTCACCTTCTGATGTTGATAAAAAAATAATCTTGGAATCATCTAGGCAGACTACATCCTCACTTAGATGGAGATTATACTCCTGGAAATTTATGAATAACGCTTTATATACACCCCATAAGTTGGAATTTGTCATCAAGGAAAAGGTATTGTGTTGGAGATGCAAAAAAGAAACTAAAGCAGATTGGTCACATATGTTTTATGATTGCATAGTTTTGAAACAATATTGGGAAAAATTAATAATTTTCCTCAAGCTTTGTTTACAGATAGATTTACTTTATATAAATCTTTGATTCTGTTTAACACCCTGATTCCTAATTGTATTAGAAGAATTAAATGCCTTCTATTATGGTTTGTATTGACAGTAGCTAGAAAAGTAATAACCAGAAACTGGAAATCTGAACATCCTCCTTTATTTGCATAATTCAAGAGTATTCTTACTGAAACTTGTCAATTGGAAATGATGACTATTAAATCAAGACCTATTAGAACATCTTCTTCATACAATCTGTGGTCCAACTTAAAGAATTTATTAGATAAGAATTCAGACATTACTTAATGAAATCATTATGTTTTATAGTGTTTTCTTATAATGTACCTATTAGACACTGATATAAATAGTTTAGTTGATGTTACTTTTTCTGTGTATATTGTTTTTACAAGCAATGTCCTTATTGTATTTCTTTAACTGATTTTGTATTGTTAAAAATTTTAATAAAAAACATTTTTTTTAAAAAAAGGAGCTAGTCTTGCAAAATTAACCCCTTAACAGCTAAGAGAGTGTACTACACAACTTTTTTAGCATGATATGTTTGCAAATGAAAACATGCAAACCATACATGGATCCATTCAAATAAACCAGCTTACCTGCCAGCAAACATAAATTAAACCCAACAGGCAGTGTACAAGACTTCATTTAGATCCTGTCTGCTGATCTTTATGCATATTTACTTTTCTGCACAGACCTCCCAATATTTCATTTCCCCTAAACCCAGCCCATTTGATTTCATTCTTTCTTCATATCATTTGCAGTATCTCCTTTTCTGTAATATTTGTATCACAAATAGGATATCTACTGAATTCCTTGCTAGTCCTGTCATAAACACTTATAATGGAGCATTTTCCATTCCTCAAATGCCACTCTTTATTTAAGCTATAGTTTCTATTAATTTGTCTGAGGTTTTAATTACAAATTGCAATACCTATTATGTCCCCTCTGATGTCCCCTTTTCTCTGAGGGAACACAAGTTGTTGGTTCACCATATCCAAATGGTCTACAAATCTAGACAAACATTCTTTGACCCTCCCTGACCTTTTTCCATAATTTTGTCAGCAGTACTCAATTATCATAAAACTGTTCTGCTTACATCTTAGGAGTCTGCTATCTATAACTTACCTGCTTCTACCTTCTTCTGCTCCCACATAATAAAATTCCCATTGATAAACAAATGCTCTACTGCTTAGTTATCATCTCTAAACACCATTTAGTTAAATTGACTTAAAAAAAGCAAATGTCATTATCTCAGCCAAACATCCATCTGTCAAATTCCCATTAAGCATTTTAACAAAGAACAGCTCCAGTATTATCTTGACCACAGTTACCTTATTTTTGTGCTATCCCAACTAAGCTTCCCAAACCATTCCTTGTTAACTCTCTTGCACCCAAACTCCATTTATGATGTCTTCATTCTCAGTTCGTAGATACACAAACCTCCTATTATTAGTCAAAAATAATCTGTTATGATGATATCTAACTTGTACAGCATACAGGTTTTGTCCTGTCAAGGCCCTAGACTGATATGGGTTACCTCCTGCACATTTTCAGAAAGGCCTACATGCATCCTCTGTCTTCAATCTCCCATACTTAAAATGCATCATATGTTGTGTAACTCTATATGACAATTGAAATAATATGCTATAGCTTCCTCTGAATATTGTTTTCATGTCTCACTTACATCTCCTCCCTTTCTTTATCAGAATAAATAAATTAATTAGTTAACAAACAAATAGATTATTATTTCATGATTCAGTGATTCAATAAATTATGATTCAATCTCAGAGCATAGTCAGGCCATGTTAAGAGTTTGCCTGATTATGGTACCCATTGAAACAGATTTACACACCAGTTATCTAAGCTGAAGTTTAATTCATCCAGACTTCTAACATCAAGATTATTCCCTCACAGAAGTTTATAAGCTATAGAATAGAAAGTTACATTCTTCAGCCTATTTACATATGTCATTAACTCATAGCCATTTATTTGTCTTCTAAACATGTTCTTTATGTGCTCCAGGGACTTCAATTGCTTGGTGTAAGAAATGCAAACATATCTCCTGCAACAATTATTAGAGAAACCCTAGTAACTAAATCTGTAGTAAAACATTTTCTTCCCTACTGGAATAACAGTACATTAAAATTTTAATTAAGCTGTCACATTTTCAGATCACTTATCTAATGCGTGTCTCATTATTTAACTGACAGTCAACCAATATAACATGTTTTCTAACCATGTCAGATGATTTACAGTTTTGATTGTCCAATGCACATGGATATATTAAAAGTACTTACTCCATAGTGACATGCCATACATTTATTAAAAATAAAATTAATCTTTTTGGGTTTACCCAACTGAACAATGAGTCCACATAATTTTGCATAAAGCAAAGCTCTCATAAGTTAGTAGTCACACAACCAATCTTCATATCATGGCTAAATTTACTTATCCATTCATTACCTGGAGTTGCACAATCCTTCAAGAAACCAAATGACATTGGTCTCAAAACAGATCCTTGAGGACTACTTCTTGCAGACACTATTGATTCAAAATATATAGCTCTTAGTCTTACTCTAGATTATCTGTTAATTAATTAGTTTGAAGCTCATCTAGAGACATATCTGTTTATGTGTAAGCTAAACAAAATGTCCAAAAAAAAGTGTGGTACTGAATGGAATATTTTAGCCAAATAAAGATATAGCACGTCAACAGGAAAACCTTCATCAAGAGCACTTGCAACCAGTTCACAAAAAAAAAAAAAAAAAAAAAAAAAAAAACTTAATGGATTTTGTTGTACATGATCTCTTGGCAATAAATACATGTTGAAAACTGTCCTTTATTATGAAAAACATATCAATAAATGATATACACATTGCATACTACATTTATATATGTAAACATATGGGCCTGCAGTCAGTAACTAACAGCCCTGCTTTAAATTGCTGCACAGGGATAGCTATGGGATCTTTCCAAATTCCTGGGGCATATCCTTCTAAAGATTTCTGAAACAGATAATTGATACAGGGGATGAGGATTTGTGCAATACCCTTCAAAAAATAACCATTTAAGTCATTTGGTCATGCTGATGAGTGGGTCTTATTATTCAATAACACTTTCTTAATATCCTCTACCTTAAAAAGAGGGAAGTTATCAGATAGTATATTGTCTAAAAAGACAATTGACTTTGTGTGAAATGAGTTACCAAAGATTCCTTCAGCAAACATATTCATAGGGATGTTAGGCTCCATATTATAATTAACCACAGCAATAAATTTACTCCTGAATAGTCACATCATGCATAATGCAAGAAGTATTATTTTTTCAAAATGACATTTTCTAGCTGCCCCAAAAAGAACTATCATCATTATCAGGATGTAAGTTAAAGCACTGAAACTCATATAGTACAAACTAGGACATGCTTACAGACGAACAATGAGATACAGAACTCTACTTTGATAACAAAAAAGTCAATCAACTTAAAAAGTCACAGTAAAAGAGAAAATATATTTAGTACTCTAGAAAATAAAAATTATGTAAAGCTGCATAAATATTGTTCAAAGTAAAACCACACCAGTACCTCAAAGTAAAAGAATCCACAAGTACTCACCCAACATGACATAACAAATGTTTCACTGATCTGGAACAACCTAAAAAAAGGAAAAAAAAAAAAGAAATGTATCAAATCAGTATACACATATGAAAGTCTTTAGTGATACAGTGTTGCCAAAGTATCCAGTGACTGGTATACTTAACAGCATCAAGGAACAGACATAACAGTTGCATTCATTAAGGATTTAGATACCATATTTAGAGAATTTTATGTTCCATACTGAAATATGAAGGACAATCAATACATTTTAAGGGAGGCATTAACAGGTATGTCAATACCAAAGTCCTGAAATTAAACTTTTTTAAGCACAGACCATAGACTGACAGCAGCTTTAATGTGACTTATTAATAAAATAGAAACAAACAAACTACAATACTGCTCACTTCCAAATACTGAAGTTAGCAAATCCCAGATAGCTAAGAAAAGCAGAAATATTTTATTCACGTATCGCCATAGGATTAATGAAAAAATAATGGCTCATATTTAATAAAATATTCTAGATAAGGAAATTAAGAAGTGCATCAGTAAACACCAAAATAATTAATAAGGCAAACTACTCCCTACTGCTAAAGGAACCTGCTGTAAAACATCAGTCAGCAAATTAGGAATCATAAAGATGGCAGTGATTCCAAAGTAAAAAGCACAGGGACTATATTTTTTAAATGATGAATGATGAGCTGTATGCAGCACTAAAGTACTTACATTGCCTATTAAAACTATCTGAAGACAATTATTTTTTCTGTTACTCAAAATGCCTGCCACAGGTGCACCTAATACTGTGTGAAATGTGTATGTTCAATAAGCAGGGCATATAAATTATCTAGTAGATCTCATCGATGTCACGTGTATAGTAGCAGGAATGCAAACATACTAATCCCAGTTTAGCAGCCCCTGTTTTAATACTAAAATCAAAAAAAGAAAAAAAATTACTTGATAAAAACGTTTTTTAAACAATCCTTTTTGATGGGTTATGGCAGACCATGCTTCTATAACTTGATAATGTATTTACTTTATTTGATTTTACATTTGTTGACTGGGAGAAGTCCAGCTGAGCAGAAAGACCCCCTTTCAGCAGCTGCCCATGGAGAAAAGCTCCTGCACATGCAGTAAAAACAAAATGTTTTTAAATGATACAATATCAACAGTGTCAGGCAGAATACAATTAAAATAATTTTTACAATATCAGAATAGATAAGATAGTTACTATACATAATGTAGTACAATTTTTTATACAAGTTACATATATTCTCTATTGATAAATATGCAGCAGGATAAATGTAATAATGCATAGAGTACTGAGTTATTTACAAAGGGTGGACAGCAAAGGGTTGATCTAATTATGAGATATAAATGAAATGAGTACAAAAAGATTTAAGTGAGGCTTAGGTAGAAGGGTGGGTGGGTGGAGATAAAGTGATAGTTGGTAATAGAGTAGAGGAGAGCAGATGTATAGTAGAAGAAGAGGAAGAAACACAGATGTTATACTTATCCTGGAGATGTGGAGCTACAGAGCCACCATGTTGAGAGGGGTTTTCTTAGATGCATTTTGAATGCCTGTTTGTTTTTCAAGAAGCTTGAGAGAATGAGGGAGGACATTCCAGAAAGTAGCTACAGAGTTTGCATATAATGAGGCTCCTGATGCATTTTGGGCTTTAGTGATGGAGGGGAGGAGAGCATCTTTAGAGTGAGAGCTTTGGTAGGGTGGTAGTGTTGAAGCATGCCTTTTAGTGATGGATATTATTAGGGTAGTATAATATAGTATGAGCTAGTAGTATCTGACTATAGTGGAAGTGAAATGGGAGTTCAGTCCACTTTAGTTGTACACAATGAAAAACTATCCAACACACTGCAAAATAGAAAAAGTACTTTCCAGCAAAGAACTGGATAAATCATATCCTAATTGCAATAGTTAAGTCAACATATTTGTCCTGAAACATGCCAAAGAAACACATTACCTACTTAAAAATGATGTTTTGCAGCATGGAAGGTCTACATGCTACATTCAAGAGTTATAGGATCATTAAACAACGACGACTAAAGAAAAAGTTTATCCAGTAAGAAACATCTTTTGAAATGATAGAACATATTGTTTTTGTGATAGCAGCTACAGTACCCTGACTATCAGAAGTATGACAGTTTCACAGAAAAACAAGAATGTTGTACATGCATTACTAACTTTGGGTTGTAGCATGCATATTTCCTTCTCCACAGTACACAATGAAAAAAAGCAATGGCAATTGACCATAAATCAAAACAATCTAGAACGTCATTAAATTAACCAGAAAGTATCCAAAAAATACCCCCAAAAAGAGAAAACTAGCAATGCAGTGGCAGGAATTAGTATTGTACGGAGACATCCATACAACTTGAAAACTAGGCAAGCTTGTCTGATTCACTGTGGTGATACTGCTTAAAACTGCATCTCCATAGTACTGGACAGCAAGGTTTTCATTTCTGTCTTTAAATTCAGTAGACAGAGGAGGTGGGTTCATCCCATACGTAGCTCCGTGTGCAGCTGCTTCAAGATACTTATAGAATAGACTAAGTTCTAAATGTCATACTGTACAAGTTAACTTAAAGAGCAGTATAGGACATGAACAACTGTATGTGGCAAGGTAGAGGCTGGCACTTATGCATTTCAAAGAAAGGAATCTGCACAGGAGAAGTAAGAAGGCTTTATCCTGCACAGGCTGATAAATCTGGTAAGTAGGAGTGTGAACAGAACTGGGTGTGTATGTGTGTGTGTGTGTGTGTGTGTGTGTGTGTGTGTGTGTGTGTGTGTGTGTGTGTGTGTGTGTGTGTGTGTGTATGTGCTTGTGTATGTTTGTGTGTGTCTACATCACACTTGTTACTGAGTAGTGTCTGACATGACCTGTTGCCTGTGTGAAACACAGATGGAGTTGGAGAGGGTGTAGGTCATACATGTGTGCGTGAGTGTGTGTGTGTGTGTGTGTGTGTGTGTGTGTGTGTGTGTGTGTGTGTGTGTGTGTGTGTGTGTGTGTGTGTGTGTGTTTGTATATGTGCTTGTGTATGTTTGTGTGTGTATACATCACACTTGTTACTGAGCAGTGTCTGACATGACCTGTTGCCTGTGTGAAAGACAGGTTGGAGTTGGAGAGGGTGTAGGTCGTACATGTGTGTGTGAGTGTGTGTGTGTGTGTGTGTGTGTGTGTGTGTGTGTGTGTGTGTGTGTGTGTGTGTGTGGATGGGGGGAGTAAGGGATGGTGCCAGTCTGGAAACTGTTCTGTGGAGTTAGATAACCTATCCATGGCTCTACTGCACTACCTCAAAGTGATGTGATAGGAATATATACTCTTTAAATTCTACACCTGTTGTTGTCTGTGACTGCTGTGGGGTTGTTAGCTCTACAGAAAGTGAGTACTGCAAAGCCATGTGCATGTGATGGTGTGTGCATATGTATGTACCTATGTGTGTTTGTGTATTTGTGCGTGCCTGAGGGAGACTGTCCTGATGCATGGCTTAACATATATATGCAGGACAAAAGGGGTGTATGTGGTGTGTGTGCATGTACATATATATGCATGTAAGAGTGTACTGATGTATGTGTGAATGTGTATGATGGACAGAAGTGTGTGTGTGTGTGTGTGTGTGTGTGTGTGTGTGTGTGTGTGTGTGTGTGTGTGTGTGTGTGTGTGTGGGCATGTGACTGCCTTACAGTATGTTTGAATGTCTGTGTTGGGCGGAAGGATGTGTGTAGAGAGTGTGTACTTATGTACTTGACCTGTAGGCACCAATGTAGGGAAAACACAATGTAGCTGTCCTATTTACATTCACTGTTCAAATCAGAGACATGCAATTGAGTTGCTAACAAACTTTTTCTTCATGTGACTTTTTTTATTTTGGTCTCTGAATTGCCTGTTAGTGCCATATTGTTACTCATGCTCACCAGTGAACTACTAATAACACCATAGTGATATTCTCTCTTATTTTCCTTACAATCAAAGACTATTGGCTCACTTTTGTGAATGTTGTAAATATTAAAAGCTTTATTTGTTTCAGATTTTATCACTGTATTAATTTAGGTTAATTTGAATCCTGCTTGGTGAGTGCGCTGCAACAGTATATGTTTAAAGCTATACTTCTATTGTACAATATAACTGTTTTCCATCTCAGGTTATGCCTTATTTTTCATAAACTGCTTTTACTGTGCCATATACATACTATTTTTGTATCATATTCTGTATGTATTTTTTCATTCCGTATTTTATTCCATTCTTTGTTATTTTCTCTGTTTTGCTATTTGGCTTGGTGCAGTTGAAAAGAGAGTTTGGATCATATAAATAAACTTTCCCGTGGATTTAATTAACTCTGTGTAGGCTTTGCACAGAGCTTGCATGGAGCTTACAAGTTAGCATGAAGAGCAGCAGTGCTAAATGCATATTAATGCTGCTCAATGCGCGTAGATGAACACAAGCATGGTTCTGTGGCCAGCGGTAGTTTTGCCAGCCAAGAAACCATGCAGAGCAGCATAGAGAGAGGATGTATTCCAGTTTGCTTATGCACAGATTTGATCAGTGAGACTGCACAGACAGCCACAGTGACGACTGGGGTAAAAATACTGCAATGCCATCAGTAATAACACAGTAAAAAGTGTATTCATTGCAATGTACAATAAAACAATTATTTGACTAATGAAACAATGGGGGGGGGGGTTAAACTGGAAGGGAAAATACAAGAACACTTGCACTGGACAGGGAAAGTGTGCCGATGAAAATGGACACAGACATGTATGATAGGAATGAATGAAGAGTAAGAGAGCATGGTAAATATGTCAGTGTCTCCAAATTAGGATATGTCAATATATGTACACTTCCATTACAAGTCAGTAGCATAACATTAAGCATATATGTAAATAGCACAGTATGCACTGTTGTTTACACCTCCTGACTGAGTATATTATGATATAAACACACATTACAGTATATTTGTGATAGCCACATAAGGTTACATGTCAATGGAGGTGAATGTTTCTGATGTAAGCATCAATGACATTCTCACTGGAGATGATAAGGGTATATAAATTAGAGGTATGTGCATACTCTGAAGATCTGAAAAATGACTTGCTTGAATATGACTGAAATGTCATCATAACTCTCAGCCAGTCAAGGACACATAGCAACAGACTTCTGGACAAAATTAGGCAGATAAATAAACTTTTACAATATTATGACCATTAATTGATGGCATTTACAGAATATGTGAATGTACTTTATTACACATGTTCTTCAGGAACAAACATGTACAACTGTAATGATTGTCACTATTCTAAATGGATTCCCTTCCTGAAAAATGACCAATTTTTGCATGGTTTAAGAGGAACAGTGTTAAATGTGGAGTTGAAATCAGGTCCAATCATGGCCAGCTGATAGATTTTCATGACACATTAGCCACAATCATCTCCTGTAAGTATCAAACCCATAACAAGAATTTCCTCAATGAGATGTGTATTTACTGAATGCAGCATAGGAAGCCATATCATGCAGGCATCTAGTAGAACACCATGAAGGGAAATCTCCACTTTCAAATCTTATTGGGTATACATAGGCTTGTAGGTGTTTACTAGGCTACCAACCACAAGGATCTTTTTAAGCCTAGCCATGCATCCCAAATCTCTGACAAGTTCTGATACCCTTGATAAGTGTAAGCAGGCGCTTGGAAGATGAAGCATTTACAGATTGCCTGTGTCCATTAGAGACATAGGTGCCAAACCAGGGATGAATTTCTTATTCCAAATCCAATTATCCAGGTTGCACTTGAATTGGGTTAGGGATGAACTGCGCTTCACATAGATGGTGAGCCTGTTCCAGAGACAGGGTGATCTCTGGAATACATTCCTGTCTCTCCAGCAAGTCCAATTTATATCACAGACAAGGTTTAAGTCTTTAGAATGGGTAATTCTGGTACTGTTTGTTTTGCTGATATGCAGGAGGTTCATCAGAGTGGAGCCCAAGAATGCCCTGTATGTCAGGCTCAGATCTCCCTTCAAAAGTTTGTAGGAGCCAGAATACAGGGATATAGCCTTGAGGTGGTCTGCATAAGACAGTTTACTTAAGCCTGGTATTCTTTTAGTGAGGGACATCTGTAGACGTTCCGATTATTGTTGGATATGCCTGGTTAGGTACATACCAAAGGGGGCATTTTACTCAATGGCAGGTCTGATGAATGCTGAATACAGTGGAACAATGACTTCCCCTGGACTTATATGCCATACCCTCCTTGTTTAGAAGTTATGCAACATCGAATGATTTCCTCACCACTGTACACACATGATGGTCAAAGGCAAGATTACAATCTATTTGTGTCCCTAAGTCCCTGACTACTGGGTCAACTCTAAGGGGTGTGTTGTCAATATGATAATTACCTGAGGTTGACGACTTCCTGAAGGATACTATTACACATTTCTTGGCATTTAGTTTTAGTCTATGGCTCTGACACCAGTTATTTGTATGTGTTAGCCTCTCCTTGAGAAGTTTTGTGCCAGCATTGGATTTATTGTCAGCTCCCAGTTTGCAACCAACTGCAAAGTTTATCAGCCAAACACTCCTGACATTGGCCTTGACTTCAGAGAAGTAAATGCCAAAAAGAAGTGGTCCAAGGACTGTTCCCTGAGGGATGCCACTTGTGACTGGCCTTTTTGTAGAGGTGGACTCCCTGATTCTAACTTCCTGGGTCCTGTCTGTGAGCCAGCTGGTAATCTACCAGATAACATATGAGTTTGTACCTAACCTCTTGAGTTTGTTAACAATGACCGAGAGGGGTATTGTGTCAAATGCATTAGCCAGGCCAAGGTAAGCAGTGTGAACCATTTTTCCCTCATCCATTGCTTTGGTCCACCGTTTTGATAGGTAAGATCTGCCCTTGATGAAAGTAAACTGGGTTGGGTCCAGTATCTGGAGGTTTATTATATCACAATTGATCATTTCCATGATAATTCTTTCCATGGCTTTACATATAAGACTAGTGAAATGTATGGGTCTATAGGTTCAAGGATCTGTAGATGGCCTACCTTTGTGCAGAGGGATGACATTTGCTGTTCTGCATTCATGAGGCATGAAGCCAGTTTGGAGGTTATAGTTAAATAGCAATTTGAGAGGCCCTGATACATCATGTTTCATGCTATTTAGAAGGCATGCTGAGATATTGTCTGGGCTCACTGATGCAGTGTTCTTGGCCTTAGAGACAGCATTAAGGACTTTTTTCCTAATGATAGCAAGGGGAGTTATATTTGGTGGTATTGGCTTTGAGGATGTGGACATAGCTAAAGAATGCCTTGTGGTTGTCCTTGGCCTAGGAGGCCAAATTCACCTCAAATTTGTCTTTGGTAGATGTTATTTGTCCTCTGAGTTGTTTCATTGGTTTGATGAGAGTGCTTTTATCATGTTGGGTGCTGCATGTCCTAATTTTTACCACAGTGTTCTTCCTTCTGTTATACAGTGTATTGATTTTGTGATTCTACCAGGGAGGCTTATTTTTTGAGTCAGTTCTGTACTTCTTCCTGGGGGGGGGGGGCACAGCTGCCTCTATGCAGCTATTAACATCCTTGTACAGGGTTTCTGTGAAAAGTTCTGCATAGGCAGCAGTGTTCTTAGGGTTTATGGGGTCTTGAAATTTTGCCAGGTTATCACTTAATAGCAGGAGGTTAGCCTTAGTGCAGTTCCTGAATATTCCAAGTTTAGCTTGAGGGGGCCAGATTTTATTTTTACTTCAAAGGAGACCATTTTTGGTTTGACCTTACCAGGAAAGACATTACCATAGGGGATGTGCAGCACTCTCCCATATTAGTGAGGACCAGATCCAGTATGGCTGCACCCCTGGTTGTTGCATTAACTATCTTGTACAAGGAGTTTGTGTTTACAAAATCAAGGAATCTCTGTGCCTGTACATTTGGGTTGGTTAGGATTCCCAGTCAATAGTGGGGTAATTAAAGTTGCCCATGAATATGGCATTGGGTTGGAGTTTCGTGTTTCTAATAAGTTTAAATACAAGGTATTGATTTCCTTGGTCACAGAGGAGGATTTATAGCTGGCAAGGAAGTGATATTGGATTTTGCCTATGATGATACGGACATGGAGCAGCTGACGTGCATTGTCCTGTCTGACCAACCTTAAAGTATATTTATTTTGATATAAATAGAGACACCTCCCCCTTTAGTCCCTGTCTGTGGAGTAACTGGTCTAAATGTGTGGAAGGCCTTATAACCTTGCACTGTTGGTGAGCTGTATGCTGCTTTAAACTATGTCTCAGAGACTGCATAGACATCAGCATTCTGTATGGTGAAGTGAGCGTTTAGGTAGTGAAGTTTTTTGTATACATTCCTAGCATTGAGCAGTAATACCCTTAGATTTGCTTAGTTTTGATTTTCTACTTCAGAAGTACTTTCAGTTTGGCATTGCCTAAAAAAAGGCACTATGGGGGAAGACTATGATTTAGCTAATATTCAAAAGCCTAGAGTGGAGAGGTGCAGACCATCCCTGGCAAAGCAGCATGGTCTGTTGACCATCTCCTTTCAAGCTGACAAATACTGCACTCCCTTAGAATGACACACAACTAAGTCAATTATTAAAGTCTATCATCTTTTGTTCATATTGTGGCATCATCCTTTGGGAAGGTAAAATGCTGTTTAATGCTAGGCTCATACCAGCCTGAGACACATATTCCAAGTGCTCCATGATGTCTCTCTTCATAGTCTAGGGCGGTAAGTCTCAGGTCATTTATTCCCACATGGACTATGACTGAGTCATACTGGTACTTGTGTTCCAGTGACCTGAGTGAGTGCGTAATATGGCGGATCTTAGCCACTGATAAGCAACTGATCGTGACTTTTTCCTTACTCAGCCTGGTGAGAGGGATATCGCTATGTCATGATGGACTCTCCAATAATCAGGATATTGGATTGTGCAGTGGCTTGCCTTATTAGCTTAGAGGTAGCGGCTCCATGAGATGTGTCTCTATGTGTTGATTTGTGTGGTGTTTTGAAAGAGTGCATTTGGGGCTGCTGAGGGTATTTGTTATGCATACTTCATCTGGGATGTCTTTGCAGTTTAGGAAGGTTACGTTTAAGTGCCTCAGCATATGTGGGTCCATATGTCTTCTTTGAATTGTGTGTAATGGTTGCAGTGTGTGTACTACTGACAACCTTATTGACATTAGGAGTACATTTATGTGAGAACTTTGCCTCCAGTGACATTGTGTAAATACATCTCTCACATATAATATCAGTTTGTTTGAGAATTAACTGGTTGTCAGTAAACATGAGGTAATTTCTCCATTGCGTCAGGATGCCCATGTCCTCCACACTGGTAACAGAGATAGTGGGAAAGTTCACATCCATGGCAACCGTCCCTTTTTTATTAATTAGATATCTGGAGTGAAGATATAAAGCAATGTCAGGAATATTTGGTTTGCATCTCTGGACACAGTGTTTGTCACTGCAGATTAGTTGTCCTGTGTGCAACAAGGTATTGGAGAAATTTCAATCATGTTTTTACAGGAAAAATGTCACCCAAGGTATTTGAGTCTATAGAGGGCACACTCAGACACTTTAGGGGAAATTACTACATAGACCCTGAAAATTTAAGGATGAAGTATTTAGGCAAATATTCTACATTTAGAAATAAATCAAGCAGTACTTACTAAAAACAAAGAATTAGTATGTCAAGAATGATGAAATGAGGGAAGTTGCATGAATGGCTACTGCCTGGCTGCTGCTAGTGCTGGTCTCACCACAGCTTCACTCCGCTGGGCTACAATGCTCCTTTGCTTCTTCTCTCACCAGAAGCAAAATGTTAGAACCATTCCAAGATGAGAAGCAGGCCACAGCCTGTTTGGTGATCCACAATATTGTCCCAAATAATTCAAGGGTCTGTAGGCTTATTTTTAGCCTTTTCCTAGTAGATGTCTTGAATAGCAACCAGACCAATCAGGAACATTAAGCATAGACTCTGACTGTCCAATCAGACACAGGAATCAATGCACTCCTTCCTTCTGTCACCAGGAGCAGAATATAAGTACAAATTCCAAGCTGTCACCTATGAAGCAGTTATTAGGCTTTCTGGTGATCAGTAGGCTCTATGAAATAATGTCCCTGTGCTTCTTCTCTCCCATGGAGAAAAGAGAAGCACTAATCCCAAGATGACTACTGAGAGGTAGAATGTAGGCTCTCCAATGACTGGTGGTCTTGCAATAGATGTTTAAAGGGAACATGAAAGAAATGATTAATATTATAAACACTGCAGTGTACACTGTGCAGTTAGATATGAAAGAGGGGGTATCTAAAGTTGTAGCTGTCTAAGAAGAAAGCCACTAATTTAAAAAAAAACAAGATAGATTGAAAGGGGTGGTCACTTTTGTTTTCTGTCTGTGTGGAATACAGTGGGATGGCCAATAAATTGAAATAGCTAAAGGGGAGTGATTTCAGAAAATGATAATTTTGTGCTTACTCATAGCAGCCAGTGAAAGGAGCGAGGGAAGGAGATATGTGGTCAAAGTAACATAAAGGGCAGCCAACTAGAAATACAATTGTGTTTAAGAACAGAGCAACAACAGGGTGGCAGGGTGGGAAAAAATTCTGTGTGACTCACAAGCAACACAGCTGTGGTCTCTTACCAAGTTTTAATATGCAATTCAAAGCAGAATACAAGTAAAACACAGTGTAAAGAAAACAAATCACAGTATATAAAATAGAAGGCAATAAAGTAATACAAAATACAGGGAATCAAAAGCAAATTAACCTTTCCCTCATAGCAAGCTGTGTCAGAGTTTTGGTGAGCTTTTCCAGTAAAGCTTCAAAATGTTTTATTTTTACTCCTTAAACAGAAGATTTAGTTCCTAGCTCCACCCCCTCAGTTCACAGATGATTAACATTAACCGGCCTGTGTAACTTTCTGTGAGACTACTTAATTGGCCTGTTCTAATTTCTGTATAACTCACAAGACACAGAGCTGTGGTTTCTTTTCAAGTTCTAATATGCAATTAAAACCAGAATACAAGTAAAGCACAGTGCAAAGAAAACAAATCACAGTATACAAAATAGCAAAAAGGCAATAAAGTAATACAAAGTACAATAAATCAAAAGCAATCTAACCTTTCCCTCACAGAAAGTTGTGCCAGAGTCTTGGTTAGCTTTTCCATCCTGTTTTGTATGGCCTACCAGATGTGTGGGAGCTCACTTTTCTAAATGTGATACACTTGACTAAAGCATCCCTGGGTGATATAGGTATCAGCCACACAGATAACAACACTGACAAACACATTATTATTAGTGGATTCCTTACATACAGCTGGGTACTGCATGTATCTGTCACATGCGTTAGCAATGGATATTGTCTGAAGCATCTGCAATTGATGTGTGAATTAAGAAGTGATTCATGATAGTGAATGGTTCAGCAGTATGCAAAATTGATGGCAATGTATCAACTACCCCCATGGCACAGAAAGTGCAGCAGTGCAAAGTCAAGTGCCAGTGATCAAGCTAATAATGCACACATGCCAAACAATACATGAAACATCTACTATAAATACATGCCAAGACTCAAGACATGTGACACATGATCTCTATCCTCCTGACATTGCCATTCAAAATGCTATACTGTCATTAAATGCTGACATACATCTGTATGTGTTCATGCAAACTATCAAGTGGTAGACTAATGTGATGTAGTGGTACATCTGTGATGTAGTATTGTCACTCTACAGCTGTAAATAGTATACGGTCACACTTTATAGGTTCATATGTTCAAAGGAGAGTGCTAGGCTAATGGCACAAGAGCTTTCTCAAGCCTAGCTAGATTTAACTAGAGTTTAACAATTTTCAATAGCTAGGTGAATGAAGTTCACAGAGGTATGAGCCTATGTTATAGTAAGTAATGCCAACTATCTCTGTCCATGAGAGTCATGGGCAAAAAAAAATATGATTACATATCCATTGATCTAGGCTGTGCTTGAAGAGGGTCAGGAAAGGCTTTGCTTTATGTGAACGAGAAGCTTGTTCCAGAGAAAGTGTAGTCTCTGAGAGATGTATTTACCTCTCCAACATGATTTATTTATGTCAGAGGTTAGGTTAATATTCTTGGAATTAGTGATCCTCATGCAGTTTGATTTACAAATGTGGAACATTTCCATAAGGGATAGATTGGACACTGACCTGTAGGTCAGACTCAGATTGTCCCTTTGTCATACGTAGGAGACAGAATACAGAGACAGGGCTTTCAATCTTTCTGCATAGAACTTGTTTTTTTTAACCTGCATCTTCCTGATGATAAAATTCTGAATTTGCTCCAGGTGTTGCACTGTCTGGTGAGGTACATGTCAAAGGATGCATTGTACTCAATTATTTGTGTGATTAGGGCTGTGAACAATGGAATTATAATACGCTTTTGTCTGGATGCCATGCCCTTACTTATGAGTTGTGCCATATGAAAGGATGTTCTCACCACTGTGGACACAGGATGGTTGAAGTTCAGATTAGTATCAACCTGAGTACCCAAGTCATGTACAACTGAGTCTACTATTGAGGCTGCTGTCTATATTGCAATTAAGTGGGGTGCTTGCTTTACAAAAGGCGATAATTATGATTTTTTTTTGCATTTATATTCTCTTCAAGGCTAGAGCAACATTCATTTGTTGGTTTTAATCCTTTCTGCAGTATATTCTTATCATTTATGCATTCAATGATTGCCCCCCAATTTGCAGTGAATTGCAAACATGGTCAAAAACGGTCTACATTTGCACTGACTTCTGAGAAAGAAATACTGAGCAGGAAAGAGGCTAGTACAGAACACTGTAGTACACCCCTAGAGGCTGACCTCTTTCTAGAGCTGAATTTACCCACTTTGACAGCATGTGTCTTATCAGTGAGACATTTGGGTATCCACCTGGTGACACTGGGGTTTATGCCCGGTTGAGAGAGTTAATACCTGAGTGGGGAATTGTGTCAAATGGTTTGGACAGGTCAAGTTAGACTTGAATGACAATCTTCCCCTCATCCATGGCCTTGGTGACTTTCTTGAAGAAGTCAACAACATTTAACAGGCAAAAACTCCCCTTGATAAATCTGAACTGGATTGGTTGCAGAGTCAGGAAATAACAATGTCATTGTTAATAACATCAATTATGAATAATTCCATGGCCTTACTAATGAGGCTGTTCAGGCTTATGTGTCTATAATTCCCTGCATATGCTGATGGTTCCCACCTTGTGCAGACGGATGACTGTTGATGTCCACCACTCTGCTGGAACATAGCCTGTCTTGAGGCTGTGGTTAAATAGGAATCCAAATAAGTCTGCTAGGTCAGGTTTGAAGTTATTTCAAAGACAACCTGGGAGGCAGTCAGGGTCCACTGATGCCATGATTGTAGCAGTAGAGAAGGCAGGGATGACTTGATCTTTTGAGATAGCTGGCTGAAGAATGTTGGCACGTATAATTTGGGTGATGTCCTGTGGGGATATGAGGTAGAAGTTGCATCCAAATATGTTAGCTAGCAGGTTGTTTATTTCTTATGGTTGTGCATAGGTGGTGCTATCAACAACCAGCTCTGTGCATAGCTGGTATTCTCCTTAATTTTCATACATAGTTGCAAAATGCTTTGTTACATCATCTCCAGATATAGTGTTTGATATGAATCACATGCAGCACAGTGGAACTTTTAACACAGTCATACAACTCAACCTATATCACTACAATACATCAGTTATACATCATATTCCTATATGTTTATCAGTGGAAATGTGTGGGTGTGGGCCCTGACAATATATATGGGCACATTACAATTGAGGGGATGTGGTTCATGCAGAACATTTAATGACATAAATGTTGGCAGTCCCACAATGCTGCTGTGACCACCTAAATAATCCTAGTGAATAGCAACACAATTGTGCATACAGTGAATTCACCAAAGTTGCAGGTAAATCTTAACATGTCATATGTTGTGCATATGCAACACGGCACACACCTAACTTTAACAGTACTAGGGTGCACTTTATAGGGGATGACATCATCAGTGTATACTAAGGAGATGATGTTGGCAGCAATGTGTGATATAGATGTGGACACACATCCTGGTGTAAAATTGTCTCCAGCGTGATAATTGAATGATTATATACACATATAGTCAAGTTGACTGCTGTGAGATTAGAACTCCTGTCTAATTATTGACAAAAGCTAGAGAACACAATACTTAATGGTAGTACCATGGCACAATACTGGCTTTAACAGTATCTGAGTGCAATTTATAGGGAGTGATGTCATCAGTGTATACTGTGAAGATTGCGTGATATACATGTGGACCCACATCCTGGTGTGAAAAGATCACTCACACATTCATTTTGATTGCTGTGAGATCAGAACACCTAACTATCTACGCAAGCTAAAGAACACAGTACTTAACACTAGCACCACAGAATAAGACTGAAGTTAATAGTATCAGAGTGAACTATGCAGAGGATGACATCATCAGTGTATGCTGAGATGATGATGTCAGGAAGGCTATATGAAATGGCTGTGGAGTCATGTTCCAGTCTAATACTATTTTATGAATGATACTTGAGTGAGGGCTGCAGGAGCTAAAGTCAAGCTGTTCCACACATACACACACACACACACACAGACACACACAGACACACACACACACACACACACACACACACACACACACACACATGTTGACTGTCAAGGGATGTTAAGCACATGAGCAAAAATGGCTTCATGCTAACGGTAAAAAGTGTAAGATGTAAATTTGGTTGGTATTCTTTGCAAGGCATGGCTTTCAGCTCTCTGAACAGTACTGAATGTAGAAAATACACCTGCTGCCTAGCTTTGTTGTTGCATAGTGTAAAAGAGCAGTTAGCTCTTGGTCAGAGCACAGGTGAGCCAGGTTTCAAAACCAGGTTATTCTTTTTTTTACAAATTGTGTCAGGATGGCATTAGCTAAGTAAATGTGATCACGACTCCATATGTGAATATTCCTCACCACACTAAAGTGGTTAGGAGAGGGAAAACACACTTAAGACAAGCAGGCCAATGTTGGATAAATATATGATAATTGTGGAGATGGATGTCACCTGAAATACTCACTTTGGTCAGTATTCAATGTGTCTTCATGAGAACTCAGCTGTGGCAAATGACAAGATGTGGGTGATTAAACACATCATACACATATAACATTACACTAAGTAATGATGTGAGATGCAACTGGAATCGAATCTTTGATGCGACTGGCAAAAAAACAAATCTTCAGTAAAGTGATTTATGTTAACATTCCACATAGGAAGCTTCATTGTATTACATTCAACAGTCTAAATAACTGTCATAATAAATGTACAAAGTACTGCCTTTATTCTGCTTTTAACTTTGCATTCCTTTAATGCGGCAAATTTAAGCAATGTGTCATGGAGATAACTGGACTAGTACAGCCAATGGTAAAAAACTCATCAGGTTTTGCAAGAGGATATATAAAGCCATTCACTGCCACTCAGCATTGGTGAACAATGCCAAAATCTGCACAGATGCAGAAGATAAAAAGTTAAGGCTTTTTATGGGCTATGTCTGGTCATCTGTGTGGTGTGTCATTACATTTTATGACCAGATTTAAGGTGTGAAAATGGGGATGATATGAAAATGATGAAAAGAGGGCCCAAGCAGAGGAAAGAACAAAGGGGAAGCAATAAAGGAATGTGCATAAGGTAATTAGGAATAAAAAACATAGATATCCACTTCTTCAACATCACACTGTGAACAATAATAGAAAATTGGATAAATTTGGACTGATACCACAGCACTAATGGGTGACAATAATGCAATAATGTTGCATAGCTGGACCAAATCAAGAATGTTGAGAACACACGCATGTGAAGTGGAGAGCTATATATGGGAGTTTTTTTGTGGGACAGGTACCCATTTGTTTTTGTTTAGATTTCAAGTAGAGATGAATGTTAGGGAAAGGACAGGAATGTCAGGGCCAGGTAGGTAGTGTAGGTGATGAAGCAGGTGCAGACAAACAGGACAAACATGATAGACACAGAGATGATGGACACAAAAGGTTGGGAGACATCATGACTGACTGGGAATAGGTAGGGGACATCAGAGTCACATAACCATAAAGCGTGGAAACAGTGAGAATCCAGTCCTCACCTACAGAACTGCCATCACTGTCTCCTGTGAGATTGCTTGACATGGGAGTCTTTTTCCATTCTAATGAGCAACCTTTCCAGGTAACAGAATTGGGCACCAAGACCAGTTTTTATGACATCACGAACCATCCCTGGCAGCACCTGTAGGGTGATGTAATCAGCAACTACACCATTACTCCCAGAGGGCACAAGTGCACCAGCAACCCGGGCATTTCTACTTGATATAAATGGGCCAGATAGCCCTGTGTCTGCAGAGGCAGTACTGCCAGTTTGTGTCCCCAAGGTGGTGGGTGGTGCTGCTGCAGTTGGTGAAAGATTGCCAGGCTGAGCCAGAGTGGTTGGCCCACCTCCTGTGCTGAAAAGCATTTGGTTTCTTGGCAGAAAAATATGACATCATAACAGTGCGTTTCCATTACAAAAAAAAAAAAAAAACACAAAGGGAGATAAGGGTTGAGATGAGACAAATAAAAGAAAAAAGATGTTTAGAACCATTATATGACACATTCATGGTTTATTACAATAAATAAACTTTTATTATTATCCAAAAAGAATTGTGAATTGTTACAAGTAATCCTTGGCATATGCATATATTCCATATAATTAATGTGCAGCTATTTCATATTAATAACACTGTATTAAAGCCAATATTGTTGCAATTAAAATTTAAAAATGATATTTGTTGAATGTGAATGTATAGATTATTTGTGGGAAGCAAATCCACATACTATGAATACAGTATTGCATTTGCCTAATACAATAACCAAGAGCTACAGAAGAAAACATGCATGCTTGCTTTTTCAGTCAACATCTGCATGCTAAAGTTTTCAGTAATCTAGAGAATATCAGCATATTTAATATAATATTAATTTGTGCTAAATACATACCCCTTTCTTCTCTGAGTCTCTCCAATCTCTCAACACATGCCCCCCTGTTTAATGAAATGTCTTGTGCATCTTTAAAATAAAGAGAGACTGAAAAAGTGACTCAAAAGCACTAATCATACCAGTCTTGGCTATCTACAGCTTTCCATAACACTTAAACTTGCTTTATCATTATACTTACACAATCATGAAATGCCAGCAGTTCCAGACTCATCTAGCCACTGGTCGAGTTATCCAGTTATGCCAGCTTGTGCCCACACTGCTCCCCTGTGTGTGTTATGCCAGTTGTACTGGCATACCATACAATGGGGAGTGTAGTAAGCCATTTGCAGTAGAGACAGCCATGGCTAGGCTGCTACAAGTCTCAACCTTATACTGAGAACCAGTATAGTCTCCCTGCAGCAGCTTATGGCTATTGCACTTCACAAGGTATCAACAAATATTTTTGACTCCTCCACATCCCACCACTGTGCCCTGAATTTGGCACCATCCTTCCTATCTCCTGTCATGTCTGCAAAGGTTCTCCATCAGCAGTACAAGTTTGTTCCTGCCAATTCATGATATCAAGTTTTACAACTAGTGTACAAATGTGCAAAAGCAAGCCAACCTAGTTTGCTTGATGGTAATTGGACATAAACTTTGCCAAACAAAGAAGAATGGAGTGTATGAAACAGCAGTGTTCAGACTTGGCATTTATTTATGGTATATATGCTGTAATACCTGGTCACACTTTATCCAGTGGTCAACACAGAAATGCTAAATGACGTGGTTTTTAAGCCATGACTTTGGAGGGATTAATGGAATGATTTGACACATATTCTGAGTAGACCGACACACTCTTAAAATTTATTTGTGAAATGTGGATTCAAACCTATGTAAAAATGGAAATGCATACATTTCCATTCAGGTGATTATTCCTCATTGCCACATAAGAAGTGTTTGCCAATTATGGCCATCACAGATATACAGTTTAAAGATTGACTGGTGCTATACTTCAGATAAGCTTGTATGGGTGTGACATTACAAGGTCTTGGCTTATGCATTCTTAGGTGTGATGCAGGAGTACTGTCTGACAATGTACTGTAAATGTATAGACTTATATTACTTTATTAATAGATGTGTGATTAGTGGTACACACCTCACAATACATTCTGCTTTATAATTATACTTGGTTTATGGGAGGGGTGTAGATGTTTGTCAGTAAGCTATAGTGTCCAACAGAGATATTTAGCTGCATTTTTATTACATAATTATCATTGTCATGATAAACCAGTTACACTCATAATACATACGATACCTAAACATGCATGTCAACCTGCTATACATAGCTAATGGTATTCAGTATTACCTTAAAATCACAGTTTTAGAAAAAATACAGTGGGACACTAACTAAAAAGTGGATTGTGCTGGATTAGAAACCTTGCTCACATGTGTTCTGACCATGAACTCATTGTGCCTACACCTGGTGTCACAGGGAAAACTATGTATCAGCTCTATTTTCCACACTCAACAATGTCCAGAGTGCTAATGGCAGTGCATCACTACTGAGCCTGCTGTGTGAAGGAAGGTAAAATAAATTAAATCTTATACTTTTTTTTTCTGAAGTTATGAAACCCATTTGCACATAGGTAGGACATCTGTAAATGTAAAAGGCAATAGTCAAAATATGTAATTTGTGTAAATAATTATGACCATCCCACAGTAAAAATAATGACTGTGGGACTACAGCCCTGCTTTAATATTCTTCTATCTTATTTAGCTCAGTGTATTTACACCTTGTGCTACAAAGACAGTTGTGTAACAGGTGCAGTTTCTGTACTCATTACCATCTGTATTGCTGACCACCATGCAGTTTTGCTGAGTGTGTTTGTGCTTCATAAAGCAAATTACATTAAATTTTCATTCTTTAGCTGGTTAACTGTGTTTGTGATAAGCCCTGCACTGCATAAATGGTAAAGCCAAAAAAAGATAAAAAAGTGAATCAAACTTGAAACAATTAGGCATCTCTGGATTTGAACCTTCAGACTATTACACTTAAAAAACTCAGTTACAGAGGGTCATCTCCCTTTGCCACAGACACCACTTTTCAGCACCAATAAACTTGCTTGCATTCAAGTAATTCACATTTCATAACCAGTATTAACAAGTCATACACTTAGAGATTCTCAGTTGGTTGTACATGTGCGGTTAACATAGGTGGTGCAATGAGTGATCACATGACCATTTATGAATATGTTTGCAGAAATGCAGTTCTATCTTCTGTTTGTATTCTGGTCATTCTTCACTTACTTCTGCTATACTATCAAACAAGCAGTCTATAGTGCATTTTCTATAATTTGTATAAAGGTGAAATAAAAATATATAACAGTAAACAACAATTTTCAGCAGGAGAGTTTTGCTATTATGGACAAAAAAATTATATGTGTGTGGTGTTTTGTTTTCTTTAAATGCTCACTGATGTTGTTCCACACTTTGTAAGTATATCCTCATTTTCACACCTGCAGGGAAAGGTATCTGAATTGCTGTTGTGTGTTCTTTCACTCATACAAATCATTCACAGTTGCAAGGTATTAGCACTTAACAATGGTATAGAGCCTGCACTATATGCGACATGAAGTCAAACATTTTGTATTCATCAATTGTAATGAGTTCACACCTCAATTTCATCTTCACAGTGCTCAGAGGGCTGAATCTACACTTTAAAAAGGTAACTCTATAGCTCGGTAGCTTAAAGGTGAGGATACTTGTGTGCTTTCAGACAAAAGAAAAAGACTGGTATTTTTTGAAGGTGATGTTTTTGCAGAGAAGCCATTTATTTTGCTAAGGCATGCTTTTACTATTCAAGGACATTTTATACTTTGTAAACTGTTAGAAGTGTATTTACTTAGCCAGGAGAAAAATACGTTTTATCTGTATGTATTTCTTAAACTTCACTGTTGGCATAGACAGTTTTGGCAGGCATTTACATTTGTGACATAGACAGATTATACTTTCTGTGCAACTATTGTTCTTAACATTTTCATTTGTAATCTCATATGGTATTAAAGAAAAATGTAATTTACACATTGCTCAAATTGGTGTCATGCTTCCACAGGAGTGGTGAGCACAGTGAAAAGTGACTAACATTCATAAAATGATTTCTTTACTATTTAGTAATGATAACTGTCATCCATGAATCAATTACTTAACTTTTCAGTCTTCACTATATAAATGTTCGCATAATGAGTACTTTTACAAACCCCTTATGCATTTTGGAGTGTGTGGGGGTGCAACGTATCATTCTGTTGTCCTAAATGAGAAGTGTGTTCCAAGTGCTTTTATGTTGAAATGTGTAGACATCCTGTTAATTGTGTGGAAAATGTATAAACATTACTTATGGGGTATTCCTTGATTTTTGCAAACATTAATTTATGTTTGGTGGGGGGGGAAGTCACCTGCCATTCTGTTGAACTAGGCAAGAAGTGTGTTTCAAGTGCTTTATGTTGACACTTGGTACACAAACTGATTATTTTTATGAAGAAATACATTACTTATAAGATATTCATATTTTTATCATTTTCTGTTTTATGTGACATAGGATTATGGCACCCATGCCTAAAAATCCATGAAAAACCCTTTCAGAGACACTCACAATGAGGTCATAATACAGGCTCTTAGGTGGCACAGTGTCTTCCTGCTTGAAAGATGCTAGGCTGATGTAGCTTCTAGAAAAGAGAATTAGAACCAGTTATTCACAGATGTGGATGCAGTTGGTGGTCATGGCCACAATTATGATCAAGTGTGGCATCAGGACACTGATGTGATTTTATCAGCATGGAGAAGGGTGGCTGCAGCTACCCAAGAACAGCTGACTACAGTCTTTGTCCTGCTACTGTGCCACAACTGCCACCAAATGAGGAGCTCTTGTCTACTTTCAGAAATCCTGACAGCTCAGGGGAGCCTGTGCACCATGTGTTTAATGCCAGCGCTGATGTGGCTGGAAGTCCAAGTGTGTCCGAGGAGTGGCTTCCAGGTAAGGTTACATATGGGGACATTATTTTGGCTTGTCGACTGAAATATAATTTTAATGCTACTGCTTGTGATGCAAGACTTTTCTATCTGTACCTATCGATAAGTCAATACAGTTATACAAGAAAGTTGTTCAGGAGACATGGGTGTGGGTGGATGTTTTAGACAAGTTTCAGTTAGAGCTATTACTTACAGGGCATACAGGCAATTGTGTAATCACTGCTTTTGCATTATTCCCATTGTTATGATTAATTACTGTTCTTTCACTGTTTCATTTCTTCCAGGCCCATCCTCCCTGCAAAGTGTTGAGACATGTGACCATGGCAAACAATTTTTTTGTTTGTTTTTGTACTTACTAAGCATTATTTAGATATATAATATCTGTATGTGTGAGACATATGTCTGTATTGCTGTAGCATTTGCAATTATGCAAACAGTGTTACTTTTTGTTTAGATATTTTGGGTTAATATTCATGGAAGTAATAATTTTGTTCCTGTGTTTGTTGTTTATTATCACAGAAGATCCTGACAATGGACGTGTAGGACTCCCACTGCATTGTCAGAGTATAAGTAAGCTCTGATGATGTTGTTGGGCAAATGGAGGCATAGTCAGGGAGTGCAGTGGTTGACTCTGACACTGAGGTTGTGACTCATACTGTATTCCGTTCAGGCACAGTCAGTATGGGTATACATATCCATTTCACTGAAACCTCAGATAATGGACAAGTTGAGGGTGACACACATGATCAGGGTAATGTGGTTACAATGGTTTAAGTGCCGGTTGACGATGTCCATAGCCAAAGTGTGGGCAAAGTGCCATGCAGGAGGTTTGGTAGGTGTACTTGGAGGATGCCTGATGCTGGTATGTGACTATATGTAACTTGATCTATGTTTAGGTGTTTATCATCAGCTCAACACATCATGTAGAGCAACTTACTGAACACAAATTAGCATGCTACTATCCAGTCCTTTATTTTTATTATGCAGGAAATATTGCTATGCAGAGAGAAAAGGTAAAGGCATTTTACGTATCATGGATGGTATTAATGTTTTTTTTTTTATCTTCTTTCTCTTCTATCTCTCTCTCTTGTGCACAGACACAAATATATGTGTGTATAATATCTCTCTCTCTCTCTCTCTATGTATATATGGGTTCCTCCACATACATCATTTTGCAGTTTGTTGACAGCTGTTCTGTTGACTGCACTTGATTGACCGATCAGCTGGCCAAAGGTCCGAGTGAGAGATTGTTGTAATTGAATGGATGGTAAGTAGGGCCTTTCATCCCTGTTTTGCAGTCTGAGGGGTGGTATATTTAAGTAGCATGAGATGTCATAGTGTATTCTCCCATGCAAGAGGTATAGCGTGGCTTGACATCTTGAAAACAGAAAATAATTCTAGCATTTTTTGATTTGCATGCTGCAAGTTTATGTTTCGTTTCAAAGGTTAAGTCAGTACATATACTGTCTACTTGAGTCTTTTAATTTCTTCAGTAGTCTCATAAAGAACATAGACTATGTAATAGAAAAATTCATATTACCATCAAAAAACATATTAATTGATATGATTGCATCAATAAAATACTCTTTTCAAAGTGGAATACTGACATATTTACATTTGATAATCTTACTAATCCTTTTATGTCATTAGTTCATATTTCTCCTTTAGCATCCTTCAGATTTCTGATACAGTCCTACTATAAAATGATTCTTTTTTTTCAAATGTTTTTATTAATTTTTCACATAATTCCATTGTATAATGATCTTAATACATTTTCTGACAGGTAAAATAGTATGATTAACTATATACAATATTTACAGTTGGCCTGAAATTAAATTATTATATTGATCAGTCTAGTCAGAGTAACATCATATTAATGAGAGATCATTTGTTCCTTTTTCTTTCACTTTCATTAAAAGTTTAAATTCAAGTTCAGTGTCTCAATAAGTGATAGTATTTTTTCCATGGATTCTTGTTCCATCGTCTTGGTGCTACTAGTTTCCTTCAATATTAGCAGAAATTCTTTAAATTATGGTTCCAGATTTGATTTCCATTTTCTGGTAATACATTTTCTAGCATTTGCTAGAATGTTCCATAGTAGGTAGAGATTGCTATTATTTAATTCTAAATTCTCATTAACATTCAACAAAATTAGAGATTTACTTACTACAAATGTATCTGAGAATATGGCTTGTATGAAATTGCTGACATTTTCCCAACATTTTTTAACTTTAATACAGTCATGAAATACATGTATCCAGTCAGCTTTACAACTCTGCAAGCATCTCTAACATGTAACATTATTAGAAGTATTACATTTTTTTAGTCTATTTGGAGTAAAAAAAGATCTATGCAAAAATTTCCATGTGTAAATTCTCCAAAATTGTATGTTGGATGTCAATTTAACAGAATTTAGTATTTTGGTTATGTTTTCCATGGATACATTTATTGAATGACTTTTTGTTATATGATTCCAAAATTTTTGATTGATTTTAACTTTATAATTTATTAAAATTTTATATAATTTTGATGTCAAATTTTCCCAGTTTTGATTATCGTATACTATTTCATATAAATTAGTTATACGTGTAGGTTTATCTCTAAAAGAAGAATTGTTAATTATTCTGCATAGATCTTGTGAGTATTGTAATATACTTTGTAATAATACCCAGTCTAATGTAGAGAGATTATAAGTTTTTATTATAAGTTGACTATCCAAAACCTTATGTTCATTAATGCATTGTTGCCAGCAAATTAAAAATGATTCTTGTGATATGTAAGAACAAAACTTTGTACACAGTAAGAATTTAACTCCAGCTCAACAGATCCAAACTCTTCAATCCAAAAATCAGCTATTGATAAAACACAACTGTATACTTTATTGTAGGGAACCATAGTCCCTGCATCCTCAACATGAGTAACTTAAAATGACATGGTCCCAAAACTGTCCATACAGTTGGAAACACAGACTTTCTGCAGCCTGTAATACTGCAGGCAGTTCCCATAATTAAAAATTTGGGGAAAGGAACCAATAGGGAAATGGAATCGAGGATAAGAGAAGAGCTAGAATTCTGATAACTTGTCTCCATTTCTCAAAAGTTAAAAAAAAATTGCTTGTCTTTTCCTGGCATATTAAACAGCATAAACCACTTCTTGTTATAGTGTTTGGCTGCTCCATTTTTTCACCTGTATGAAGATGCTATAGTCTACTTTATTCTTAGTCTCTTTCTTCTCTGTCTCTGCATTTAAAGTATACCCCCATTGTAATTCCCAAGGAAACAACCAATGAAATGGAAGCTTGTGATCAACAGAAACTAAGTTAACCACACACAAACCCTTGTAAGAATACTAGAATCAATGTTCAAAAGAATAACACTAAAAAGAAATACAGGGCTATAATAAAAGAGTTGTATCCTACCATAAAGTTAAACAACCATCTGTTTTTGCCTCAAGGAAGGCAAAAACTGCTTTGTCAAAACTGAATAAGTTACCCCTCTTCTCTAAACTACAATTTATATTATAATCTATGTATATTAAAGCAGAATAACACTTCCAGACCTCCAGATTTGCAAATTAAATTAAGACATGATTACTAACAGACATGAAACTGCCCAGTGTGAAAATCCACAGGCATATAGACATATCTTAGTCTTTGATTATGTATGATTTCAGTTATGGCAGTTGGCTTGGCTTTCAGAGATGTATATACTGTTTCACCTAGCACAAACATCTGAAGAGGAGGTTAAGTGAAGAAAAAATCTGAACAGGTATTATTATTCTTCGCTTTTGACGCTTTCTGGTCATTCCCAATTTAGGCTTGTTTACACCTTTAGTAAATTTCTTAATCACTTACTTGTATCTCTTTAATCAACAAGTCATTCCTGCTTCATTTTAAACCAGTCCTGTCAGACGTTAAGTGGGGTCAGGATCTTTTTCCATAAGTCTATTTCTAATAAGCTTGTTTGATAAAACTTACTTAAATCTAAAGACACTAAATCTTATAATCCATGTTTATGTTTCGCCAACATCTGAATTTTTTTGTCTTACATTTGCAAACTTCCAGCTCATGCATTTTGACATTACCTTTACTAAAGGTATTGCATTCTGTTTCCTCTGAAAACCTTGCTTTCATTTTTCCCTCATTCCAAAAATATATTAAGTCTCATTATTGTTCATACTCATATGTCATGCTCTAGTAAATATACTGGAAAAGGGTACAACTCTCACAGCCCTGCATTCTGTTTTCAGAATTATTCTTTTAAACATTGATTCTAACATTCTTACAAGGATTTGTTGGTAGATCACTTATACTCTGTCAATCACTGTCTTCCATTTGATTGGTTGTTTCCTTGGGATTTGCTGTTAGTTCAGTGCAGTTGCTGTATAAGTTATCTTTCTGATAGGCGTGCCAATATAAAAGCTTGTACTACTGTCGCTTATATAGGTATGCAACTTACTCATCTTCCCCTGTTGTCTCTTTTTGGGATCACTCTTTCCTCTTTACTTAGTTCTTGGCTCTGCAGTGATTGTCTAAATCTATACATTCTGTACTATGTATATGACCTGGTCCTTTTATCACTAGGATATAAATGCCTGTTAATAATAAAAAAATTAATATCTTGTTATTGTAATAGCAATGACTCTCCAGCTCTGCTAGCATGCATTTTTTGATCTGTTTATCTAGGTGGTTCATCAGGTCTGCCATTAGAAATATTTTTGAAGCTGGTTTGATTCAGTCATGTCTCTTTATCTACAACATACTGCAAGTCCTGTCATGGACATAGACATGGAAAAAGTTATACACAAACACAGTTATGCACATGATTCATGGCCTTAAAAGTAATACAGACTAGAAACAATTTTAATTTTCATTCCCAACTTTATCAATAGCCAAAACTGTAATTCAAAGAGTGGACCCTCTTCTACATAATAGTTGCTACTTCCTTCTGTTTGGACATTGCTGTAATCTTTCTAAACTGACCTGATACCCCAAACACACAACCATGTGCTGACTTTCTTCTCAGCTCCATGATGTGCAAACTTAATGACAAACACTTAGCCGCACACTTACGTTTTGTAAATACATACGCTCTCTGCATTCTCAGCATCACACGTCTCATTCTTCTGCTGTCTTTCTGTTGTCTCTTTGACCATTCACAGTCAGTTTAGCTATTCTTATACATTCTTGTTTAAAAAAAAAAAACATTTCTGTGCATTAAACTTCTCTTTATAAATGAAGTAAGTTTTTCCCTTATTAAAATACAAACTTTTTCCCAACTTCTATTTTAGATAGTTTCATCTTAGGTATAAGTGTAGTGTCGGTTTTCATTCCTATGTAATTTTTTTGGCTGTCTGAATCTTGTCATTTTTCCACCTTTGGTTTTCATCAAGCTGAATCCTAAAGATTTTAGTGGGATTGCTTCTAAAAGGTCAGTTCCTTGCATATTATGGTTGGTATTAATATACAATTAGCACAGTACACTGCACAGAAAAGCATGAAGAGTGATAATGTACAGGAAAGGGGGAATAGCATGGTAATCAATGCATGCAAATAACTACATAATGACATGAAAACAAGACTTCAAATACTAACAAACATCAAGAAATATACAATTGATAATGTCACAGATGGTACAGGAATCAAGAACTTTATAAATTAGGGAATATCAAAATCACCTTTTCCAAATGCCAGGAAGTGCAGGTGCAGAGAACAATAGACTGTACGTAATGACAGCAACTGTAGCACAATAGTGTAAGTTAGTGCTCAGTCTCAACACAAGTGTCTGTGGTATGGCACAATGTAGCTCTTTGCACCAGTTTAGATGGTACCACCAGTACCCAGTGTACCACCATTTGACTGACCACAGAAAATGAGATACATCAGCCAAAATGGCTTATATTCAGTCAGTTTGCAGGTAGTTTGCAATGCACAACATATCTCTATGTGTTTATTTAATATCCTGTCCATTCCCATAATTCTCATAACTGCTACATATTTAAATTTCATGGCACAGAAGAATCATGAATTCTAACCTGCTGGTGTGGATTTGATGTACTTGTTTTTTTTCTATTTTTTTTTTTTTTTTTTTTACCAAGGAGACAGTGTTCTGTTTCAAGACTGTTCCAAGCACTACATTGTGTGGATATTTCTGACATGTTCTAACATTTCATGTAGAATAACGGAACCCCTTCAGAAGGACGAATGGATGAAATCTAGAAATGCACATGGCCGAAGCCATATGCTCAAATTTCAGAAGCTCGACTTTCTGAAAGGGAAAGGAAAAAATAACAACGAAACACAAAACAATGTTTCTGTAGGGGGGCAAGCCCCTCTGCACCCCCCACACCCACCACTACTTATTTATTCTAACTCTGAGATCGCACTATAGCACAGAAAGGGAAATCTCCCGTTCTGTGCTGTATGCCGATCCCCATTCAGAAGGTTGAGCTTCTGAAATTTCGAGCATATGGTCTCGACTATATGCATTTCAAGATTTTAGCCATTTGACCTTCTGAAGTGGAACCAGAATAACTTTCCAGAGATCATCTACCAAGCAGGTGTACATGCAGATGGTTACAGAGCTCTCCATATACCATTATCATGCAATAAGGTATCAGGCCACACATAATGATGCCACTGCTGCATGCTGCAGAGGATGCTGGATATGCATTAGAACTATGGATGGTGATTGCCGAGCAGTGGCAAAGACAGAATATGTTACTGTCTATGCAGAAACAAACCTTTGTAGGCTTTATCTGGTCTACTTAAAGGATGGTTCCACTAGCTACATGTATCTAATGGAGTACCATAGTAATTAACTGAGACCTGAAGCCAGATATTCACATTGAGCACCATGGTTCATAGCACAGTTGTAAAGAAACAGCTTAAGCAAACCACATGCCAGCTGACTGCATAGAAGTATAGAAGCTATTATGGCTGGTGTATCTCATCTTCTATGGAGCAAGTGAGAATTTGATTGCAGGAACCATCCTAGCAGAGCCTACCATTCAGACAAGTTGAAATCCAGATAGGCAAAGAAGGAAGGGGCAGTAGGTGGATCTTATCTGAGGCACAGCTAGGTGCAATATATCAAGGTGATGGCAAAGAGGTGCCTGCTGGTCCACAACTATGGATCATGACACAAATGACACAGAAAAGATCATACATGAATTATCAAATTCAGGCTGTGCAATACAGTGCATAGGACTGGGTGTCTCGTGCATCAAGGATTACCTTACCCACTTCAGTCATGGGGCTTGTAGGGCACAATTATCATGACAATAGTGCCATCATTTGGGCCAGGGACAAGGGACATGGATATGATAGATATGTAGTCTGGTAGTAGAGTAGGTCTAGTCAGGAATAACACCATCCAGAGATGTGGTAGAGCTGTTGTGTCATGTCATGAACATGTTGATGAATCTCTGTGCCTGATGAGGTCCATGGAAAAAAAATGCCATAAAACTATATGGGCTCATACGTGTGTGTGTGTGTGTGTGTGTGTGTGTGTGTGTGTGTGTGTGTGTGTGTGTGTGTGTGTGTGTGTGTGTGTGTGTGTGTGTGTGTGTGTGTGTGTGTGTGTGTGTGTGCAAGAGTGTGTGACCATACACACATACTTGCTCATGTGTGTGTACACGTGCATGTATTTGGGTGTATGTGTGTCTGTATATGTGCAAGAGTGTATACACATACTCATACATGCTCTTGCAGGCGTGTGTGTGAGTGTGTGTATGTGAGTGTGGTGTGTGTGTATGTGTCTGTGTTTATGTGTGTTAGCATATATGCAAGAGTGTGTGTGTGTGTGTGTGTGTGTGTGTGTGTGTGTGTGTGTGTGTGTGTGTGTGTGTGTGTGTATACCCTAGTGAGATGTCCCATTTTTAGATTCATAGTATGCATGGTCGCTATAACCCATTTGGTAAGCACAGGTAGGCATGATGCTCCATCTCTCCACAGGCAGTGAGTATAATTGTATAAAACTATTTGTCAGGGGCCAGCTGATTGACGCTCAGAACACTGAACATGGAAGAGGACAGCAAGAAGCTGACTATTCCATTTTTGTCACTTTCTCCCTCTACTCAGAGTTTTTGTAATTTCAGACTTGATATATGTATATATATATATATGGTTTAGTATTAAACCATCGAACATCAGAATGTAAACCGTTCAAAAATCTGGTTTATATGTCTGATGTTCTGAATATGAAGTAGATTGAAATACCGAAAACCAATACAGGTGAAGTTGAATTCGACTTCTGAAGACCATTGCCCACTTAGCAGCAGTACGAATGGACCAGATCCGTACCGCACAGCACTAACAGTAATGATTCTGCAAGGGGGGGGTGCACCCCCACACCCCCTGCCACTTATATATTACAACTCTGAGATTGCACTACAGGGTGGAAAAGGGTAATTCTCCCATTTGACTGCAATGAGTCAACTGCCATTATACAGTCGGTCTTCTTGAATCAATACTTCAATGTTCTTCAAATTGTTTGTCTGCATTCTGACTCCCACACATGTCATTGTCACACAAGGCATGCTCGATATTACAGTAGTAAACGTGTGTGTGTGTGTGTATATATATATATATATATATATATATATATATATATATATATATATATATATATATATATATATATATATATATATATATATATATATATTTATATATATATATATATATATATATATATATATATATATATATATATATATATATATATATATATATATATATATACACACACATATATATATATATATATATATATATATATATCTATGGATCACCTTCATTTCGTCGATAGTTCATTTCACCGACACTCAACTCAGCAGGCCCAATTCACTGAAACTTCATTTCACTGACACCTCATTTCATCGACACTCATTTAGTCGAAAATGATATATGGCCTATTCCCCACCGTAGAGTGACCCTGGAGTTAGACTATATAGTAAGAGGGGGGGTGGGGGGCACAGCCCCCCACAATGGGGAGTGTGGGGGGTGAAGCCCCCCACATACTGGGATTCTATAATGGTTTGTTGGTAATAGTTATTCATTGCACTTGTAAGAATGCATCTGTGTACTGTAAAACGTTTATGATATGTGGGGGGCTTCGTCCCCCATACCTCTCAATGTGGGGGGCTGTGCCCCCCACACACACCCTTACTATATATTATATATGTATATATATTCATGCATGTATATGGATCATCGGATCATAGGAATTAACTAGGCTAAAGGCCCTGGGGCCCTTACAAACCAAGCCAAGTGTTTATCCCCCCCGAAAAAACATTTTCTATGTCAGATTATCGATGTTCTGAAACGTCAGCATATATACATACGCATGCATGGATCTATATCAGATTATCGAAGTTCTGAAACTTCGAAATTCATATGACCGAGACCATATGATTCAAGTTTTGGAACTTCGAACATTAAAAAAAAAAAAAATTTGTTTTTTAATGTTTTTGCAGGGGAGCAAGCCCCCTGCAGCCTCATGTTGGAGGCTGCACCCCCAAACCTCCTGCTAATTTACTATACCATCTCCAAGCTTGCACTACATTGCGAAAAAGGGTAATCTCCCATTCAGTGCTGTACTGCAACCTCCATTCAAAACATTCAGAGTTTCATAACTTCAATCATATTGTCCCAACCATATGACCTTCAAAGTTTTGAAACTTCCATAATCTTATAGGGATCCATATATACATATATATATATATATATATATATATATATATATATATATATATATATGTGTGTGTGTGTGTGTGTGTGTGTGTGTGTGTGTGTAGATCATGAAAGGGTATGGGTAGCAAAAAAAGACTTTACAATGTTGCCTAGCTTGACCACAACTGAAAATAACAGATTTGTTTATTTTAAAGAGAAATGCGTGCCTATGAAATAATATGTACAGCTGTTTAAAGTAATAATGGTAGGAAAATGGAATAGGCCAAAGAATATTTCAAGAAGAAAACATTTAAATGTGAGAATTATCCACAGGCAATGATGAAAAGTCAGGACTAAATGTAGCCCCCTGGAGCTTTGATGAAGTAAATGTAATCATTGAGTTTGTCTGCTGCCTGAGAATACTGACTATGTGCTTAATGTGTACTGTAGCTTTAAATCTACAGGGCTACCACTACATGTAGATGTTTTGTTCTTGCTCTCCTTGTGTGCTGATCTGTAGTCCTTAGAATCCAACCTACAATAAGCTTTCTATGCAGAGTTCTAACTTTGTAGTTTAAATCTAAAGTCTTACAAAACTACACCAATTATCTTTACAAATTCAACTCTTCCTGTCAGTAACTGTTTCCCAAAACTCCTACTGTTAAGAAATTCTAACTGAAACTAAAGAAAATGTTAACTAACTTGACCCTTATAATGACCTTAACTTCTAAGTCTCAAAGTGCAATGTCACAGTTCTTTCCAAAACTGCATGACTTCTGGGTATGTTATACAGAATAAAACAATTCCTTTCTGATCATAATTTAAAAATGGAGAATGACATTGTGTGTGTGTGTGTGTGTGTGTGTGTGTGTGTGTGTGTGTGTGTGTGTGTTTTTCGGCTTTGAATGACATTGTAATCCTGCTATTTCCTGCTATGAACTTACTGACTTGCATGAACATGTTATGGACAAAATGATATCCTCCTATAAAAGTATTGCTACCATTACAATGAATTTCTCACTTGAAATTCATCACAGTTACAATATAAAAGCTAAAGTTTGGCTTGAATGGAAAGTAAACTCAAACCTGTGTAATGTAGCCTAACCAGCAGAACCATACATAAATCTAACTGCCCTTTCAATGAAACAATTGATCCTTACCTGTGTTCTCTGATCCTAAAATTCATCTTTTTACCAAAAGATATCGACCTGTTACAAAATGAACTTTAAATTTATTAAAATCTCCAAGGCTTACCTGAAGAATACTGGGTTAAAGCTAAGCATTACAGTTATATGGCCATTGTACCTTTTTGCCTAACTAAATTTTCATCAACACTAAACCCGTTGTTTTTTTATCGTTTTCTGTAATAACATTCGGTTTTTAACCAGATACCAAATTTTGCACAATGTGCTAAGTAAAGTCATACTTCTTCCCCTTATTCCCTAAACATTCAGTTTCCACTCACTGCTATCAGCAACGCTCTTTACCACTGCTCTTCCCATGCCTCATAGTCAGTCTCCATAAGTCACTGCTATACTAGTCTGCAGCATACAGCAAGGAACCCCCTCCTTAGAAGTCATCAAATCTACTCGCTGCATAAACACACGAGTTTCACCAAGATGTAGGAATCTGATTGATGATATGTTCAGTTTTAGTTATTTCACAGAAAACACTGAGATGGAGGACATGGACATACTAGGCTATACAAATAATTTTTGTTTCCATCTTGTAAGAAGGATGCGATTAAAACTGCTCAGAGTATGAGAACAGATTATAGTTTCCTCATACCACTTTGCATAGAAGATTAAAACTGGAATGTACCCTGTGGAAATTTATAAAGGTTAGCTATGGAGTGGAAAATCTAACTTATGAAGAAAGACTGGTCAAGTCTTTTCTCAATAAATTATAAACATTTTCTAGAGATATGATATTGATTTTCAAGATAACCCAAGAAACATACAATGGGAATGTTTTCCAAAAATAGCCAGAGAATACAAACAGGGTGAATTTGTTAAGAATTTCTACTGAAAATAACAGAATTAACACATTTTTACATGCTGGGATAGTGCAAATTTAGAAAGTGTTACCAAAACAGGCAAGAGAAAGCAGTTTGCCATCACTGAAAAATGCAATAGAAGATGATTATTATTATGGAGTGGGGCATTTATACAGTTTATATAAGTTAATATGGCTTTGTGCTCTGCCTGAATCATTACTGTATTGTAATCTGTTGTATTAAAGTAAAGTGAATTGTTCTGCCTTTATTTTATACATACAAATTAGGATGCCTCCAAATCTACTACTCTTAATTTTTGACATTATTAACTTCTGCTGATATCCTGACCATACTACTTGTTTATGTTTTCTTGGTGAATATTGATAATAATAATTGCTTTTGTTTTTATTTTATTTTCCTCTGATTCCCAAGAAAGTTCAAACAGGCAAATTCCGTTTTCAGCAGAGGCCTGGAGAGAAAGTATCCATATTATATACCTTTCTATAGCAATTAACATGAACTAAAATATAAAAACATACTACAGAAATAATGAGCTATATAAAGATTAACAGGTGATAACCATGTAAGGTGCATTATTTACAGTATAGAGAAATCACACATATCTAAACAGCATTGGGCATTATTTAGATATGAAATCACATTGAACTGTTAGTACACAAACAACAGATTGAGCATATGCATGTTTCATCCAGACTGTTATTCACTAGAACATGTAAACAGTTGGCAAAGTATAAGGATTTATTGATACATACTTGATTTGGCTGCATAAGGAGGAGACTTAATAATGATACTAGTACAAAGGCATGATTACTTTTTTATTTTTCATTGTGGTTTTAAAATATAGATGGGAAATTACTACAATAACTTAGTCACAAAAAATGCTAATAACATTTATCTTGAGCAAGATATTGCATCATGTACATCTATTTTATTTTCTAATATATTGATCCAGACATTAATTATTAATTACTTATCATATTATTCTGATTGAAAGACCACCTCATTTGAAAATGATTTCTTTCAAATGGATATTACTATTCAAAAGCATTTGTGCATGTGAGGATGAAATATGTATTACAGACAGTGCATTTTACTGGGCACATTTCTATAAGTACTTTTGGAAAACCTTGTAATGTCCTGCATTGGTGGGTATTTAAAAGTCAAAGGAAGAAGAATGGCTGTTTTCTGCTTTTAGTGCTTCAATATATTGGCACTGGCTAGATCATAGTCTATATCCTTGTTTGCAGTGTGTTTGACTCAGAAAGTAGGAAACAGGTGACTTCTAAATTCTTCGACTTTCTTTTTTTTCTTCTGAGTTTGTAAAAAATTGGAGTTAATACATATACAGTTTAGAGGTATGTAGACTTATCCACACATTTGGGGAGCAGGGATGCTTGCACCTTTAAACAAGTTTGGGGTTTATTGAACCTTGAAAGTGCCACTGTGTTGATGTTCCAATATCCCAAGGTTTTAGACTTTTTATGTGAAGAATACTGCGGTGGTGGTGCTGCGGTAGCATTGTTGCCTCACAGTGAGACGTTGCCCGTTCGATTCTCAGTTAGAGCATCTTCTGTGTGGCGACATGCGTGAAGGGGAGTTCCTTCGTTGAAGGTTGTACGTTAGGCCCGACAAGCCAGCACGTAAAACTCTACTGCCAATCATTAGCGGACCGGAGTTCCGCTGTGGCGACCCCTAACCGGGAAAAGCCGAAAGACACAAACAAATGGAAGAATAATCACATACTATTTAAATTACAGTTATTCATAGTGGATCCAATATTTGGATCTCTGCATAGTCAGGATTCGTACACTAATTGTATATTTGACGAGTAGACTGATATAAAAAGAAGGCATTAGCAGGAAAAGAAAGGGATACAATGGATTTGCTAAGAGGACCAGGCACAATGAGTTTTTTTGATGAATATTGCCAACTAAGTAATTAGCTAAGCTTTCACAAAGCAGGAGGAAATTGCATATTCTGGTTGGATTGAAGGAAGGGAGGAAGGTGTAGGAAGAGGGACTGAATCAAGACTTGTAACTCTAAAAATAATTTTAAAAAGCTATGTTATCCCAGATATTTTCTCACACTTCATCAAGAACTTTGTACAGAAATTATAAGAATACGTAGGAAAGCTAATCTAGATAAGTCATTGAAATCCAGTAACTAATACTTTTACTGAAGATTCTCAAATGTAGCAGTGTTTCTTGCTATTTATAAATTAATGGGATAGTGATCTGACAGGAGAGACTAGGGAATAGCAATCACATCAGGTGTGCCATAGGTTCATAGGTTCATAGGTTGGTACTAGGCTATTGGCTCTAGGGCCTATATAAGCCTAGCCAAACAATTCCCCGGATATTTCTTCCCACAATATTTACTTCCCTTGACCCCTGTCTAGCAGGGTAACTGACGTGATCCCCAGGGTGAATTTCCTATCTCCCATCCAATCATCAATGTTCCTTTTGAAGTGGGCCAAGGAGGCACTCTGCTTGACATGTATGGACAGTCTATTCCAGAGTCTGGGGAGTCTCTGGGTCAGGAACCTATCCCGCCAGCATGATTTGTTCATTGTGATGACAAGGTTTAGATCCCTGGAGCGTGTGGCTCTGAGGGATTGGGATTTCATTAAGTGGAGAATGTCCAACAGCTCAAGGTTTGACATGGCCTTGTATGTTAAGCAGAGATCGCCTCTGAGTAGATGATATGCCACAAAGTATAGCTGGAGTTTTTTTAGATGGTTAGCATAGGGCATCTGCTTTAGGCCTACAATTCTTTTAGTGAGGTATTTCTATGGCCTTTCCAGCTGTTGCAGATGTCTTGTGAGGTACATACCAAATGGGGCATTGTACTCTATAATGGGTGTAATAAGGGATGACTACAGTGGGACAATGACCTCCTTTTTTCTGGATGAAAATCCCTTAGTGATGAGGTGTGCCACATAGAAGGATTTCCTAGCTGTTGTGGCGATGTGGTTATCGAAGGTGAGACCACTGTCCACCTGTGTCCCTAAGTCTCTCATCACACCTTTGGTTTTTAGTGTACTGCCACCTATGTGGTAATGGGTACATGTTTTTTCCCAAAGGAGATAACTATACATTTCTTGGCATTAAGCTTGAGCCCATGGCTCTGGCACCAAGCATCTGTTTCTGTAAGGCCCTTTTGTAGAATATACACATCATTTGGGGGTTCAGAAATGGCTCCCAGTTTGCAGTCATCTGCGAACTGTGTTAGCCAGAGTCCCTTAGTGTTGGCTTGTACTTCAGAGAAGTAGCTGCCAAACAAGAGTGGTCCCAGGACTGAACCCTGAGGTAGTCCACTTGTCACTTGTCTGGAGCTGGATTTGGAGTCAGCTACTTTTACAGTCTGGGTTCTGTCAGTAAGCCAGTTGACAACCTATCGAGTGATGTAGTAGGGATTTATGCCTAGCTTAGTAAGTTTATCTATGATTCCAGAGTGGGGGATGGTGTCAAAGACCTTGGTGAGGTCCAGATAGGCTGTGTGGACTGCCTTACCCTCATCCACAGCTTTGGAGACTGATTCAAAGAAGTCAGTCAGGTACAGGAGATAAGATTGTCCCTTCACGATCCCAAACTGGGTGGGGTCCAGTGTTTTAAGGTTGCCAATGTCTTTGTTTATAAGTTCCTTGATAATGCGTTCCATGCCCTTGCAGATCAGGCTCGTCAGACTGATGGGATGGTAGTTCCCAGGATCCAAGGTGGATCCCCCCTTGTGGAGTGGGATAACTGTAGCTGTGCGCCACTCAGTGGGTATGAAGCCTGAGGTGATGCTATGATTAAACATGACACTTAGGTGAGGTGTAGTAGAGGTAAGGGTTTTCTATGCAAGAAATAAGATCTTGTCAATATGTTTTTTTTATTAAGGATATTCAAGGTTAAAAAAATAAAATTAATTAATTAATACATAGTTATTATGCTTCTGGGAAGTTTAGACTATATATAACTTCATGACGATAAAAAATATATGGGATATAAAAATATTCATCCAAATAGTTCCAAGAAAAAAATCCTAAACCTCCTGGACTTTGTCACAATTTTGGGACCTATGCAGATGTTTTTTCATTATTCTTTGGTAAACTAATTTTCTGGTCTCTTCCCACTCTTTTCTAACCTCCTCTGATTGATTCTTATAATTATCATACCTTACTAATTATCCCTTTTGAAGAGAATTTGTTCCTCAGGTAGATAGAAAATGCTGGAGGAATGATGGGAAAGTGACAGGTAATTAGAAACATGTTCTGAGAATTCAATGAGTTGGGAGATTTTATTTTAAAAATCCCTTAAGAGTCTTTTTTTTCTGTAAAATTTGAGGAGCAAATTATAAGTAAGGAAATGGTCATTTTGAGCTAGGACATTGACACTGAATTACCCAAACATAATTAATGTTTTATTAAGTTTAATGCTAATGGCTTCCAAAAAACAATTATAAGAAAATGGAAAGTAAAATGTAAACAACTGTGACTGGAGTACTGAATATTGTAAAAGATAAAAGAACTGGAGCAAAGATCTTTGGAAAAAAGGGAAGAGCATATTATATAAAAGTAAATGGAATTTACGGGAAAAATACACACGCATAATGTTCAGGAGGATAAATAAGGCTTAAGGGAAAGAAGGAACTGAACAGTTTATGTAATGTCAGTGTGAATGACAAATGTTAAAAAGGAAACATGCATGTAGGGCATCACAGAAGGATGTTATGGATCATGTTCCTTTATATTAATGTATGTGTATCTACATAACTGTTTTAGTTGTGACTTAATATATACATAGTCTTTGTTTAATTAAGTCTACATATCACAGATCCAAAACAAATCCTTGACCATTTTGGCTCTCGTGCTGACATGTTATACTGTTGACGACAAGCTGTAGTGTCTGATTTGTCTTTTTTCTTACATCAGCTTGAATTTCCAGTAAGTAAACTCTTGAATTTTATGTAAGTAAAATGTTTTTTTCTATAGCTGAGGCAATATTGTTAAATGTAGAGGACAAAGCATTTACAATCTGCCTTGAGGGGAACTTGGCTGATTTGTAAATGCTCTTAGATCTGTTTTTTTCTTTTTTTTCTGGTTTGTGCAGATCTTCTTTATAGATTGATTGCTATGTTGGTATTTATTTAATAAAGTCTACATATCACTGATCCACAACATATCCCTGGCCATTTTGGTTCACATGCTGATCAGATATACTGCAGATAATGAGCTGTATTATCTGATTTATCTGGCTTCTTACCTCATCTTAAAATTTTCCTAATCCCTTGCACCTTTTTGCTGTTGTTGTTTTAAAAGCCAGGGTCTCTGACTTTCACCCCTTATGGTAATCTAACTACCAACAATCCTCTCTTCCACTTTGATTGCTAGCCAACTTAACAAATTAGTATTGCTCTTTAGCTAACCTCCTTTGCTAGAAATCATCATTTTCCAGTGGCGGCTGGTGACTTCATATCAAAGGGGCGCTGCAGGAGACAGCTGAATGGGTGGGGTCAATGGGAAGTAGTGCGGCCAACTAGAAAGGGGAGGAGCCATGCTCAAAACCACAAAAACTAACTAAATACACTGCCCTGGGTGCCAAACCATCATTATGAGAGTCCAATCAAGAGAAAATGAAGTGTAGAAGAATAAAAATATTTCAATGCATTGGCTGCATGACAGCTTTTTAATATCTAGATGGAAACAAAAAGGTTGTGAGACATGAAAAAATAAATTACTTTTTTAAATACATTAATGGAATGCCAGTCAAAATCAAGTATAAGAAAAACAAGCAGCACTCAACTCAAACCACTTCTTGCACTGCAGTTCTAATTATAATTTATATTCAGCTTTATTAAAGTACCAAGTAACATGCTGAAAGTAGAAATCTCTGATGCCCCCACTTGTAAAAATGTTCCTTATCCAAAAAAAGACCTGCTGCCTGACAACTATCTACTTGTTTCATGGGGAAAACATGATCAAAGTAAAAAATGAAAAGCAAACAAGAAATAAGCTCAAGATACATTGCTTAAAATGATTACTGTACAGGTTATGGACCACACGTTTGGCATTCTGTTTAGTTTACGGGTAAAGCCTGCAGAGTTGACTGGAAGTCTCCAAATGTAATTAGCTTCTTAAAAAAATGTAATCCTGTCCTTTATTACAAATACTGTCATATGCATTTCAATACCCAAGGCTTATACATTATCTAGTTAAGTATTCTCTACATGGCAACAACAGAAAGGCTTTCAATGTTGGCAATTCTTTAACAGTATGCTTATTAAAGCTTAATTGTATCTTACAATCTCAGCTAAGCTTACCTGATGGCCATTAAAGTATTGCTACTTAAACACAGAGCAACAGGCACTTTGAGTAATAAGCATAGATCAACAGTACAAAAAATAGGACAGAAACAAGACCATTCTGCAAAAATCAAGGACAGATGAAAAACCACTCTAGTACTTGTGTCTCTCTTGGATGGGGGGTATACTCTGCACATTTACACTGCATAACTACTCCTTGCCTTGCTTCGACACATCCAGAGTCACTACATGGGGGAGTAGGGTGCAACAAGTATGTCACAATTTGAAATGTCTCTGGCTGACTGTGATGACCCTGACACATGTGTCATACCTCTCAACCTCAGAGCAAGAAATCTGGACAAAGCCATACAAAGAAGTGGGACAAAGGCCCAAAAATAAGGACAATTTTTTAAATATTGTTCTTATAAACTTAGAAAGATAACAGAATAGGTCTTGCATTAGTATGAATTTTCTGGATGGTATGAAATCTGAAACTCAAATGTCTGTCATTATTTTCTAACTTCAGTCCTTAATGATTTGTCACTAATTTGCCAAAAAAACACAATTTTATGAAAAATTGACCAAAAATGTGATGTAAAAATATAAAATAGCCACACAATACAGCTGGGAACCTGTCAAAGAAGGGACTCTTTAATATTAGTACTGCTAACTTGAGCAGCTGACAAAATAAAAGAATATACATGCATTTCTGAAATAAAAGTAATCTATAACTCTGATTATTATAGTAATTTCTTAATTGTAAACCCTCCATGTTTTCTTCCAAAATAGCTATTTTGCAGAGGGATTATTAAGGGAAAAGCAACATTTTGAGCCAAATCAGGGACAGTTGAGAGGTTTGGCTATGCCTAATTCTATAAAGCAATTTATTTGCATGTACCTCTCAACCTGTTAATGCAATAAATCTGGACAAGGCCAAATATATTGGGGAACATATAAACAGTACTAAAAATTGCTCTTGTATAAACTGAGAGAGTTGATAGAACAACAGGCCTTATTTTAGCATGCATTTTTCTGAAGGTTATGAAGTCTGAAACTCAGTGTGTCATTATTTAGTGACTTAATTCCTAAATGATTTGCCAGAAAACCACAAATTTTATGAGGAACAAACCAAAAATAAGAAGCAAAAATCTATTATTCTTTGAAAATCTGGACAGTTGGGAGGTGTAGTTCAGCTGGGGCTGTCTAAGTTTGCCACCCTTCCCCCTCACAAAATCATGGTCGAATGGAGCCTCCCCCTGCAGCCACTCCAATGATCCATTACTTGGCTATTTCACTCCATTTACCATAAACACTAATGTGCATACTGATTTACTTCTATGATGATTTGGACTTCATTTGAAAGTTTTATTTTGCATTTTACAGCACAAACACTAAGACATCTGTTAAACAAACTTAGCATTAAAACTTCTCTGCCCTTGAAACTCACGTTCATTGAAACAGCATTGAAACCCACATTCAAAGAAAATACATTTTACCAGTGGCAGATAAAGATTAATTCTGGGCTGTTTTCAAATCATTGGCTCCTTACATATGAAACATACATGTGCTCTTTGATACACCTATCTATTGTTTTGAACACTTTTCCAGTAAACAATGAAACAAAACGCATGCACCAATAATGACAAAACTGCCCAATTCAGAACATTTCCATCATAAAAGTCTACTCAAACTTCTACAGTCCACCATTATCAGTAAATATGCACAATTCTACAGTCCACCATTATCAGTAAATATGCACAATCTCTGTAGAAGTAAGAAAGTCATCTAAATAATTCCACATTAAATAAATCTGTAACTAATGAAGAGGTTGCTGCTAGCAAACACCTTTATATTTCATGGTTTCATCGAAAAATAAAGCGTCTGATGCCCGAGGAATAAATTGCCTATATTACATTAAAGATGATAAGCTAGTAATATTGCAATAGGAAATGGATGGCAAACTGATAACAGGCTCATAGTTAACATCTTAACTTTTGCAGGACGGCAGCATTCACCCTTTGTGGGAGTAGAACCAACAACCTTCTGCATCAAAAGTAAGTACACAACATGTTGTGCTATTAACAATGCAAGCTGACTTAGCATAAGCAGCACTAAACTTCTCTTCCCCTGCAGCTCTCACCTCCTTGTAAAATCTACTCAATACTCAACTGCATCTCAACTTCGCAGCACAAGAAATCTGGAAAAAGCCAAATTTATTGGGGGGGGTCAAAAGGTCAAAAACTAGGGACACATTAAACATTGCTTGTATGATATTGGAAAGTTGCCAGAATAAAATGCTGTGTTACCACCATACATTTTACTGTTAAGGCCCCTGTGCAAAAGAGTCAGAGCAACATACCACTATGCCAAAATCACCTGTTTTGTGAAAGAAAAATGCTGTGATCTGAAGTAGGGACTTCATTTGTCAGCAACCTGTGGGTCTTGGATCTGATATCGGATCCGAGCCGGCAATTATTTAGACAGCTATGGATCCGAGCCCCTAGCTCCTCCCCTCACCCATAATCCCCTGCCAACCCCAACTGACCTCAGATCTAGTTTGCTGCTTTTAGAAGAGACAGCTGGATTGCAGAGCTCCTGGCGACTTCAGATAAGTTGTTAAAAAACTTGTTAAAAAAACAGAAAATCTTTCCTTTTAACTTGCGTGTGTGTCTAGGATCCCTTTAGGCTAACTTTTACCTCTTTTAATTTTATTTTTTAGTGTTCCTCTCCTCGCTGGTCATAGTGTGTGTGTTGTTTGTGTTTTGGGGCCTGGTGTGCGTGTGTAGTCCTTTCCTATAGAAAATGTCAGAGGCCCCAAAGCCCATTTTTTCTAAGTGCACCGAGTGTGGCCATAAGCTTTTACCGGTGGATGGCCACACTCGGTGTGTTCGGTGCCTCGGGGTTGAACACCTGTCCTCAGGATGCACGATTTGTGCAGGGTTCAACCCCAGGGCACTGAAAGAGCGGAGGTCGAAGCTGGTCCTGGCGGGACTTTTGCCCCCGGAGTCGGCTTCGGCCTCCGCTACTCCCGTGGCACCTCCCCAGCCTGTGGTGGTAGCCACTCCTGCCTCCCTTCCTCCAGCCGGGATTCAAACTCCCACTAAAGCACCGGAGGATAGGGAGGCCAGGAGGGAGAAACGGAGGGAGAAGCACCACAAGCGGTGGGCCGAGGCCTCCGCTTCGGCCCCCCAGCTAAGCGGGCTTCTCCCTCCACGGCTTCCAGGTCTCCTCCTCCTCGGCTCCGATCACCTTGCTTTTCCCCGGGACCAGAGGAGGAGGAGACCCGATCTCTGTCAAGGTCATCGAGGTGGCACTCCAGGCCTGCCTCAGTGGCCTCGTCGAGATCCACCTACAGCCTGTCTGATGCAGACTTGGACCGGATGATGAGAAGGTTCATCCAGGCCCAGCTGCAGATGGGAGTGCTCCTGCCTCCCCCCCTTCGGGGGGAAGCTTGACACCCTTTTTTGCTCCAATAGCTCCTTCTCCGACCCGCTTCTCGGGTTCGGAGTGCTTGGAGCCGGGCAGCGTTGGAGCCGGGGGTGGGTCGGCTCCAACAGTACTGAGTACTTCGGATCTGACCCTGCCCTCAAGTCTGTCGGTTCCATCGTCGGATCCGACCTCTCGGAGCCATGGCCCAAGCTTCGGATCCGAGGGATTCAGTGTGCCTTCAGCTCCGTCCAGGTCAGAACACACTGGTCCCGCAGATCCGACGGTCTCGGTGCCGGTTCCAATCCCTTCATCAGATCCGAGTGGGAGTCGGCTCTCGGAGCCCAGGGAGAGCAGCTCCCCCGCGGCCTTCGATGTAGTGGAGAGGGCTCTGTCGAGAGCATCCAGACCCCCGGCCCTTGTCTCGGCTCTGCCCTGCACTCCCTCTCTGCTGGGCCAGGCTTCCATCACCCGGCCACAGGGACAGCCTGCTTCAATGTCCCAGGTTGTTCCTTTGGAACAGGACATTGCTGGCGAAACCTCCTCGGACAGCCCCCCCCCAAGGATGTGCCTCGCAAGCACAAGTGTAAGAGGAGGCACGTGGACTCCCCCGAGTCCTTAACAGAGGACACGGACTTGGATGAAGGGGAAGGCTCCCCAAGATCACCCCCCGAGGATGTCTCCTTTGGAGACATCATGGAAATGCTTAGGCTCAGGGGGGGGTGGTCTGCCCCCAAAGCTTCCTCCGATGAGTCCGTGTTCCTGGAGGCATTTGAAGCAGGCCCGTCTACCTCTTGGGTGTCCCCTCCAGCCGACCCCCTGGTGGACCTTGTGACCACTAGGGCGTGGAAGGAGCTGGAAACTGTGGAGTCTATTCCCAAGCGCCTGGACAGGATTTCGAACCCCCCTGCAGACCGTCCCCACTGGAGCAAGGGTCCCCCTGTAGATGCCATGTTGATGGCGACAGCCACTAAGAGGGAACTGGCTCAGGAGAGTCCCTCGGTCCATCCTCTGAGCAAGGAGTCTCGATTGATGGATTGCCTTGGGAAGCGGGTATTCAGTTCAGCGACCTTCTCGGTAAGGTCTCTGAACTACATGGCACATGTCATCAGGATGCAGCGCGATCTTATCAAAGAATACACTGCTTCCCCTCCCGGAGTCCATGTCGGCGGAGGACAAGCAATTGTACTCCACTCGTATGGCCACTCTCAGATCTGTTTCCAACACCTCTATGCGGCTTCTGTCTCACGCTACTGAGGGAGCTGCTAGAGCCAGCGGAGCGGGCCTAGTGATGAGGTGCCAGGCCTGGCTCCGATATTGTGACTTCGCGGAGCCCTTTAAGGTGTCCTTTGCAAATGTCCCCTTTGATGGTTCTGCCTTATTTGGCAAAACCATTCACGAGACACTTGTCCAGAGCGAGAAGGACGGGAAGATGCTGTCTGCCATCGGAGTCCGCTTCTCTGCTCCCCAGAGGTCCTTTTCCAAGAACCAAAAGGGACAGCAGAAGATGTGGTTCCGGAAATCGCAGCATTCCCAACCTGCTCCGGACAACCAGTCCTTCCGTGGCAGAGGAGGACAGGGAGGACGCCGCCCTAGAGGCAGAGGGGCACCGAGAAATTTTGGGTCCAGAGAATCTTTCTCTGATCGGCCCACGCAACAGCCCTGAAGGGTTGCTTGACTGCTCCACTCTGGAGGCAGTCGGGGGGCATTTCTCGAGGCACCTGGCGGCATGGGAGTCCATTACGTCAGACCGCTGGGTGCTTCGGATTATATCCAGAGGTTACAAAATCCCTATGCTTCATGTCCCCAGACTCAAGAACCTCCCCGATGTACCACACAATCAGAGGGAGGCTGCAGCTGCGGAAATCCGGCAGCTGCTCGAAAAAAGGGCCATCCAACCCGTCCCCCCAGACCAGCTTGGATTAGGGTTTTACTCCAGGTTCTTTCTGGTGCCAAAAAAGACGGGGGACTTGAGACCAATCCTAGACCTCTCCCTTTTGAACCTGGCAGTAACCAAGGAGAAATTCTGAATGGTCACTCTTCAATCCATTCTCTCCCTGTTACGGGAGAACGACTGTTCGATGCGTACTACCACATCTTAATGGACAGGCGATCCAGGAGGTTTCTCCGCTTCCGGCTGGGAGCCAGCCACTATCAGTTCAGGGTCCTTCCCTTTGGTCTCACCACAGCCCCCAGGGTGTTCACCAAAGTTTTAGCAGTGTTAGTGGCCCGCTTGACACTCCAGGGAATGCAGATCTTCCTGTACCTGGACGACTGGCTCCTTACCACCCCAACAAGGCATCTACTCTGCTCAGCCAGAGATTTTTTTCTTCGCCTAGCCCCCTGGTTAGGCATTACGATCAATATGGACAAGTCCTCCCTTGCTCCAACACAAGTGATAGACTTCATAGGGGCCAGGTTAGATACAAGAAGTCTTCGAGCCTACCTCACCTCGGAACGACTACACAACCTCAGTCTTCATGTGCGGGCCATCCTCCAATCAGGAGCTCCTCCCGCGGAATTGGTCCTGAGGGCACTGGGCTCTATGGCAGCGGCGATTACTCTTCTCCCATACGCTTGCCTAAACATGAGGGTATTACAGTGGACCCTTCAAGTACAGTGGTCCTTCCAGCTTCTCCCTCTTCACCACCCTGTCTCGATCAGCAAAGGTTAGAGGAGGGCCCAGTTATGGTGGCTGCATTCCCCAGACCTCCATACAGGTCGGCCCTTCTGTGCCCCACCTCCCCTAGTCACAGTGACCACGGGTGGGGGGGGGGCACTGCTCAGGCAGAACAGTCCAAGGCACATGGAATGACTCAGAGACCTCCCTGCATATCAATGTTCTGGAGATGAGGGCAGTGCTGTTAGTGTTGCAAGCACTTCACAACCTTCTTCCCATCGGAACCATTGCGATACAGACGGACAACATGTCAGTTGTCTGGTATATCAACAAACAGGGGGGAACCAGGTCTTATCCTCTATGCCGAGAGGCCATGAGAGTGTGGGAAAGGGCGATCTCCACCAACCGCTTTCTAATCGCAATGCACGTTCCAGGATGGTCCAACATCCTGGCGGACAAACTCAGCCGCACTATTCTTTCCCCTTACTAGTGGTCTCTCAACTCCCGTGTAGCGAAGCAGATTTTTGCAAAATGGGGGCAACCCTGCTGCGATCTTTTTGCCTCTCCCTCAAATATGAAATGCGACAACTTCTTCGCCCTGATTCCCCCAACAGGGGAAGCCCCCAGAGACGCTCTAGTGCATGCTTGGCCGCCCGGTCTACTTTATGCCTATCCTCCTCTTCCCCTGATGCTAAAGATGTTACAGAAAGCCTCTCGGTTGGGGAGCAAGATGATCCTCATTGCCCCATTCTGGCCTCGACAAACTTGGTTCCCTTACCTGTGGTCTCACTTGGTGAATCCTCCCTGGATTCTAGATCCCAGTCCGGATCTGATTTCCCACCCATCAGGCTTACCAACCCCGAACCTGGACAGCCTGAAGCTAACAGCTTGGCTGCTCCAGTTCCACTCTTAATTAGGACTCCCAGTATCTCCTCTCCGGTCAAAGCCATCTTGGTGGCAGCGCATAAACCTTCCACCAGGAAGGTTTACCGCAGTAAATGGAAGCACTCTTCCGTTTGGGTGGAGCATCATAATGTGGACCCCTTTACTGCTCCACTGACGTCAGTTTTGGACTTCCTTACAGGGCTTTTTCATCAAGGGGCTAGCTGTTCGACAGTCAAAGTACAATTGGCAGCCATCTCACATTACCATGTAGGTCACGAAACTGGTCCCTTGATGTCAGCTAAACTATGTAAAACCTTCCTCAAGGGTACCTTTTTGCTTAGGCACCTGATCAGAGAAGCCATACCCCCTTGGGATCTATCGCTAGTTCTTCAGGCCTTGACTGCTTCCCCCTTTGAACCAGCTGCCTCTGCTGATCTTAAATACCTGTCTTGGAAAACAGCTTTCCTAGTAGCCATCACCTCTGCGAAAAGAGTTTCAGAACTTCAAGCTCTTTCCGTAAAACCCCCTTATTTGTTTTTCCATCAGGATAGAGTGTACCTCAGGACCAGTTCATCCTTCCTACCTAAGGTGGCCTCAGAAACCAATATCAATCAGTCCATCAATCTCCCTGTTTTCTTCACTAATTACCAAAATAAAGGAGAATACAAGCTGCACTCATTAGATGTGCACAGGCAGCTGCATTTCTATATTCATAGGACTGCTGGTCATAGACAATCTGATCAGCTGTTCGTCTCCTTTTCTAAATTCAATTTGGGATTTCCCAATGTATCCGTTTAGCTTATGAGGCTTCTGGGAGGCCCGCACCTCAAAGGGTCCGTGCTCACTCCACTCATTCCATATCTACTTCTACTGCATTCAGATCTACAGTCCCTTTGGATGATATTTGCTCGGCAGCCACTTGGGCTTCATCTCATACCTTTATTCACCACTACAAGTTGGACGTCACCTCCAGAGGTAGAGCATCCTTTGGCTCCGCAGTGCTCCGGAACATCCTTCCAAGATGGCCGCCCAGGATTCAAGTAGCTAGGGACTCTGTCCCACAGGTTGCTGACAAATGAAGTCCCTACTTCAGATTTAGAAGTTATGTACTCACCATAACGTTCCATCTGAGTAGGTGTCTTCATTTGTCTGCAGCCATCCCCCCCTCCTTCCCCCTGGCCTTCAGAAGAATTAGTGTTATTCCTGCCTTTTTTTCCTTTTTGGGATACCCTTTCAGGTATATAAGAGGGCAAACTTGATCTGAGGTCAATTGGGGTTGGCAGGGGATTATGGGTGAGGGGAGGAGATAGGGGCTCGGATCCATAGCTGTATAAATAATTGCCGTCTCGGATCCGATATCGGATCCAAGACCCACAGGTTGCAGACAAATGAAGACACCTACTCAGATGGAACGTTATGGTGAGTACATAACTTCTAATTACCACCATACATTTTACTGCCAAGGTCCCAGTGCAAAACAGTCAGAGCAACATACCACTACGCCAAATCAGCTGCTTTGTGAAAGAGAGGAAGACTGAAACTTAAATGGCTATCATTTAATGAATTCAGTTCTCAGCATAGCTGTCAACCTCTTAGCACAAAACACCTGGACAAACCCAGTAATGAGGGAATACAGCCCTCAGACATATTCAGTGAATTAAGTTCTTGCCATAGTTGTCAACCTTAGCACATAAAACCTGAACAAAGCCAATAATGGGGTAATACAGTCCCAAAAATAAGGACACATTTCAAATATTCATCTTATAAACTTAGAAAATTGCTAGAATAAAAGGTTGTGTTTCTATGTATTTTCTGAAGAATATGAAGTCTGAAATTCAAATGCCTGTCAATTTTACTTCTGACGGAACAAAAACAATTTTCAGCAGAGGCCCAGGGAGAAATACTGCAGACACGTCTTTGTACAATGGCAGGATACCAGAGCAAATCCTCACAAACACAGGGATGAGATGCAGACTCCACACAGAAGGCACCCCAGCCAAGAATCAAACCAGAAAACTTACAGCTGTGAGGTATCAGTGCTACCACTGCACCATCAAATATGCAAGGAATTCAACATTCAGAAACCTGAAGTCTGAAATTCAAATGTCTGTCAATTGTATTTAACATTTGTTAATCAGGACAATCTGACTTGGAACAAAAAAACAATTTTCAGCAGAGACCCAGGAAGAAATAATGCAGACATGTCTTTATAACATGGGAGGACACAAAAGCAAATCCACACAAACACAGGGAGAAGATGCAGACCCCACACAGAAAGCACCCCAGCCAAGAATCAAACCCAAGAACCTGCAGCTGTAGAGCAACAATGCTACCACTGCACCATCAAATATCAAGCATTGCAATATTTAGAAACCACAGATATTATGAGGAACATATCAGATCAAATATGAGGCAAAAATCTGCAATTTTTTTACAAATGGTGGTGGGTAATGAATTCAGGTCCTTAACACCTGCATACAAGGTACAGGGTTCAAGCCTGGCTATTTTTACCCACCACCATTTGTTCTCTCTGGCCACCAGTATATAGTAATTGGGGTATTTTACACACACACACACACACACCTTTACAACCAGTTGTAATACTGTGCACCTTAGATAAAATAATGGGCCAGAAATGTATCTCAACTTTCTGCTGTGATACATTATAACTGACTGGCAGAAACATAATAGCTGTATTGCCCTTTGACAAATACTGTCCCGACAACAAACCATATCAGTCACCAATGAGAAGTGACAATCATCTCTTGTGTGGTTCCCAAAAGTAGTGAAATAGCCAAAGTAATCCACCTGACATGGCATTATTGGACATAAATAAGAGCCACAGTAGTCTTCTTCACTTGCAGCATAGGGCACATCACACCCCATGATGACTTCTGTAAAAATAAAAAATAAAAAGATATAAGTGTATGATGCTGTGGGAAATGTGTACCGTTACCACTGCCCACAGCTCTTCTAGACTCCTTCCAGAAAAAAAAAAGAAGTCACCACAAATCTACCCCCAACCAAGCTACAACAATAATCACTGCATCATTCTAGCAGTCCTTTGCTTTCATCCAATGACTGTTTTCCCAAACAGATAACCACTTCTGGTGATTGCTTGTATTTACCAAAAGTGTTTAAAAACAAGAATCCATAGCAATGTATATCGCATAGATGGGGCAGGTTAATCACTGTATTTTGCCCCTAACACACGACTCACCAAAAAAGAACTGCAGCCACAGCTCTCAACCACTTAGCACAGCAACCAGGGGAAAAAAGACAACAATTAAGGGGGCAAAGATCCATCATCTGTGACAATTTTGAAATATTCTTCCTCTGTTGTGTAGTTAGTTATCAGAACAACAAGTTTTACATTAGAAGCCATTTTTCTGAAGAACATGAACTCTGTAGCTCAAAAGTCTGTCATAATTATGAGCAGCATACTGCCTCTGACAACCATATGGTGGAATTCACTGCAACTCCCTCTGCTCTGTCAACTTCTTAGACCCAAAATTAAGAACATATCTTAAATGCTTCTCTTATATGCTTAGAAAGTTACTACAATAAAAAAGCTTTGGATTAGTAAGCATTATATGAAGGATATAATGTCTGAAACCCATATACCTGTCATCATTTAATGACTATACATACCACCACCAAGAAGAAAACTCTCTGTACTCTTCTACTACTTCCTCTTCAGCTGCTAACACCCAGCACAGCTATTAGCTAATGGAATATAGGCCGCCAAAAAATCTAAATCAAAATCAAGAATTCACTTGACTCACGAGTCAGTCCACAACCGAAACTGGCTGCAACTGTTTGCTTCTCATTCTTTTCCCAGCACATAAAGCCCGGGAAGAGAGTGACAACCAATCAGCAGCCATTTAGCCCAAGCACGTCATGTACGTGCCTGCAGACGTGGCAGTCCGAACACCTTCCAATTCTATGCGGTTCCAAACCGCGTAGACTGCTGGGCATCACACTGATGCCTTAATTTGCTCTCCGGGCTGCAGCAGAAACAAAGAGGAAAAAAAACATCTTTATTTAAAACCACCGCAACCCGAAGTGGTCAAAGTGAGCATGCGCGTACTCACCGAGGCAGGAACTTGAAAGACGAGTAACTAAGTCAACTGAACTGTCTGAGACAGTAAAAAAAAAAAATAATTAAACTAAAAAGTACTTTTTTCTTTTTTTTTGCTGAGGGGGCTGCAGTCTGGCAGTCCGATGCCACGAGCCGCCCCTGTCATTTTCACAAAGATCCTATCTGCTTAGCATCCTTGACACACACTGAGAGGGTTCTAAACAAATCCAGTGCTATCCTGGGAATTAAATGACTTTTGCACTTCATTTAACTGCTTTATCTGCTGATTTTTGCACATTAAATCTTCGTCAGGTACCCTTAACGTTGTACTGTTTGCTGATTGCTCAGAACTGTACTTTTGAGAAGCTTTACTTGCAGTATTACTAAGTAGATTGCTGATTTGTATTTTTGTTGGTAATTAATTGTTATTTTCCTGCAAATTTGTCCTGTTAAAGTGATTCGACAAATGTTAGTTTGTTTTCCTGCAATTTTTGCCCTGTTAAAGTGATTCTACAAATGTTACTTTGTTTTAAGTGTCTTCATAAATTTAGGGTGTATGAAAGGCTCTTGGCTGACTCACACAATGCTCAGCAACTCTCTGTGTCCTCTCTTGAGTGGCTGACATGAATTCCTTGCACCACGTACTATCCTTGCACAACCTAAGTACTTATATTTAAAAATCACACTTTTAGAAGCTATTTTAGATATAAACTGCTGATTCCTTGTTTTATTTATGTAGTTATGTGTATTCAAGCCTAAAATTACTGCATTTGCTGAAATTGTCTTGCCATTGGTCTAATTGAGTTGAAATCACCATGTCCAGCTAGTCTGTTGAAGTTGTTTTGTGGAAGCATACAACTCACAAGCAATCTTTCTTGTGCTTTTACATCAAGAGGACTGGAATATTCCATTTAGTGGCATTTAGTGGCAGTAGGTGGTGGCCTGCTCCATCTGAGTTGGAAAACACAGAAGTTAACCTATTAAACTAGCACTGGGGCTATGACCTACAGTTTAGTGCACATTTCAAAATGTCAGGCTTAGAGAAGCTAGTTTGCACATCAGATAGCACTAATACCATATGCTAGCACTATTTAACTCTAGCCCCTAACCCTAGATACCACCCTAGAATACCTGTGAAATATCGAGCACACACAGTCTAATAGCGCATTCTAATACAGGCTCGGATAACATGGATATGCAATTTCCAAACATCTCTTTCGCCAGCTTGGCAGATATGGGCATCCTGAAACAATGTAGGAATTGTCTTTTGTTCACTGTCCTTTTAATTCAAGACACTAACAGTGTGTGAGAGATGTACATACAAAATTTCCTTTGAGGCAAAAACCTCACATACAAACAATGTTGCCAAGAGTCTGTCCCTAATCTTATTCAAACCTAACTATGACCACTGGATGAGAAATAATAAATTCATCCCTGGGCTACCTCTGTGTCTCTTTTAGGTAGAGGCCAACAGTCAACCTTCCCTTACTAACACTGGATGGTTAATCATAAATTCATCCCTGGGCTTGCCCCATGTCTCTTACAAACCAAGGCTAACAATAAACATTCTCTAACTAGCATACCCCCCTCACATAACTTTTTAGCAATCTCCTAACATACCCCTGCTAACGCTCTACTCCTAACAAACATATTCCTCATAACAAACGTACTCCACAATTAAGACGTACATGTTACCAGAAGATGCAATTGGATTGGGTTACATGGCTAGGCTTATAAAGGTCCTTGTGGTAGTTAGCTTAGTATATACCTCTAGAACTGTGAAAATAAATGAAAGAAATAGATAATTTTTCAGTTTCTGACTCTAGCGACCCTTTCATAAAAGAAAAGGAAAAAAAACAAAACCATTGTTCAATGCAGAGAAAAATACACATATAACTTTCTCCAAATTAAAACTGCCCTCATGCATCATCACATGACCATGAACTTTGTTCATTTTAAACTGGAAAATACAGGATAAAAAATAAAGAAAAACACTGACTTCATCTGGGAAATCAGAAAATTATATTACTGGCAAAATGCCTAATTCTAAACATACTTACTAAGGTTGAACTAACTAAGACATAAATAAGCTATAATGTTAAAAATCCTAATGTAGCCCACATCAAACCACTGAAAAACGTCAGAACAATTAAATGAAACTGTAGAAGAAAACATTACAAATCAACAAAGAACTGGAACATAACTACTCATAATGCACTACATTCATAAAAACCTGTGGAGACTATGGAATGTCCTTTTCAATAAACAACGTACACAGATATTCAAGCCCAATGAAATCAATAAGGTGAAACTAATTATGTGTACAAAAAAGACAAAAACTGGGAAGTATAAATAAATTCAGTATGTATCGGTATGTTTTATGTAATAAATATAATATATAAATGAAACATTATTAACTTGTAACAGTACTTATGCCCTCCTCACGAACTTACAGGAGAGGAAATTACAAGTGACTCTCACTTATTCCATATATATAAAACGTGTGTGTGTGTGTGTGAGAGAGAGTGTGTGTGTGTGTGTGTGTGTGTGTGTGTGTGTGTGTGTGTGTGTGTGTGTGTGTGTGTGTGTGTGTGTGTGTGTGTGTGTGTGTGTGTGTGTGTGTGTGTGTGTGTGTGTGTGTGTGTGTGTGTGTGTGTGTGTGTGTGTGTGTGTTAGCTATGGAGCTCACATTTAGCATGCTCCATTGATTATTTTTTATTGGAATAAGCTAGACACTCATCTTAATTCTGAAATATCTTGGAGCCTTTTCAGACAAAACATCAGCCATAAAAGCAGGAGTAACATATAACATTTTCTAGTGTTAGTCTACTTCTATCTCATCCTTAGCTTTCCTGCACTTTCAGTTTAGAGCTGTTTCTAGCTAAGGCTGTCCATCAACGTTGTTTGGCTATATCAATTCTTACAGCCAAACCAACTGCCCAGCACTCCTTCCCATGTATGTAAACAAGCTTTTGTCATTTACCTCCTACCCACCTTCTGACTTTATCCATCAAGACGCATTTAAATTATATAATTTTGGTTCATTGCACCATCTTACCTTTTTTGCAATCCCCACTATTTTCTTAGGGGATCTTACAAATACAGCATTTTCCTTGGTTTGCAGACATTTCTCCATAATTTTCCCTACTGCCTATTGAAGGCTATCATTATTGGAATATACTCTTCCTCTTTCCACCTCACTACAGTCTCATGAAGAATGCTCATTTTACATTTACTTCTTGCTCTCTGTCCCTGCTGTCTCAAGAAGAATGCACATTTTGCATTTATTTTTCGGTGTCTGTCCCTACTGTCTCATGAAGAATGCACATTTTGCATTTATTTCTCAGTCTCTGTCCCTTATGTCTCATGTAGAATGCACATTTTGCATTTATTTCTCAGTCTCTGTCCCTTATGTCTCATGTAGAATGCACATTTTGCATTTATTTTTCGGTGTCTGTCCCTACTGTCTCATGAAGAATGCACATTTTGCATTTATTTCTCGCTCTCTGTCCCTACTGTCTCATGAAGAATGCACATTTTACATTTACTTCTCACTCTCTGTCCCTACAATCTCATGAAGAATGCACATTTTACATTTACTTCTCACTCTCTGTCCCTACAGTCTCATGAAGAATGCACATTTTGCATTTACTTCTCACTCTGTCCCTACTGTCTCAAGAAGAATGCGCATTTTGCATTTACTTCTCACTCTCTGTCCTTGCTGTCTCATGAAGAATACACATTTTACATTATTTCTCACTCTCTGTCCCTACTGTCTCATGAATAATGTACATTTTGCATTTACTTCTCCCTCTCTGTCCCTAATGTCTCAAGAAGAATGCACATTTTGCATTTACTTCTCGGTCTCTGTTCCTGCTGTCTCAAGAAGAATGCACATTTTGCATTTATTTCTCGGTCCCTGTCCCTACTGTCTCATGTAGAATGCACATTTTGCTTTTATTTCTTGGTCTCTGTCCCTACTGTCTCATGAAGAATGCACATTTTGCATTTATTTCTTGGTCTCTGTCCCTACTGTCGGATGAAGAATGCACATTTTGCATTTACTTCTCGCTCTCTGTCCCTACTGTCTCATGAAGAATGTACATTTTACATTTACTTCTCACTCTCTGTCCCTACAGTCTCATGAAGAATGCAAATTTTGCATTTACTTCTCACTCTCTGTCCCTACTGTCTCAAGAAGAATGCGCATTTTGCATTTACTTCTCACTCTCTGTCCTTGCTGTCTCATGAAGAATGCACATTCTACACTATTTCTCACTCTCTGTCCCTACTGTCTCATGAATAATGTACATTTTGCATTTACTTCTTGCTCTCTGTCCCTAATGTCTCAAGAAGAATGTACATTTTGCATTTACTTCTCGGTCTCTGTCCCTGCTGCCTCATGAAGAATGCACATTTTGCATTTACTTCTCGCTCTCTGTCCCTGCTGTCTCATGAAGAATGCACATTTTGCATTTACTTCTCGCTCTCTGTCCCTACTGTCTCATGAAGAATGCACATTTTGCATTTACTTCTCACACTCTGTCCCTTCTGTCTCATGAAGAATATCACCTGTTTCATGTACTGTCCCTCCTCTCCTGACTTCCTCTCATCAGCGTGGCTATAGTGCTCTTCACTGACTCCTCTTTCTATTTTTCTTTCCCCATAACTTGGGAGGGATAGAACTGGATTATAATTTTTATCACATTTACTAGTATCTTGTTAAATGAGTTACCCATGACTCCCTCTGTTGTAGTCGTTTTTTGATTCAATTACTGTTGTTCCTCTACAGAACTCATTAAAAGTGATACACATGCAGTTTTACTCAATGGCGGTAATGCTAGGCTGAATCACAATAGTTGTTTTATTTTTTTTTCTTGCAGATTCCCTGTTTGTTACAGCTGTCTTATTGTTTCTTCCCTCTCCTTACGCTTGTTCATATTTTACCTTTAGGAACATATGCATATACAGTCCAGAAGCATTCCTCATTTCCACAATCCACTGCTATTCATTTGAAAATACCAAATCTCCTCACCTCTAGTATCACCTTAACAAACCATTTCTGTTCTCATTTTGGATCACCTTCTCTCAAGTAGCTTTCTGCCCTTAACTCTCACTACAAAATATTCAGTTTTGCCCTACTGTCCTTTATATGCCACCCATTAACCCCCCCCCCCCCGACTACTAAGGTTCTTATTGCAAAAAAAATGTAAAGGCCACCAATATCTTCTGCCTCAAGCAGACTAACTATGTAAGACCTTTGCAGCTGAAATGTTGTAAGATTTACAGTTATGATGTCATGTGGTCTCTAAGTAGTACGAGGCTATTTCTCAAGTATCGGAATGTCATTCCAACCATCACCATTAGGCTGATGCTTGTCTTTATCCCTGAACATCATATGTGTCCATGCTCTATGTTCCAGCTTTCTGGAGATCTCTCAGACTTGATTTAAGTATCACATAGCCAGTTTTAAAAATATCATACTCTCGTCTGATAATCCAATTATTTTCTATATCCGTGTAAGTACTGAAACCATTGCAGTTGTATTTTGACCTTTGAGCAACCTATATTGCTGAGTGATAATATTCTTAGTTGACGCTGCCAAAATTAGGTCTGAAATAATTTTATGGGGAACCTCAGCATAACTTAGAATTCCTACATCTGCTTCATCTCACATGATGCTTTCAATTGTAACTATCTTAGACAGGCAGTTTCCCCTTATTAAAACACAGATATTCGGGGAAGGTAAGTATCTCTGACTAAATGCTCAATTCTTTGTCAAAGTACTCTAACCCAGTCGTAATGCTACTGATTTTATAAACCAGAATCATCCCATTTTTGACACCGTGAATCATCTTTGAAAATATTGACAGCACAATTACCTCAAGGTGTTTAGCAATAGACACCTGGCCTCTGACAAAGCAAATGTTCTCATTTAACAGGTTATATTAGTATCCAAAAATAGCTGCATTTTGTTATATGGAATCACATTTGCAACTTTGGCCAGCTCTGAGGTGTCAAGACTGACAACAATTCAGGTCATTAACAGTATACATTGATATGTTCTAAAATGACTAATCTCTCCTCTTAGTAATGCCTTGGACTCTTCAGGAAAAACTATAGATGCCCTCTTAAAGGAATATGCCCCTATTTTTGAAGTAAACACTGCTGTGCTTCATGAATAATCCAAAATCATGTATCTGTTAGAGACCAAACTTGTATTATTTTTAGTCATTAGGTGAACACTGTCCATGAATAAACGCAACAAACATACAATTCATAGAGGCTACTTACTGTATTGTGTGATGGCCACAAATAAGCATAAACAAAGAAAATGAAGTCATAACAAGATGTAAATGAGTATTCCCTCACCTATTTATGAGTCATAGACAAATGTTCCCACTTTTCTGTGCCTTCTGCAGATATGTTACGTAAAGAGGAGTTTGGCCTATGCTATCTGTTTTACAATCCAGGAAGATGCTGTCACTTGCTGCATACCATGCTGGTCCTAATTGTGACCTGCTTCTCTTGGCTGAGACAAAACTGCTTGTTCACTGCGGTGCTCACTGTCTAAGATGGCAGAAAAATAAGCAGACAATAATGCATTATACTTTTGGAAATCAGGAGACACTATTTAGGTTTAGAGTGGACAGGAATATTACAAGGGTCATAGTGAGTAGATATGACCCTCAATAATACCAGAGGAATGTATGAACTCCTATTCCCGTTAATAGTGCAGAATGTAAAACCTTTCCTATACTTGCTATGAGGACCTTCTAGAAACAGACTGCAAACACACTGAGTATCTCATAGTCTTCTGCTTTGATAATAATGCAGCAGTTTTTGGATGTACTGTTGGCATGTGTGGATCAGTACATCTATTTCCTGGTGTCCCTTCAGGACCGAGCCAGGACTATGTGTACCTTTCATGGAGTGACATATTTCCTTGCGGTACTTGGTGAAATACATTGCATCCATGTTGCAATTAGGGCCTCTTCTGATTCACCAGATGAGCAGTACTGTAATAGGAATGGATACCATTCTGTCAATTGCCAGGTTATGTGTGATGCATGTGGGTGCATCGCCAATGTGTCTGACTAGCATCCTGGCAGAGCACACAGTTCCCATATCTGGTACACCAGCTCACTCTCCCTCCTTCTCCTGCAAATTCAGTTAGTATTTCCGTTATTGAAAAAAAAACACATGGAGTATGGTAGATACATACAGTGATATTTGTGAACTATTCTATGTGCAGCACAGTTTGATGTCACTGTTCATCAGACATTTCTTCTCATCTTTAAATAGTTAATTTTCTTTATTTTGCAACAGGTGCTCATATTATTGTTTGTAAAAGGCATGCCTCCGTGCTCAGTGACTCCTTTTAAGTGATGCCAT